>NC_142616.1:47177879-47481996 GCF_059453375.1 Lepisosteus platostomus
CAGCAGAAATAAACATGTTTCTGCAAGTTTGGTCAACCCCATGTAAGTTATGGGGCAGTAAATGCACACTTTTCAAAACGTGTTTTTCAGCCCGAAATAAACGCGTTTTTTCAGACAACTGAATCCCCATGTAACATCAAGGCTCAGAAGAGCCCACACACTCAGCTCTTAACCCCAGTGTGCAGAAAGTGTCAAAACGTGTTTTTCAGCAGAAATAAACATGTTTCTGCAAGTTTGGTCAACCCCATGTAAGTTATGGGGCAGTAAATGCACACTTTTCAAAACGTGTTTCTCAGCCCGAAATAAACGCGTTTTTTCAGACAACTGAATCCCCATGTAACATCAAGGCTCAGAAGAGCCCACACACTCAGCTCTTAACCCCAGTGTGCAGAAAGTGTCAAAACGTGTTTTTCAGCAGAAATAAACATGTTTCTGCAAGTTTGGTCAACCCCATGTAAGTTATGGGTCAGTAAATGCACACTTTTCAAAACGTGTTTTTCAGCCCGAAATAAACGCGTTTTTTCAGACAACTGAATCCCCATGTAACAGCAAGGCTCAGAAGAGCCCACACACTCAGATCTTAACCCCAGTGTGCAGAAAGTGTCAGAACGTGTTTTTCAGCAGAAATAAACATGTTTCTGCAAGTTTGGTCAACCCCATGTAAGTTATGGGGCAGTAAATGCACACTTTTCAAAACGTGTTTTTCAGCCCGAAATAAACGCGTTTTTTCAGACAACTGAATTCCCATGTAACATCAAGGCTCAGAAGAGCCCACACACTCAGATCTTAACCCCAGTGTGCAGAAAGTGTCAAAACGTGTTTTTCAGCAGAAATAAACTTGTTTCTGCAAGTTTGGTCAACCCCATGTAAGTTATGGGGCAGTAAATGCACACTTTTCAAAACGTGTTTTTCAGCCCGAAATAAACGCGTTTTTTCAGACAACTGAATCCCCATGTAACAGCAAGGCTCAGAAGAGCCCACACACTCAGCTCTTAACCCCAGTGTGCAGAAAGTGTCAGAACGTGTTTTTCAGCAGAAATAAACATGTTTCTGCAAGTTTGGTCAACCCCATGTAAGTTATGGGGCAGTAAATGCACACTTTTCAAAACGTGTTTTTCAGCCCGAAATAAACGCGTTTTTTCAGACAACTGAATTCCCATGTAACATCAAGGCTCAGAAGAGCCCACACACTCAGATCTTAACCCCAGTGTGCAGAAAGTGTCAAAACGTGTTTTTCAGCAGAAATAAACATGTTTCTGCAAGTTTGGTCAACCCCATGTAAGTTATGGGGCAGTAAATGCACACTTTTCAAAACGTGTTTTTCAGCCCGAAATAAACGCGTTTTTTCAGACAACTGAATCCCCATGTAACATCAAGGCTCAGAAGAGCCCACACACTCAGCTCTTAACCCCAGTGTGCAGAAAGTGTCAAAATGTGTTTTTCAGCAGAAATAAACATGTTTCTGCAAGTTTGGTCAACCCCATGTAAGTTATGGGGCAGTAAATGCACACTTTTCAAAACGTGTTTTTCAGCCCGAAATAAACGCGTTTTTTCAGACAACTGAATCCCCATGTAACAGCAAGGCTCAGAAGAGCCCACACACTCAGATCTTAACCCCATTGTGCAGAAAGTGTCAGAACGTGTTTTTCAGCAGAAATAAACATGTTTCTGCAAGTTTGGTCAACCCCATGTAAGTTATGGGGCAGTAAATGCACACTTTTCAAAACGTGTTTTTCAGCCCGAAATAAACGCGTTTTTTCAGACAACTGAATCCCCATGTAACAGCAAGGCTCAGAAGAGCCCACACACTCAGATCTTAACCCCATTGTGCAGAAAGTGTCAGAACGTGTTTTTCAGCAGAAATAAACATGTTTCTGCAAGTTTGGTCAACCCCATGTAAGTTATGGGGCAGTAAATGCACACTTTTCAAAACGTGTTTTTCAGCCCGAAATAAACGCGTTTTTTCAGACAACTGAATCCCCATGTAACATCAAGGCTCAGAAGAGCCCACACACTCAGCTCTTAACCCCAGTGTGCAGAAAGTGTCAAAACGTGTTTTTCAGCAGAAATAAACATGTTTCTGCAAGTTTGGTCAACCCCATGTAAGTTATGGGGCAGTAAATGCACACTTTTCAAAACGTGTTTCTCAGCCCGAAATAAACGCGTTTTTTCAGACAACTGAATCCCCATGTAACATCAAGGCTCAGAAGAGCCCACACACTCAGCTCTTAACCCCAGTGTGCAGAAAGTGTCAAAACGTGTTTTTCAGCAGAAATAAACATGTTTCTGCAAGTTTGGTCAACCCCATGTAAGTTATGGGTCAGTAAATGCACACTTTTCAAAACGTGTTTTTCAGCCCGAAATAAACGCGTTTTTTCAGACAACTGAATCCCCATGTAACAGCAAGGCTCAGAAGAGCCCACACACTCAGATCTTAACCCCAGTGTGCAGAAAGTGTCAGAACGTGTTTTTCAGCAGAAATAAACATGTTTCTGCAAGTTTGGTCAACCCCATGTAAGTTATGGGGCAGTAAATGCACACTTTTCAAAACGTGTTTTTCAGCCCGAAATAAACGCGTTTTTTCAGACAACTGAATTCCCATGTAACATCAAGGCTCAGAAGAGCCCACACACTCAGATCTTAACCCCAGTGTGCAGAAAGTGTCAAAACGTGTTTTTCAGCAGAAATAAACTTGTTTCTGCAAGTTTGGTCAACCCCATGTAAGTTATGGGGCAGTAAATGCACACTTTTCAAAACGTGTTTTTCAGCCCGAAATAAACGCGTTTTTTCAGACAACTGAATCCCCATGTAACAGCAAGGCTCAGAAGAGCCCACACACTCAGCTCTTAACCCCAGTGTGCAGAAAGTGTCAGAACGTGTTTTTCAGCAGAAATAAACATGTTTCTGCAAGTTTGGTCAACCCCATGTAAGTTATGGGGCAGTAAATGCACACTTTTCAAAACGTGTTTTTCAGCCCGAAATAAACGCGTTTTTTCAGACAACTGAATTCCCATGTAACATCAAGGCTCAGAAGAGCCCACACACTCAGATCTTAACCCCAGTGTGCAGAAAGTGTCAAAACGTGTTTTTCAGCAGAAATAAACATGTTTCTGCAAGTTTGGTCAACCCCATGTAAGTTATGGGGCAGTAAATGCACACTTTTCAAAACGTGTTTTTCAGCCCGAAATAAACGCGTTTTTTCAGACAACTGAATCCCCATGTAACATCAAGGCTCAGAAGAGCCCACACACTCAGCTCTTAACCCCAGTGTGCAGAAAGTGTCAAAATGTGTTTTTCAGCAGAAATAAACATGTTTCTGCAAGTTTGGTCAACCCCATGTAAGTTATGGGGCAGTAAATGCACACTTTTCAAAACGTGTTTTTCAGCCCGAAATAAACGCGTTTTTTCAGACAACTGAATCCCCATGTAACAGCAAGGCTCAGAAGAGCCCACACACTCAGATCTTAACCCCATTGTGCAGAAAGTGTCAGAACGTGTTTTTCAGCAGAAATAAACATGTTTCTGCAAGTTTGGTCAACCCCATGTAAGTTATGGGGCAGTAAATGCACACTTTTCAAAACGTGTTTTTCAGCCCGAAATAAACGCGTTTTTTCAGACAACTGAATCCCCATGTAACAGCAAGGCTCAGAAGAGCCCACACACTCAGATCTTAACCCCATTGTGCAGAAAGTGTCAGAACGTGTTTTTCAGCAGAAATAAACATGTTTCTGCAAGTTTGGTCAACCCCATGTAAGTTATGGGGCAGTAAATGCACACTTTTCAAAACGTGTTTTTCAGCCCGAAATAAACGCGTTTTTTCAGACAACTGAATCCCCATGTAACATCAAGGCTCAGAAGAGCCCACACACTCAGCTCTTAACCCCAGTGTGCAGAAAGTGTCAAAATGTGTTTTTCAGCAGAAATAAACATGTTTCTGCAAGTTTGGTCAACCCCATGTAAGTTATGGGGCAGTAAATGCACACTTTTCAAAACGTGTTTTTCAGCCCGAAATAAACACGTTTTTTTAGACAACTGAATCTCCATGTAACAGCAAGGCTCAGAAGAGCCCACACACTCAGCTCTTAACCCCAGTGTGCAGAAAGTGTCAAAACGTGTTTTTCAGCAGAAATAAACATGTTTCTGCAAGTTTGGTCAACCCCATGTAAGTTATGGGGCAGTAAATGCACACTTTTCAAAACGTGTTTTTCAGCCCGAAATAAACGCGTTTTTTCAGACAACTGAATTCCCATGTAACATCAAGGCTCAGAAGAGCCCAGACACTCAGATCTTAACCCCAGTGTGCAGAAAGTGTCAAAACGTGTTTTTCAGCAGAAATAAACATGTTTCTGCAAGTTTGGTCAACCCCATGTAAGTTATGGGGCAGTAAATGCACACTTTTCAAAACGTGTTTTTCAGCCCGAAATAAACGCGTTTTTTCAGACAACTGAATCTCCATGTAACAGCAAGGCTCAGAAGAGCCCACACACTCAGCTCTTAACCCCAGTGTGCAGAAAGTGTCAAAACGTGTTTTTCAGCAGAAATAAACATGTTTCTGCAAGTTTGGTCAACCCCATGTAAGTTATGGGGCAGTAAATGCACACTTTTCAAAACGTGTTTTTCAGCCCGAAATAAACGCGTTTTTTCAGACAACTGAATCCCCATGTAACATCAAGGCTCAGAAGAGCCCACACACTCAGCTCTTAACCCCAGTGTGCAGAAAGTGTCAAAATGTGTTTTTCAGCAGAAATAAACATGTTTCTGCAAGTTTGGTCAACCCCATGTAAGTTATGGGGCAGTAAATGCACACTTTTCAAAACGTGTTTTTCAGCCCTAAATAAACGCGTTTTTTCAGACAACTGAATCCCCATGTAACAGCAAGGCTCAGAAGAGCCCACACACTCAGATCTTAACCCCATTGTGCAGAAAGTGTCAGAACGTGTTTTTCAGCAGAAATAAACATGTTTCTGCAAGTTTGGTCAACCCCATGTAAGTTATGGGGCAGTAAATGCACACTTTTCAAAACGTGTTTTTCAGCCCGAAATAAACGCGTTTTTTCAGACAACTGAATCCCCATGTAACATCAAGGCTCAGAAGAGCCCACACACTCAGCTCTTAACCCCAGTGTGCAGAAAGTGTCAAAACGTGTTTTTCAGCAGAAATAAACATGTTTCTGCAAGTTTGGTCAACCCCATGAAAGTTATGGGGCAGTAAATGCACACTTTTCAAAACGTGTTTTTCAGCCCGAAATAAACGCGTTTTTTCAGACAACTGAATCCCCATGTAACAGCAAGGCTCAGAAGAGCCCACACACTCAGCTCTTAACCCCAGTGTGCAGAAAGTGTCAAAACGTGTTTTTCAGCAGAAATAAATATGTTTCTGCAAGTTTGGTCAACCCCATGTAAGTTATGGGGCAGTAACAGCACACTTTTCAAAACGTGTTTTTCAGCCCGAAATAAACGCGTTTTTTCAGACAACTGAATCCCCATGTAACATCAAGGCTCAGAAGAGCCCACACACTCAGCTCTTAACCCTAGTGTGCAGAAAGTGTCAAAACGTGTTTTTCAGCAGAAATAAACATGTTTCTGCAAGTTTGGTCAACCCCATGTAAGTTATGGGTCAGTAAATGCACACTTTTCAAAACGTGTTTTTCAGCCCGAAATAAACGCGTTTTTTCAGACAACTGAATCCCCATGTAACAGCAAGGCTCAGAAGAGCCCACACACTCAGATCTTAACCCCAGTGTGCAGAAAGTGTCAGAACGTGTTTTTCAGCAGAAATAAACATGTTTCTGCAAGTTTGGTCAACCCCATGTAAGTTATGGGGCAGTAAATGCACACTTTTCAAAACGTGTTTTTCAGCCCGAAATAAACGCGTTTTTTCAGACAACTGAATCCCCATGTAACATCAAGGCTCAGAAGAGCCCACACACTCAGCTCTTAACCCCAGTGTGCAGAAAGTGTCAAAATGTGTTTTTCAGCAGAAATAAACATGTTTCTGCAAGTTTGGTCAACCCCATGTAAGTTATGGGTCAGTAAATGCACACTTTTCAAAACGTGTTTTTCAGCCCGAAATAAACGCGTTTTTTCAGACAACTGAATCCCCATGTAACAGCAAGGCTCAGAAGAGCCCACACACTCAGATCTTAACCCCATTGTGCAGAAAGTGTCAGAACGTGTTTTTCAGCAGAAATAAACATGTTTCTGCAAGTTTGGTCAACCCCATGTAAGTTATGGGGCAGTAAATGCACACTTTTCAAAACGTGTTTTTCAGCCCGAAATAAACGCGTTTTTTCAGACAACTGAATCCCCATGTAACAGCAAGGCTCAGAAGAGCCCACACACTCAGATCTTAACCCCAGTGTGCAGAAAGTGTCAGAACGTGTTTTTCAGCAGAAATAAACATGTTTCTGCAAGTTTGGTCAACCCCATGTAAGTTATGGGGCAGTAAATGCACACTTTTCAAAACGTGTTTTTCAGCCCGAAATAAACGCGTTTTTTCAGACAACTGAATCCCCATGTAACAGCAAGGCTCAGAAGAGCCCACACACTCAGCTCTTAACCCCAGTGTGCAGAAAGTGTCAAAACGTGTTTTTCAGCAGAAATAAACATGTTTCTGCAAGTTTGGTCAACTCCATGTAAGTTATGGGGCAGTAACAGCACACTTTTCAAAACGTGTTTTTCAGCCCGAAATAAACGCGTTTTTTCAGACAACTGAATCCCCATGTAACATCAAGGCTCAGAAGAGCCCACACACTCAGCTCTTAACCCTAGTGTGCAGAAAGTGTCAAAACGTGTTTTTCAGCAGAAATAAACATGTTTCTGCAAGTTTGGTCAACCCCATGTAAGTTATGGGTCAGTAAATGCACACTTTTCAAAACGTGTTTTTCAGCCCGAAATAAACGCGTTTTTTCAGACAACTGAATCCCCATGTAACAGCAAGGCTCAGAAGAGCCCACACACTCAGATCTTAACCCCAGTGTGCAGAAAGTGTCAGAACGTGTTTTTCAGCAGAAATAAACATGTTTCTGCAAGTTTGGTCAACCCCATGTAAGTTATGGGGCAGTAAATGCACACTTTTCAAAACGTGTTTTTCAGCCCGAAATAAACGCGTTTTTTCAGACAACTGAATCCCCATGTAACATCAAGGCTCAGAAGAGCCCACACACTCAGCTCTTAACCCCAGTGTGCAGAAAGTGTCAAAATGTGTTTTTCAGCAGAAATAAACATGTTTCTGCAAGTTTGGTCAACCCCATGTAAGTTATGGGGCAGTAAATGCACACTTTTCAAAACGTGTTTTTCAGCCCGAAATAAACGCGTTTTTTCAGACAACTGAATCCCCATGTAACAGCAAGGCTCAGAAGAGCCCACACACTCAGATCTTAACCCCATTGTGCAGAAAGTGTCAGAACGTGTTTTTCTGCAGAAATAAACATGTTTCTGCAAGTTTGGTCAACCCCATGTAAGTTATGGGGCAGTAAATGCACACTTTTCAAAACGTGTTTTTCAGCCCGAAATAAACGCGTTTTTTCAGACAACTGAATCCCCATGTAACAGCAAGGCTCAGAAGAGCCCACACACTCAGATCTTAACCCCAGTGTGCAGAAAGTGTCAGAACGTGTTTTTCAGCAGAAATAAACATGTTTCTGCAAGTTTGGTCAACCCCATGTAAGTTATGGGGCAGTAAATGCACACTTTTCAAAACGTGTTTTTCAGCCCGAAATAAACGCGTTTTTTCAGACAACTGAATCCCCATGTAACAGCAAGGCTCAGAAGAGCCCACACACTCAGATCTTAACCCCATTGTGCAGAAAGTGTCAGAACGTGTTTTTCAGCAGAAATAAACATGTTTCTGCAAGTTTGGTCAACCCCATGTAAGTTATGGGGCAGTAAATGCACACTTTTCAAAACGTGTTTTTCAGCCCGAAATAAACGCGTTTTTTCAGACAACTGAATCTCCATGTAACAGCAAGGCTCAGAAGAGCCCACACACTCAGCTCTTAACCCCAGTGTGCAGAAAGTGTCAAAACGTGTTTTTCAGCAGAAATAAACATGTTTCTGCAAGTTTGGTCAACCCCATGTAAGTTATGGGGCAGTAAATGCACACTTTTCAAAACGTGTTTTTCAGCCCGAAATAAACGCGTTTTTTCAGACAACTGAATCCCCATGTAACATCAAGGCTCAGAAGAGCCCACACACTCAGCTCTTAACCCCAGTGTGCAGAAAGTGTCAAAATGTGTTTTTCAGCAGAAATAAACATGTTTCTGCAAGTTTGGTCAACCCCATGTAAGTTATGGGGCAGTAAATGCACACTTTTCAAAACGTGTTTTTCAGCCCGAAATAAACGCGTTTTTTCAGACAACTGAATCCCCATGTAACAGCAAGGCTCAGAAGAGCCCACACACTCAGATCTTAACCCCATTGTGCAGAAAGTGTCAGAACGTGTTTTTCAGCAGAAATAAACATGTTTCTGCAAGTTTGGTCAACCCCATGTAAGTTATGGGGCAGTAAATGCACACTTTTCAAAACGTGTTTTTCAGCCCGAAATAAACGCGTTTTTTCAGACAACTGAATCCCCATGTAACATCAAGGCTCAGAAGAGCCCACACACTCAGCTCTTAACCCCAGTGTGCAGAAAGTGTCAAAACGTGTTTTTCAGCAGAAATAAACATGTTTCTGCAAGTTTGGTCAACCCCATGAAAGTTATGGGGCAGTAAATGCACACTTTTCAAAACGTGTTTTTCAGCCCGAAATAAACGCGTTTTTTCAGACAACTGAATCCCCATGTAACAGCAAGGCTCAGAAGAGCCCACACACTCAGCTCTTAACCCCAGTGTGCAGAAAGTGTCAAAACGTGTTTTTCAGCAGAAATAAACATGTTTCTGCAAGTTTGGTCAACCCCATGTAAGTTATGGGGCAGTAACAGCACACTTTTCAAAACGTGTTTTTCAGCCCGAAATAAACGCGTTTTTTCAGACAACTGAATCCCCATGTAACATCAAGGCTCAGAAGAGCCCACACACTCAGCTCTTAACCCTAGTGTGCAGAAAGTGTCAAAACGTGTTTTTCAGCAGAAATAAACATGTTTCTGCAAGTTTGGTCAACCCCATGTAAGTTATGGGTCAGTAAATGCACACTTTTCAAAACGTGTTTTTCAGCCCGAAATAAACGCGTTTTTTCAGACAACTGAATCCCCATGTAACAGCAAGGCTCAGAAGAGCCCACACACTCAGATCTTAACCCCAGTGTGCAGAAAGTGTCAGAACGTGTTTTTCAGCAGAAATAAACATGTTTCTGCAAGTTTGGTCAACCCCATGTAAGTTATGGGGCAGTAAATGCACACTTTTCAAAACGTGTTTTTCAGCCCGAAATAAACGCGTTTTTTCAGACAACTGAATCCCCATGTAACATCAAGGCTCAGAAGAGCCCACACACTCAGCTCTTAACCCCAGTGTGCAGAAAGTGTCAAAATGTGTTTTTCAGCAGAAATAAACATGTTTCTGCAAGTTTGGTCAACCCCATGTAAGTTATGGGGCAGTAAATGCACACTTTTCAAAACGTGTTTTTCAGCCCGAAATAAACGCGTTTTTTCAGACAACTGAATCCCCATGTAACAGCAAGGCTCAGAAGAGCCCACACACTCAGATCTTAACCCCATTGTGCAGAAAGTGTCAGAACGTGTTTTTCAGCAGAAATAAACATGTTTCTGCAAGTTTGGTCAACCCCATGTAAGTTATGGGGCAGTAAATGCACACTTTTCAAAACGTGTTTTTCAGCCCGAAATAAACGCGTTTTTTCAGACAACTGAATCCCCATGTAACAGCAAGGCTCAGAAGAGCCCACACACTCAGCTCTTAACCCCAGTGTGCAGAAAGTGTCAAAACGTGTTTTTCAGCAGAAATAAACATGTTTCTGCAAGTTTGGTCAACCCCATGTAAGTTATGGGGCAGTAACAGCACACTTTTCAAAACGTGTTTTTCAGCCCGAAATAAACGCGTTTTTTCAGACAACTGAATCCCCATGTAACATCAAGGCTCAGAAGAGCCCACACACTCAGCTCTTAACCCTAGTGTGCAGAAAGTGTCAAAACGTGTTTTTCAGCAGAAATAAACATGTTTCTGCAAGTTTGGTCAACCCCATGTAAGTTATGGGTCAGTAAATGCACACTTTTCAAAACGTGTTTTTCAGCCCGAAATAAACGCGTTTTTTCAGACAACTGAATCCCCATGTAACAGCAAGGCTCAGAAGAGCCCACACACTCAGATCTTAACCCCAGTGTGCAGAAAGTGTCAGAACGTGTTTTTCAGCAGAAATAAACATGTTTCTGCAAGTTTGGTCAACCCCATGTAAGTTATGGGGCAGTAAATGCACACTTTTCAAAACGTGTTTTTCAGCCCGAAATAAACGTGTTTTTTCAGACAACTGAATCCCCATGTAACATCAAGGCTCAGAAGAGCCCACACACTCAGCTCTTAACCCCAGTGTGCAGAAAGTGTCAAAATGTGTTTTTCAGCAGAAATAAACATGTTTCTGCAAGTTTGGTCAACCCCATGTAAGTTATGGGTCAGTAAATGCACACTTTTCAAAACGTGTTTTTCAGCCCGAAATAAACGCGTTTTTTCAGACAACTGAATCCCCATGTAACAGCAAGGCTCAGAAGAGCCCACACACTCAGATCTTAACCCCATTGTGCAGAAAGTGTCAGAACGTGTTTTTCTGCAGAAATAAACATGTTTCTGCAAGTTTGGTCAACCCCATGTAAGTTATGGGGCAGTAAATGCACACTTTTCAAAACGTGTTTTTCAGCCCGAAATAAACGCGTTTTTTCAGACAACTGAATCCCCATGTAACAGCAAGGCTCAGAAGAGCCCACACACTCAGATCTTAACCCCAGTGTGCAGAAAGTGTCAGAACGTGTTTTTCAGCAGAAATAAACATGTTTCTGCAAGTTTGGTCAAACCCATGTAAGTTATGGGGCAGTAAATGCACACTTTTCAAAACGTGTTTTTCAGCCCGAAATAAACGCGTTTTTTCAGACAACTGAATCCCCATGTAACAGCAAGGCTCAGAAGAGCCCACACACTCAGATCTTAACCCCAGTGTGCAGAAAGTGTCAGAACGTGTTTTTCAGCAGAAATAAACATGTTTCTGCAAGTTTGGTCAACCCCATGTAAGTTATGGGGCAGTAAATGCACACTTTTCAAAACGTGTTTTTCAGCCCGAAATAAACGCGTTTTTTCAGACAACTGAATCCCCATGTAACATCAAGGCTCAGAAGAGCCCACACACTCAGCTCTTAACCCCAGTGTGCAGAAAGTGTCAAAATGTGTTTTTCAGCAGAAATAAACATGTTTCTGCAAGTTTGGTCAACCCCATGTAAGTTATGGGGCAGTAAATGCACACTTTTCAAAACGTGTTTTTCAGCCCGAAATAAACGCGTTTTTTTAGACAACTGAATCTCCATGTAACAGCAAGGCTCAGAAGAGCCCACACACTCAGCTCTTAACCCCAGTGTGCAGAAAGTGTCAAAACGTGTTTTTCAGCAGAAATAAACATGTTTCTGCAAGTTTGGTCAACCCCATGTAAGTTATGGGGCAGTAAATGCACACTTTTCAAAACGTGTTTTTCAGCCCGAAATAAACGCGTTTTTTCAGACAACTGAATTCCCATGTAACATCAAGGCTCAGAAGAGCCCAGACACTCAGATCTTAACCCCAGTGTGCAGAAAGTGTCAAAACGTGTTTTTCAGCAGAAATAAACATGTTTCTGCAAGTTTGGTCAACCCCATGTAAGTTATGGGGCAGTAAATGCACACTTTTCAAAACGTGTTTTTCAGCCCGAAATAAACGCGTTTTTTCAGACAACTGAATCTCCATGTAACAGCAAGGCTCAGAAGAGCCCACACACTCAGCTCTTAACCCCATTGTGCAGAAAGTGTCAGAACGTGTTTTTCAGCAGAAATAAACATGTTTCTGCAAGTTTGGTCAACCCCATGTAAGTTATGGGGCAGTAAATGCACACTTTTCAAAACGTGTTTTTCAGCCCGAAATAAACGCGTTTTTTCAGACAACTGAATCCCCATGTAACATCAAGGCTCAGAAGAGCCCACACACTCAGCTCTTAACCCCAGTGTGCAGAAAGTGTCAAAACGTGTTTTTCAGCAGAAATAAACATGTTTCTGCAAGTTTGGTCAACCCCATGAAAGTTATGGGGCAGTAAATGCACACTTTTCAAAACGTGTTTTTCAGCCCGAAATAAACGCGTTTTTTCAGACAACTGAATCCCCATGTAACAGCAAGGCTCAGAAGAGCCCACACACTCAGCTCTTAACCCCAGTGTGCAGAAAGTGTCAAAACGTGTTTTTCAGCAGAAATAAACATGTTTCTGCAAGTTTGGTCAACCCCATGTAAGTTATGGGGCAGTAACAGCACACTTTTCAAAACGTGTTTTTCAGCCCGAAATAAACGCGTTTTTTCAGACAACTGAATCCCCATGTAACATCAAGGCTCAGAAGAGCCCACACACTCAGCTCTTAACCCTAGTGTGCAGAAAGTGTCAAAACGTGTTTTTCAGCAGAAATAAACATGTTTCTGCAAGTTTGGTCAACCCCATGTAAGTTATGGGTCAGTAAATGCACACTTTTCAAAACGTGTTTTTCAGCCCGAAATAAACGCGTTTTTTCAGACAACTGAATCCCCATGTAACAGCAAGGCTCAGAAGAGCCCACACACTCAGATCTTAACCCCAGTGTGCAGAAAGTGTCAGAACGTGTTTTTCAGCAGAAATAAACATGTTTCTGCAAGTTTGGTCAACCCCATGTAAGTTATGGGGCAGTAAATGCACACTTTTCAAAACGTGTTTTTCAGCCCGAAATAAACGCGTTTTTTCAGACAACTGAATCCCCATGTAACATCAAGGCTCAGAAGAGCCCACACACTCAGCTCTTAACCCCAGTGTGCAGAAAGTGTCAAAATGTGTTTTTCAGCAGAAATAAACATGTTTCTGCAAGTTTGGTCAACCCCATGTAAGTTATGGGTCAGTAAATGCACACTTTTCAAAACGTGTTTTTCAGCCCGAAATAAACGCGTTTTTTCAGACAACTGAATCCCCATGTAACAGCAAGGCTCAGAAGAGCCCACACACTCAGATCTTAACCCCATTGTGCAGAAAGTGTCAGAACGTGTTTTTCAGCAGAAATAAACATGTTTCTGCAAGTTTGGTCAACCCCATGTAAGTTATGGGGCAGTAAATGCACACTTTTCAAAACGTGTTTTTCAGCCCGAAATAAACGCGTTTTTTCAGACAACTGAATCCCCATGTAACAGCAAGGCTCAGAAGAGCCCACACACTCAGATCTTAACCCCAGTGTGCAGAAAGTGTCAGAACGTGTTTTTCAGCAGAAATAAACATGTTTCTGCAAGTTTGGTCAACCCCATGTAAGTTATGGGGCAGTAAATGCACACTTTTCAAAACGTGTTTTTCAGCCCGAAATAAACGCGTTTTTTCAGACAACTGAATCCCCATGTAACATCAAGGCTCAGAAGAGCCCACACACTCAGCTCTTAACCCCAGTGTGCAGAAAGTGTCAAAATGTGTTTTTCAGCAGAAATAAACATGTTTCTGCAAGTTTGGTCAACCCCATGTAAGTTATGGGGCAGTAAATGCACACTTTTCAAAACGTGTTTTTCAGCCCGAAATAAACGCGTTTTTTCAGACAACTGAATCCCCATGTAACAGCAAGGCTCAGAAGAGCCCACACACTCAGATCTTAACCCCATTGTGCAGAAAGTGTCAGAACGTGTTTTTCAGCAGAAATAAACATGTTTCTGCAAGTTTGGTCAACCCCATGTAAGTTATGGGGCAGTAAATGCACACTTTTCAAAACGTGTTTTTCAGCCCGAAATAAACGCGTTTTTTCAGACAACTGAATCCCCATGTAACAGCAAGGCTCAGAAGAGCCCACACACTCAGCTCTTAACCCCAGTGTGCAGAAAGTGTCAAAACGTGTTTTTCAGCAGAAATAAACATGTTTCTGCAAGTTTGGTCAACCCCATGTAAGTTATGGGGCAGTAACAGCACACTTTTCAAAACGTGTTTTTCAGCCCGAAATAAACGCGTTTTTTCAGACAACTGAATCCCCATGTAACATCAAGGCTCAGAAGAGCCCACACACTCAGCTCTTAACCCTAGTGTGCAGAAAGTGTCAAAACGTGTTTTTCAGCAGAAATAAACATGTTTCTGCAAGTTTGGTCAACCCCATGTAAGTTATGGGTCAGTAAATGCACACTTTTCAAAACGTGTTTTTCAGCCCGAAATAAACGCGTTTTTTCAGACAACTGAATCCCCATGTAACAGCAAGGCTCAGAAGAGCCCACACACTCAGATCTTAACCCCAGTGTGCAGAAAGTGTCAGAACGTGTTTTTCAGCAGAAATAAACATGTTTCTGCAAGTTTGGTCAACCCCATGTAAGTTATGGGGCAGTAAATGCACACTTTTCAAAACGTGTTTTTCAGCCCGAAATAAACGTGTTTTTTCAGACAACTGAATCCCCATGTAACATCAAGGCTCAGAAGAGCCCACACACTCAGCTCTTAACCCCAGTGTGCAGAAAGTGTCAAAATGTGTTTTTCAGCAGAAATAAACATGTTTCTGCAAGTTTGGTCAACCCCATGTAAGTTATGGGTCAGTAAATGCACACTTTTCAAAACGTGTTTTTCAGCCCGAAATAAACGCGTTTTTTCAGACAACTGAATCCCCATGTAACAGCAAGGCTCAGAAGAGCCCACACACTCAGATCTTAACCCCATTGTGCAGAAAGTGTCAGAACGTGTTTTTCTGCAGAAATAAACATGTTTCTGCAAGTTTGGTCAACCCCATGTAAGTTATGGGGCAGTAAATGCACACTTTTCAAAACGTGTTTTTCAGCCCGAAATAAACGCGTTTTTTCAGACAACTGAATCCCCATGTAACAGCAAGGCTCAGAAGAGCCCACACACTCAGATCTTAACCCCAGTGTGCAGAAAGTGTCAGAACGTGTTTTTCAGCAGAAATAAACATGTTTCTGCAAGTTTGGTCAAACCCATGTAAGTTATGGGGCAGTAAATGCACACTTTTCAAAACGTGTTTTTCAGCCCGAAATAAACGCGTTTTTTCAGACAACTGAATCCCCATGTAACAGCAAGGCTCAGAAGAGCCCACACACTCAGATCTTAACCCCAGTGTGCAGAAAGTGTCAGAACGTGTTTTTCAGCAGAAATAAACATGTTTCTGCAAGTTTGGTCAACCCCATGTAAGTTATGGGGCAGTAAATGCACACTTTTCAAAACGTGTTTTTCAGCCCGAAATAAACGCGTTTTTTCAGACAACTGAATCCCCATGTAACATCAAGGCTCAGAAGAGCCCACACACTCAGCTCTTAACCCCAGTGTGCAGAAAGTGTCAAAATGTGTTTTTCAGCAGAAATAAACATGTTTCTGCAAGTTTGGTCAACCCCATGTAAGTTATGGGGCAGTAAATGCACACTTTTCAAAACGTGTTTTTCAGCCCGAAATAAACGCGTTTTTTTAGACAACTGAATCTCCATGTAACAGCAAGGCTCAGAAGAGCCCACACACTCAGCTCTTAACCCCAGTGTGCAGAAAGTGTCAAAACGTGTTTTTCAGCAGAAATAAACATGTTTCTGCAAGTTTGGTCAACCCCATGTAAGTTATGGGGCAGTAAATGCACACTTTTCAAAACGTGTTTTTCAGCCCGAAATAAACGCGTTTTTTCAGACAACTGAATTCCCATGTAACATCAAGGCTCAGAAGAGCCCAGACACTCAGATCTTAACCCCAGTGTGCAGAAAGTGTCAAAACGTGTTTTTCAGCAGAAATAAACATGTTTCTGCAAGTTTGGTCAACCCCATGTAAGTTATGGGGCAGTAAATGCACACTTTTCAAAACGTGTTTTTCAGCCCGAAATAAACGCGTTTTTTCAGACAACTGAATCTCCATGTAACAGCAAGGCTCAGAAGAGCCCACACACTCAGCTCTTAACCCCATTGTGCAGAAAGTGTCAGAACGTGTTTTTCAGCAGAAATAAACATGTTTCTGCAAGTTTGGTCAACCCCATGTAAGTTATGGGGCAGTAAATGCACACTTTTCAAAACGTGTTTTTCAGCCCGAAATAAACGCGTTTTTTCAGACAACTGAATCCCCATGTAACATCAAGGCTCAGAAGAGCCCACACACTCAGCTCTTAACCCCAGTGTGCAGAAAGTGTCAAAACGTGTTTTTCAGCAGAAATAAACATGTTTCTGCAAGTTTGGTCAACCCCATGAAAGTTATGGGGCAGTAAATGCACACTTTTCAAAACGTGTTTTTCAGCCCGAAATAAACGCGTTTTTTCAGACAACTGAATCCCCATGTAACAGCAAGGCTCAGAAGAGCCCACACACTCAGCTCTTAACCCCAGTGTGCAGAAAGTGTCAAAACGTGTTTTTCAGCAGAAATAAACATGTTTCTGCAAGTTTGGTCAACCCCATGTAAGTTATGGGGCAGTAACAGCACACTTTTCAAAACGTGTTTTTCAGCCCGAAATAAACGCGTTTTTTCAGACAACTGAATCCCCATGTAACATCAAGGCTCAGAAGAGCCCACACACTCAGCTCTTAACCCTAGTGTGCAGAAAGTGTCAAAACGTGTTTTTCAGCAGAAATAAACATGTTTCTGCAAGTTTGGTCAACCCCATGTAAGTTATGGGTCAGTAAATGCACACTTTTCAAAACGTGTTTTTCAGCCCGAAATAAACGCGTTTTTTCAGACAACTGAATCCCCATGTAACAGCAAGGCTCAGAAGAGCCCACACACTCAGATCTTAACCCCAGTGTGCAGAAAGTGTCAGAACGTGTTTTTCAGCAGAAATAAACATGTTTCTGCAAGTTTGGTCAACCCCATGTAAGTTATGGGGCAGTAAATGCACACTTTTCAAAACGTGTTTTTCAGCCCGAAATAAACGCGTTTTTTCAGACAACTGAATCCCCATGTAACATCAAGGCTCAGAAGAGCCCACACACTCAGCTCTTAACCCCAGTGTGCAGAAAGTGTCAAAATGTGTTTTTCAGCAGAAATAAACATGTTTCTGCAAGTTTGGTCAACCCCATGTAAGTTATGGGTCAGTAAATGCACACTTTTCAAAACGTGTTTTTCAGCCCGAAATAAACGCGTTTTTTCAGACAACTGAATCCCCATGTAACAGCAAGGCTCAGAAGAGCCCACACACTCAGATCTTAACCCCATTGTGCAGAAAGTGTCAGAACGTGTTTTTCAGCAGAAATAAACATGTTTCTGCAAGTTTGGTCAACCCCATGTAAGTTATGGGGCAGTAAATGCACACTTTTCAAAACGTGTTTTTCAGCCCGAAATAAACGCGTTTTTTCAGACAACTGAATCCCCATGTAACAGCAAGGCTCAGAAGAGCCCACACACTCAGATCTTAACCCCAGTGTGCAGAAAGTGTCAGAACGTGTTTTTCAGCAGAAATAAACATGTTTCTGCAAGTTTGGTCAACCCCATGTAAGTTATGGGGCAGTAAATGCACACTTTTCAAAACGTGTTTTTCAGCCCGAAATAAACGCGTTTTTTCAGACAACTGAATCCCCATGTAACAGCAAGGCTCAGAAGAGCCCACACACTCAGCTCTTAACCCCAGTGTGCAGAAAGTGTCAAAACGTGTTTTTCAGCAGAAATAAACATGTTTCTGCAAGTTTGGTCAACCCCATGTAAGTTATGGGGCAGTAACAGCACACTTTTCAAAACGTGTTTTTCAGCCCGAAATAAACGCGTTTTTTCAGACAACTGAATCCCCATGTAACATCAAGGCTCAGAAGAGCCCACACACTCAGCTCTTAACCCTAGTGTGCAGAAAGTGTCAAAACGTGTTTTTCAGCAGAAATAAACATGTTTCTGCAAGTTTGGTCAACCCCATGTAAGTTATGGGTCAGTAAATGCACACTTTTCAAAACGTGTTTTTCAGCCCGAAATAAACGCGTTTTTTCAGACAACTGAATCCCCATGTAACAGCAAGGCTCAGAAGAGCCCACACACTCAGATCTTAACCCCAGTGTGCAGAAAGTGTCAGAACGTGTTTTTCAGCAGAAATAAACATGTTTCTGCAAGTTTGGTCAACCCCATGTAAGTTATGGGGCAGTAAATGCACACTTTTCAAAACGTGTTTTTCAGCCCGAAATAAACGCGTTTTTTCAGACAACTGAATCCCCATGTAACATCAAGGCTCAGAAGAGCCCACACACTCAGCTCTTAACCCCAGTGTGCAGAAAGTGTCAAAATGTGTTTTTCAGCAGAAATAAACATGTTTCTGCAAGTTTGGTCAACCCCATGTAAGTTATGGGGCAGTAAATGCACACTTTTCAAATCGTGTTTTTCAGCCCGAAATAAACGCGTTTTTTCAGACAACTGAATCCCCATGTAACAGCAAGGCTCAGAAGAGCCCACACACTCAGATCTTAACCCCATTGTGCAGAAAGTGTCAGAACGTGTTTTTCTGCAGAAATAAACATGTTTCTGCAAGTTTGGTCAACCCCATGTAAGTTATGGGGCAGTAAATGCACACTTTTCAAAACGTGTTTTTCAGCCCGAAATAAACGCGTTTTTTCAGACAACTGAATCCCCATGTAACAGCAAGGCTCAGAAGAGCCCACACACTCAGATCTTAACCCCAGTGTGCAGAAAGTGTCAGAACGTGTTTTTCAGCAGAAATAAACATGTTTCTGCAAGTTTGGTCAACCCCATGTAAGTTATGGGGCAGTAAATGCACACTTTTCAAAACGTGTTTTTCAGCCCGAAATAAACGCGTTTTTTCAGACAACTGAATCCCCATGTAACAGCAAGGCTCAGAAGAGCCCACACACTCAGATCTTAACCCCAGTGTGCAGAAAGTGTCAAAATGTGTTTTTCAGCAGAAATAAACATGTTTCTGCAAGTTTGGTCAACCCCATGTAAGTTATGGGGCAGTAAATGCACACTTTTCAAAACGTGTTTTTCAGCCCTAAATAAACGCGTTTTTTCAGACAACTGAATCCCCATGTAACAGCAAGGCTCAGAAGAGCCCACACACTCAGATCTTAACCCCATTGTGCAGAAAGTGTCAGAACGTGTTTTTCAGCAGAAATAAACATGTTTCTGCAAGTTTGTTCAACCCCATGTAAGTTATGGGGCAGTAAATGCACACTTTTCAAAACGTGTTTTTCAGCCCGAAATAAACGCGTTTTTTCAGACAACTGAATCCCCATGTAACATCAAGGCTCAGAAGAGCCCACACACTCAGCTCTTAACCCCAGTGTGCAGAAAGTGTCAAAACGTGTTTTTCAGCAGAAATAAACATGTTTCTGCAAGTTTGGTCAACCCCATGAAAGTTATGGGGCAGTAAATGCACACTTTTCAAAACGTGTTTTTCAGCCCGAAATAAACGCGTTTTTTCAGACAACTGAATCCCCATGTAACAGCAAGGCTCAGAAGAGCCCACACACTCAGATCTTAACCCCAGTGTGCAGAAAGTGTCAGAACGTGTTTTTCAGCAGAAATAAACATGTTTCTGCAAGTTTGGTCAACCCCATGTAAGTTATGGGGCAGTAAATGCACACTTTTCAAAACGTGTTTTTCAGCCCGAAATAAACGCGTTTTTTTAGACAACTGAATCTCCATGTAACAGCAAGGCTCAGAAGAGCCCACACACTCAGCTCTTAACCCCAGTGTGCAGAAAGTGTCAAAACGTGTTTTTCAGCAGAAATAAACATGTTTCTGCAAGTTTGGTCAACCCCATGTAAGTTATGGGGCAGTAAATGCACACTTTTCAAAACGTGTTTTTCAGCCCGAAATAAACGCGTTTTTTCAGACAACTGAATTCCCATGTAACATCAAGGCTCAGAAGAGCCCAGACACTCAGATCTTAACCCCAGTGTGCAGAAAGTGTCAAAACGTGTTTTTCAGCAGAAATAAACATGTTTCTGCAAGTTTGGTCAACCCCATGTAAGTTATGGGGCAGTAAATGCACACTTTTCAAAACGTGTTTTTCAGCCCGAAATAAACGCGTTTTTTCAGACAACTGAATCTCCATGTAACAGCAAGGCTCAGAAGAGCCCACACACTCAGCTCTTAACCCCAGTGTGCAGAAAGTGTCAAAACGTGTTTTTCAGCAGAAATAAACATGTTTCTGCAAGTTTGGTCAACCCCATGTAAGTTATGGGGCAGTAAATGCACACTTTTCAAAACGTGTTTTTCAGCCCGAAATAAACTCGTTTTTTCAGACAACTGAATCCCCATATAACATCAAGGCTCAGAAGAGCCCACACACTCAGCTCTTAACCCCAGTGTGCAGAAAGTGTCAAAATGTGTTTTTCAGCAGAAATAAACATGTTTCTGCAAGTTTGGTCAACCCCATGTAAGTTATGGGGCAGTAAATGCACACTTTTCAAAACGTGTTTTTCAGCCCGAAATAAACGCGTTTTTTCAGACAACTGAATCCCCATGTAACAGCAAGGCTCAGAAGAGCCCACACACTCAGATCTTAACCCCATTGTGCAGAAAGTGTCAGAACGTGTTTTTCAGCAGAAATAAACATGTTTCTGCAAGTTTGGTCAACCCCATGTAAGTTATGGGGCAGTAAATGCACACTTTTCAAAACGTGTTTTTCAGCCCGAAATAAACGCGTTTTTTCAGACAACTGAATCCCCATGTAACATCAAGGCTCAGAAGAGCCCACACACTCAGCTCTTAACCCCAGTGTGCAGAAAGTGTCAAAACGTGTTTTTCAGCAGAAATAAACATGTTTCTGCAAGTTTGGTCAACCCCATGAAAGTTATGGGGCAGTAAATGCACACTTTTCAAAACGTGTTTTTCAGCCCGAAATAAACGCGTTTTTTCAGACAACTGAATCCCCATGTAACAGCAAGGCTCAGAAGAGCCCACACACTCAGCTCTTAACCCCAGTGTGCAGAAAGTGTCAGAACGTGTTTTTCAGCAGAAATAAACATGTTTCTGCAAGTTTGGTCAACCCCATGTAAGTTATGGGGCAGTAACAGCACACTTTTCAAAACGTGTTTTTCAGCCCGAAATAAACGCGTTTTTTCAGACAACTGAATCCCCATGTAACATCAAGGCTCAGAAGAGCCCACACACTCAGCTCTTAACCCCAGTGTGCAGAAAGTGTCAAAACGTGTTTTTCAGCAGAAATAAACATGTTTCTGCAAGTTTGGTCAACCCCATGAAAGTTATGGGGCAGTAAATGCACACTTTTCAAAACGTGTTTTTCAGCCCGAAATAAACGCGTTTTTTCAGACAACTGAATCCCCATGTAACAGCAAGGCTCAGAAGAGCCCACACACTCAGCTCTTAACCCCAGTGTGCAGAAAGTGTCAAAACGTGTTTTTCAGCAGAAATAAACATGAGTTTGGTCAACCCCATGTAAGTTATGGGGCAGTAAATGCACACTTTTCAAAACGTGTTTTTCAGCCCGAAATAAACGCGTTTTTTCAGACAACTGAATCCCCATGTAACATCAAGGCTCAGAAGAGCCCACACACTCAGCTCTTAACCCCAGTGTGCAGAAAGTGTCAAAACGTGTTTTTCAGCAGAAATAAACATGTTTCTGCAAGTTTGGTCAACCCCATGTAAGTTATGGGTCAGTAAATGCACACTTTTCAAAACGTGTTTTTCAGCCCGAAATAAACGCGTTTTTTCAGACAACTGAATCCCCATGTAACAGCAAGGCTCAGAAGAGCCCACACACTCAGATCTTAACCCCAGTGTGCAGAAAGTGTCAGAACGTGTTTTTCAGCAGAAATAAACATGTTTCTGCAAGTTTGGTCAACCCCATGTAAGTTATGGGGCAGTAAATGCACACTTTTCAAAACGTGTTTTTCAGCCCGAAATAAACGCGTTTTTTCAGACAACTGAATTCCCATGTAACATCAAGGCTCAGAAGAGCCCACACACTCAGATCTTAACCCCAGTGTGCAGAAAGTGTCAAAACGTGTTTTTCAGCAGAAATAAACATGTTTCTGCAAGTTTGGTCAACCCCATTTAAGTTATGGGCCAGTAAATGCACACTTTTCAAAACGTGTTTTTCAGCCCGAAATAAACGCGTTTTTTCAGACAACTGAATCCCCATGTAACATCAAGGCTCAGAAGAGCCCACACACTCAGCTCTTAACCCCAGTGTGCAGAAAGTGTCAAAATGTGTTTTTCAGCAGAAATAAACATGTTTCTGCAAGTTTGGTCAACCCCATGTAAGTTATGGGGCAGTAAATGCACACTTTTCAAAACGTGTTTTTCAGCCCGAAATAAACGCGTTTTTTCAGACAACTGAATCCCCATGTAACAGCCAGGCTCAGAAGAGCCCACACACTCAGATCTTAACCCCATTGTGCAGAAAGTGTCAGAACGTGTTTTTCAGCAGAAATAAACATGTTTCTGCAAGTTTGGTCAACCCCATGTAAGTTATGGGGCAGTAAATGCACACTTTTCAAAACGTGTTTTTCAGCCTGAAATAAACGCGTTTTTTCAGACAACTGAATCCCCATGTAACATCAAGGCTCAGAAGAGCCCACACACTCAGCTCTTAACCCCAGTGTGCAGAAAGTGTCAAAATGTGTTTTTCAGCAGAAATAAACATGTTTCTGCAAGTTTGGTCAACCCCATGTAAGTTATGGGGCAGTAAATGCACACTTTTCAAAACGTGTTTTTCAGCCCGAAATAAACGCGTTTTTTTAGACAACTGAATCTCCATGTAACAGCAAGGCTCAGAAGAGCCCACACACTCAGCTCTTAACCCCAGTGTGCAGAAAGTGTCAAAACGTGTTTTTCAGCAGAAATAAACATGTTTCTGCAAGTTTGGTCAACCCCATGTAAGTTATGGGGCAGTAAATGCACACTTTTCAAAACGTGTTTTTCAGCCCGAAATAAACGCGTTTTTTCAGACAACTGAATTCCCATGTAACATCAAGGCTCAGAAGAGCCCAGACACTCAGATCTTAACCCCAGTGTGCAGAAAGTGTCAAAACGTGTTTTTCAGCAGAAATAAACATGTTTCTGCAAGTTTGGTCAACCCCATGTAAGTTATGGGGCAGTAAATGCACACTTTTCAAAACGTGTTTTTCAGCCCGAAATAAACGCGTTTTTTCAGACAACTGAATCCCCATGTAACATCAAGGCTCAGAAGAGCCCACCCACTCAGCTCTTAACCCCAGTGTGCAGAAAGTGTCAAAATGTGTTTTTCAGCAGAAATAAACATGTTTCTGCAAGTTTGGTCAACCCCATGTAAGTTATGGGGCAGTAAATGCACACTTTTCAAAACGTGTTTTTCAGCCCGAAATAAACGCGTTTTTTCAGACAACTGAATCTCCATGTAACAGCAAGGCTCAGAAGAGCCCACACACTCAGCTCTTAACCCCAGTGTGCAGAAAGTGTCAAAACGTGTTTTTCAGCAGAAATAAACATGTTTCTGCAAGTTTGGTCAACCCCATGTAAGTTATGGGGCAGTAAATGCACACTTTTCAAAACGTGTTTTTCAGCCCGAAATAAACGCGTTTTTTCAGACAACTGAATCCCCATGTAACAGCAAAGCTCAGAAGAGCCCACACACTCAGCTCTTAACCCCAGTGTGCAGAAAGTGTCAAAACGTGTTTTTCAGCAGAAATACACATGTTTCTGCAAGTTTGGTCAACCCCATGTAAGTTATGGGGCAGTAAATGCACACTTTTCAAAACGTGTTTTTCAGCCCGAAATAAACGCGTTTTTTCAGACAACTGAATCCCCATGTAACATCAAGGCTCAGAAGAGCCCACACACTCAGCTCTTAACCCCAGTGTGCAGAAAGTGTCAAAATGTGTTTTTCAGCAGAAATAAACATGTTTCTGCAAGTTTGGTCAACCCCATGTAAGTTATGGGGCAGTAAATGCACACTTTTCAAAACGTGTTTTTCAGCCCGAAATAAACGCGTTTTTTCAGACAACTGAATCCCCATGTAACAGCAAGGCTCAGAAGAGCCCACACACTCAGATCTTAACCCCATTGTGCAGAAAGTGTCAGAACGTGTTTTTCAGCAGAAATAAACATGTTTCTGCAAGTTTGGTCAACCCCATGTAAGTTATGGGGCAGTAAATGCACACTTTTCAAAACGTGTTTTTCAGCCCGAAATAAACGCGTTTTTTCAGACAACTGAATCCCCATGTAACATCAAGGCTCAGAAGAGCCCACACACTCAGCTCTTAACCCCAGTGTGAAGAAAGTGTCAAAACGTGTTTTTCAGCAGAAATAAACATGTTTCTGCAAGTTTGGTCAACCCCATGAAAGTTATGGGGCAGTAAATGCACACTTTTCAAAACGTGTTTTTCAGCCCGAAATAAACGCGTTTTTTCAGACAACTGAATCCCCATGTAACAGCAAGGCTCAGAAGAGCCCACACACTCAGCTCTTATCCCCAGTGTGCAGAAAGTGTCAAAACGTGTTTTTCAGCAGAAATAAACATGTTTCTGCAAGTTTGGTCAACCCCATGTAAGTTATGGGGCAGTAACAGCACACTTTTCAAAACGTGTTTTTCAGCCCGAAATAAACGCGTTTTTTCAGACAACTGAATCCCCATGTAACATCAAGGCTCAGAAGAGCCCACACACTCAGCTCTTAACCCTAGTGTGCAGAAAGTGTCAAAACGTGTTTTTCAGCAGAAATAAACATGTTTCTGCAAGTTTGGTCAACCCCATGTAAGTTATGGGTCAGTAAATGCACACTTTTCAAAACGTGTTTTTCAGCCCGAAATAAACGCGTTTTTTCAGACAACTGAATCCCCATGTAACAGCAAGGCTCAGAAGAGCCCACACACTCAGATCTTAACCCCAGTGTGCAGAAAGTGTCAGAACGTGTTTTTCAGCAGAAATAAACATGTTTCTGCAAGTTTGGTCAACCCCATGTAAGTTATGGGGCAGTAAATGCACACTTTTCAAAACGTGTTTTTCAGCCCGAAATAAACGCGTTTTTTCAGACAACTGAATCCCCATGTAACATCAAGGCTCAGAAGAGCCCACACACTCAGCTCTTAACCCCAGTGTGCAGAAAGTGTCAAAATGTGTTTTTCAGCAGAAATAAACATGTTTCTGCAAGTTTGGTCAACCCCATGTAAGTTATGGGGCAGTAAATGCACACTTTTCAAAACGTGTTTTTCAGCCCGAAATAAACGCGTTTTTTCAGACAACTGAATCCCCATGTAACAGCAAGGCTCAGAAGAGCCCACACACTCAGATCTTAACCCCATTGTGCAGAAAGTGTCAGAACGTGTTTTTCTGCAGAAATAAACATGTTTCTGCAAGTTTGGTCAACCCCATGTAAGTTATGGGGCAGTAAATGCACACTTATCAAAACGTGTTTTTCAGCCCGAAATAAACGCGTTTTTTCAGACAACTGAATCCCCATGTAACAGCAAAGCTCAGAAGAGCCCACACACTCAGCTCTTAACCCCAGTGTGCAGAAAGTGTCAAAACGTGTTTTTCAGCAGAAATAAACATGTTTCTGCAAGTTTGGTCAACCCCATGTAAGTTATGGGGCAGTAAATGCACACTTTTCAAAACGTGTTTTTCAGCCCGAAATAAACGCGTTTTTTCAGACAACTGAATCCCCATGTAACAGCAAGGCTCAGAAGAGCCCACACACTCAGCTCTTAACCCCAGTGTGCAGAAAGTGTCAAAATGTGTTTTTCAGCAGAAATAAACATGTTTCTGCAAGTTTGGTCAACCCCATGTAAGTTATGGGGCAGTAAATGCACACTTTTCAAAACGTGTTTTTCAGCCCGAAATAAACGCGTTTTTTCAGACAACTGAATCCCCATGTAACATCAAGGCTCAGAAGAGCCCACACACTCAGCTCTTAACCCCAGTGTGCAGAAAGTGTCAAAACGTGTTTTTCAGCAGAAATAAACATGTTTCTGCAAGTTTGGTCAACCCCATGAAAGTTGTGGGGCAGTAAATGCACACTTTTCAAAACGTGTTTTTCAGCCCGAAATAAACGCGTTTTTTCAGACAACTGAATCCCCATGTAACAGCAAGGCTCAGAAGAGCCCACACACTCAGATCTTAACCCCATTGTGCAGAAAGTGTCAGAACGTGTTTTTCTGCAGAAATAAACATGTTTCTGCAAGTTTGGTCAACCCCATGTAAGTTATGGGTCAGTAAATGCACACTTTTCAAAACGTGTTTTTCAGCCCGAAATAAACGCGTTTTTTCAGACAACTGAATCCCCATGTAACATCAAGGCTCAGAAGAGCCCACACACTCAGCTCTTAACCCCAGTGTGCAGAAAGTGTCAAAACGTGTTTTTCAGCAGAAATAAACATGTTTCTGCAAGTTTGGTCAACCCCATGTAAGTTATGGGTCAGTAAATGCACACTTTTCAAAACGTGTTTTTCAGCCCGAAATAAACGCGTTTCTTCAGACAACTGAATCCCCATGTAACAGCAAGGCTCAGAAGAGCCCACGCACTCAGATCTTAACCCCAGTGTGCAGAAAGTGTCAGAACGTGTTTTTCAGCAGAAATAAACATGTTTCTGCAAGTTTGGTCAACCCCATGTAAGTTATGGGGCAGTAAATGCACACTTTTCAAAACGTGTTTTTCAGCCCGAAATAAACGCGTTTTTTCAGACAACTGAATCCCCATGTAACATCAAGGCTCAGAAGAGCCCACACACTCAGCTCTTAACCCCAGTGTGCAGAAAGTGTCAAAATGTGTTTTTCAGCAGAAATAAACATGTTTCTGCAAGTTTGGTCAACCCCATGTAAGTTATGGGGCAGTAAATGCACACTTTTCAAAACGTGTTTTTCAGCCCGAAATAAACGCGTTTTTTTAGACAACTGAATCTCCATGTAAC
This sequence comes from Lepisosteus platostomus, assembly GCF_059453375.1. NCBI lineage: Eukaryota > Metazoa > Chordata > Actinopteri > Semionotiformes > Lepisosteidae > Lepisosteus > Lepisosteus platostomus. Next base: position 47,204,787 of record NC_142616.1, read on the forward strand.
AGCAAGGCTCAGAAGAGCCCACACACTCAGCTCTTAACCCCAGTGTGCAGAAAGTGTCAAAACGTCTTTTTCAGCAGAAATAAACATGTTTCTGCAAGTTTGGTCAACCCCATGTAAGTTATGGGGCAGTAAATGCACACTTTTCAAAACGTGTTTTTCAGCCCGAAATAAACGCGTTTTTTCAGACAACTGAATCCCCATGTAACATCAAGGCTCAGAAGAGCCCACACACTGCTCTTAACCCCAGTGTGCAGAAAGTGTCAAAATGTGTTTTTCAGCAGAAATAAACATGTTTCTGCAAGTTTGGTCAACCCCATGTAAGTTATGGGGCAGTAAATGCACACTTTTCAAAACGTGTTTTTCAGCCCGAAATAAACGCGTTTTTTCAGACAACTGAATCTCCATGTAACAGCAAGGCTCAGAAGAGCCCACACACTCAGCTCTTAACCCCAGTGTGCAGAAAGTGTCAAAACGTGTTTTTCAGCAGAAATAAACATGTTTCTGCAAGTTTGGTCAACCCCATGTAAGTTATGGGGCAGTAAATGCACACTTTTCAAAACGTGTTTTTCAGCCCGAAATAAACGCGTTTTTTCAGACAACTGAATCCCCATGTAACATCAAGGCTCAGAAGAGCCCACACACTCAGCTCTTAACCCCAGTGTGCAGAAAGTGTCAAAATGTGTTTTTCAGCAGAAATAAACATGTTTCTGCAAGTTTGGTCAACCCCATGTAAGTTATGGGGCAGTAAATGCACACTTTTCAAAACGTGTTTTTCAGCCCGAAATAAACGCGTTTTTTCAGACAACTGAATCCCCATGTAACAGCAAGGCTCAGAAGAGCCCACACACTCAGATCTTAACCCCATTGTGCAGAAAGTGTCAGAACGTGTTTTTCAGCAGACATAAACATGTTTCTGCAAGTTTGGTCAACCCCATGTAAGTTATGGGGCAGTAAATGCACACTTTTCAAAACGTGTTTTTCAGCCCGAAATAAACGCGTTTTTTCAGACAACTGAATCCCCATGTAACATCAAGGCTCAGAAGAGCCCACACACTCAGCTCTTAACCCCAGTGTGCAGAAAGTGTCAAAACGTGTTTTTCAGCAGAAATAAACATGTTTCTGCAAGTTTGGTCAACCCCATGAAAGTTATGGGGCAGTAAATGCACACTTTTCAAAACGTGTTTTTCAGCCCGAAATAAACGCGTTTTTTCAGACAACTGAATCCCCATGTAACAGCAAGGCTCAGAAGAGCCCACACACTCAGCTCTTAACCCCAGTGTGCAGAAAGTGTCAAAACGTGTTTTTCAGCAGAAATAAACATGTTTCTGCAAGTTTGGTCAACCCCATGTAAGTTATGGGGCAGTAACAGCACACTTTTCAAAACGTGTTTTTCAGCCCGAAATAAACGCGTTTTTTCAGACAACTGAATCCCCATGTAACATCAAGGCTCAGAAGAGCCCACACACTCAGTTCTTAACCCCAGTGTGCAGAAAGTGTCAAAACGTGTTTTTCAGCAGAAATAAACATGTTTCTGCAAGTTTGGTCAACCCCATGTAAGTTATGGGTCAGTAAATGCACACTTTTCAAAGCGTGTTTTTCAGCCCGAAATAAACGCGTTTTTTCAGACAACTGAATCCCCATGTAACAGCAAAGCTCAGAAGAGCCCACACACTCAGCTCTTAACCCCAGTGTGCAGAAAGTGTCAAAACGTGTTTTTCAGCAGAAATAAACATGTTTCTGCAAGTTTGGTCAACCCCATGTAAGTTATGGGGCAGTAAATGCACACTTTTCAAAACGTGTTTTTCAGCCCGAAATAAACGCGTTTTTTCAGACAACTGAATCCCCATGTAACAGCAAGGCTCAGAAGAGCCCACACACTCAGATCTTAACCCCATTGTGCAGAAAGTGTCAGAACGTGTTTTTCAGCAGAAATAAACATGTTTCTGCAAGTTTGGTCAACCCCATGTAAGTTATGGGGCAGTAAATGCACACTTTTCAAAACGTGTTTTTCAGCCCGAAATAAACGCGTTTTTTCAGACAACTGAATCCCCATGTAACATCAAGGCTCAGAAGAGCCCACACACTCAGCTCTTAACCCCAGTGTGCAGAAAGTGTCAAAACGTGTTTTTCAGCAGAAATAAACATGTTTCTGCAAGTTTGGTCAACCCCATGAAAGTTATGGGGCAGTAAATGCACACTTTTCAAAACGTGTTTTTCAGCCCGAAATAAACGCGTTTTTTCAGACAACTGAATCCCCATGTAACAGCAAGGCTCAGAAGAGCCCACACACTCAGCTCTTAACCCCAGTGTGCAGAAAGTGTCAAAACGTGTTTTTCAGCAGAAATAAACATGTTTCTGCAAGTTTGGTCAACCCCATGTAAGTAATGGGGCAGTAACAGCACACTTTTCAAAACGTGTTTTTCAGCCCGAAATAAACGCGTTTTTTCAGACAACTGAATCCCCATGTAACATCAAGGCTCAGAAGAGCCCACACACTCAGTTCTTAACCCTAGTGTGCAGAAAGTGTCAAAACGTGTTTTTCAGCAGAAATAAACATGTTTCTGCAAGTTTGGTGAACCCCATGTAAGTTATGGGTCAGTAAATGCACACTTTTCAAAACGTGTTTTTCAGCCCGAAATAAACGCGTTTTTTCAGACAACTGAATCCCCATGTAACAGCAAGGCTCAGAAGAGCCCACACACTCAGATCTTAACCCCAGTGTGCAGAAAGTGTCAGAACGTGTTTTTCAGCAGAAATAAACATGTTTCTGCAAGTTTGGTCAACCCCATGTAAGTTATGGGGCAGTAAATGCACACTTTTCAAAACGTGTTTTTCAGCCCGAAATAAACGCGTTTTTTCAGACAACTGAATCCCCATGTAACAGCAAGGCTCAGAAGAGCCCACACACTCAGATCTTAACCCCATTGTGCAGAAAGTGTCAGAACGTGTTTTTTTGCAGAAATAAACATGTTTCTGCAAGTTTGGTCAACCCCATGTAAGTTATGGGGCAGTAAATGCACACTTTTCAAAACGTGTTTTTCAGCCCGAAATAAACGCGTTTTTTCAGACAACTGAATCCCCATGTAACAGCAAAGCTCAGAAGAGCCCACACACTCAGCTCTTAACCCCAGTGTGCAGAAAGTGTCAAAACGTGTTTTTCAGCAGAAATAAACATGTTTCTGCAAGTTTGGTCAACCCCATGTAAGTTATGGGGCAGTAAATGCACACTTTTCAAAACGTGTTTTTCAGCCCGAAATAAACGCGTTTTTTCAGACAACTGAATCCCCATGTAACATCAAGGCTCAGAAGAGCCCACACACTCAGCTCTTAACCCCAGTGTGCAGAAAGTGTCAAAATGTGTTTTTCAGCAGAAATAAACATGTTTCTGCAAGTTTGGTCAACCCCATGTAAGTTATGGGGCAGTAAATGCACACTTTTCAAAACGTGTTTTTCAGCCCGAAATAAACGCGTTTTTTCAGACAACTGAATCCCCATGTAACAGCAAGGCTCAGAAGAGCCCACACACTCAGATCTTAACCCCATTGTGCAGAAAGTGTCAGAACGTGTTTTTCAGCAGAAATAAACATGTTTCTGCAAGTTTGGTCAACCCCATGTAAGTTATGGGGCAGTAAATGCACACTTTTCAAAACGTGTTTTTCAGCCCGAAATAAACGCGTTTTTTCAGACAACTGAATCCCCATGTAACATCAAGGCTCAGAAGAGCCCACACACTCAGCTCTTAACCCCAGTGTGCAGAAAGTGTCAAAACGTGTTTTTCAGCAGAAATAAACATGTTTCTGCAAGTTTGGTCAACCCCATGAAAGTTATGGGGCAGTAAATGCACACTTTTCAAAACCTGTTTTTCAGCCCGAAATAAACGCGTTTTTTCAGACAACTGAATCCCCATGTAACAGCAAGGCTCAGAAGAGCCCACACACTCAGCTCTTAACCCCAGTGTGCAGAAAGTGTCAAAACGTGTTTTTCAGCAGAAATAAACATGTTTCTGCAAGTTTGGTCAACCCCATGTAAGTTATGGGGCAGAAACAGCACACTTTTCAAAACGTGTTTTTCAGCCCGAAATAAACGCGTTTTTTCAGACAACTGAATCCCCATGTAACATCAAGGCTCAGAAGAGCCCACACACTCAGCTCTTAACCCTAGTGTGCAGAAAGTGTCAAAACGTGTTTTTCAGCAGAAATAAACATGTTTCTGCAAGTTTGGTCAACCCCATGTAAGTTATGGGTCAGTAAATGCACACTTTTCAAAACGTGTTTTTCAGCCCGAAATAAACGCGTTTTTTCAGACAACTGAATCCCCATGTAACAGCAAGGCTCAGAAGAGCCCACACACTCAGATCTTAACCCCAGTGTGCAGAAAGTGTCAGAACGTGTTTTTCAGCAGAAATAAACATGTTTCTGCAAGTTTGGTCAACCCCATGTAAGTTATGGGGCAGTAAATGCACACTTTTCAAAACGTGTTTTTCAGCCCGAAATAAACGCGTTTTTTCAGACAACTGAATTCCCATGTAACATCAAGGCTCAGAAGAGCCCAGACACTCAGATCTTAACCCCAGTGTGCAGAAAGTGTCAAAACGTGTTTTTCAGCAGAAATAAACATGTTTCTGCAAGTTTGGTCAACCCCATGTAAGTTATGGGGCAGTAAATGCACACTTTTCAAAACGTGTTTTTCAGCCCGAAATAAACGCGTTTTTTCAGACAACTGAATCCCCATGTAACAGCAAGGCTCAGAAGAGCCCACACACTCAGCTCTTAACCCCAGTGTGCAGAAAGTGTCAAAATGTGTTTTTCAGCAGAAATAAACATGTTTCTGCAAGTTTGGTCAACCCCATGTAAGTTATGGGGCAGTAAATGCACACTTTTCAAAACGTGTTTTTCAGCCCGAAATAAACGCGTTTTTTCAGACAACTGAATCCCCATGTAACATCAAGGCTCAGAAGAGCCCACACACTCAGCTCTTAACCCCAGTGTGCAGAAAGTGTCAAAATGTGTTTTTCAGCAGAAATAAACATGTTTCTGCAAGTTTGGTCAACCCCATGTAAGTTATGGGGCAGTAAATGCACACTTTTCAAAACGTGTTTTTCAGCCCGAAATAAACGCGTTTTTTCAGACAACTGAATCCCCATGTAACATCAAGGCTCAGAAGAGCCCACACACTCAGCTCTTAACCCCAGTGTGCAGAAAGTGTCAAAATGTGTTTTTCAGCAGAAATAAACATGTTTCTGCAAGTTTGGTCAACCCCATGTAAGTTATGGGGCAGTAAATGCACACTTTTCAAAACGTGTTTTTCAGCCCGAAATAAACGCGTTTTTTCAGACAACTGAATCCCCATGTAACAGCAAGGCTCAGAAGAGCCCACACACTCAGATCTTAACCCCATTGTGCAGAAAGTGTCAGAACGTGTTTTTCAGCAGAAATAAACATGTTTCTGCAAGTTTGGTCAACCCCATGTAAGTTATGGGGCAGTAAATGCACACTTTTCAAAACGTGTTTTTCAGCCCGAAATAAACGCGTTTTTTCAGACAACTGAATCCCCATGTAACAGCAAGGCTCAGAAGAGCCCACACACTCAGATCTTAACCCCATTGTGCAGAAAGTGTCAAAACGTGTTTTTCAGCAGAAATAAACATGTTTCTGCAAGTTTGGTCAACCCCATGTAAGTTATGGGGCAGTAACAGCACACTTTTCAAAACGTGTTTTTCAGCCCGAAATAAACGCGTTTTTTCAGACAACTGAATCCCCATGTAACATCAAGGCTCAGAAGAGCCCACACACTCAGCTCTTAACCCTAGTGTGCAGAAAGTGTCAAAACGTGTTTTTCAGCAGAAATAAACATGTTTCTGCAAGTTTGGTCAACCCCATGTAAGTTATGGGTCAGTAAATGCACACTTTTCAAAACGTGTTTTTCAGCCCGAAATAAACGCGTTTTTTCAGACAACTGAATCCCCATGTAACAGCAAGGCTCAGAAGAGCCCACACACTCAGCTCTTAACCCCAGTGTGCAGAAAGTGTCAGAACGTGTTTTTCAGCAGAAATAAACATGTTTCTGCAAGTTTGGTCAACCCCATGTAAGTTATGGGGCAGTAAATGCACACTTTTCAAAACGTGTTTTTCAGCCCGAAATAAACGCGTTTTTTCAGACAACTGAATTCCCATGTAACATCAAGGCTCAGAAGAGCCCAGACACTCAGATCTTAACCCCAGTGTGCAGAAAGTGTCAAAACGTGTTTTTCAGCAGAAATAAACATGTTTCTGCAAGTTTGGTCAACCCCATGTAAGTTATGGGGCAGTAAATGCACACTTTTCAAAACGTGTTTTTCAGCCCGAAATAAACGCGTTTTTTCAGACAACTGAATCCCCATGTAACATCAAGGCTCAGAAGAGCCCACACACTCAGCTATTAACCCTAGTGTGCAGAAAGTGTCAAAACGTGTTTTTCAGCAGAAATAAACATGTTTCTGCAAGTTTGGTCAACCCCATGTAAGTTATGGGTCAGTAAATGCACACTTTTCAAAACGTGTTTTTCAGCCCGAAATAAACGCGTTTTTTCAGACAACTGAATCCCCATGTAACAGCAAGGCTCAGAAGAGCCCACACACTCAGATCTTAACCCCAGTGTGCAGAAAGTGTCAGAACATTTTTTCAGCAGAAATAAACATGTTTCTGCAAGTTTGGTCAACCCCATGTAAGTTATGGGGCAGTAAATGCACACTTTTCAAAACGTGTTTTTCAGCCCGAAATAAACGCGTTTTTTCAGACAACTGAATCCCCATGTAACAGCAAGGCTCAGAAGAGCCCACACACTCAGATCTTAACCCCATTGTGCAGAAAGTGTCAGAACGTGTTTTTCTGCAGAAATAAACATGTTTCTGCAAGTTTGGTCAACCCCATGTAAGTTATGGGGCAGTAAATGCACACTTTTCAAAACGTGTTTTTCAGCCCGAAATAAACGCGTTTTTTCAGACAACTGAATCCCCATGTAACATCAAGGCTCAGAAGAGCCCACACACTCAGCTCTTAACCCCAGTGTGCAGAAAGTGTCAAAATGTGTTTTTCAGCAGAAATAAACATGTTTCTGCAAGTTTGGTCAACCCCATGTAAGTTATGGGGCAGTAAATGCACACTTTTCAAAACGTGTTTTTCAGCCCGAAATAAACGCGTTTTTTCAGACAACTGAATCCCCATGTAACAGCAAGGCTCAGAAGAGCCCACACACTCAGATCTTAACCCCATTGTGCAGAAAGTGTCAGAACGTGTTTTTCTGCAGAAATAAACATGTTTCTGCAAGTTTGGTCAACCCCATGTAAGTTATGGGGCAGTAAATGCACACTTTTCAAAACGTGTTTTTCAGCCCGAAATAAACGCGTTTTTTCAGACAACTGAATCCCCATGTAACATCAAGGCTCAGAAGAGCCCACACACTCAGCTCTTAACCCCAGTGTGCAGAAAGTGTCAAAACGTGTTTTTCAGCAGAAATAAACATGTTTCTGCAAGTTTGGTCAACCCCATGTAAGTTATGGGGCAGTAAATGCACACTTTTCAAAACGTGTTTTTCAGCCTGAAATAAACGCGTTTTTTCAGACAACTGAATCTCCATGTAACAGCAAGGCTCAGAAGAGCCCACACACTCAGCTCTTAACCCCAGTGTGCAGAAAGTGTCAAAACGTGTTTTTCAGCAGAAATAAACATGTTTCTGCAAGTTTGGTCAACCCCATGTAAGTTATGGGGCAGTAAATGCACACTTTTCAAAACGTGTTTTTCAGCCCGAAATAAACGCGTTTTTTCAGACAACTGAATCCCCATGTAACAGCAAAGCTCAGAAGAGCCCACACACTCAGCTCTTAACCCCAGTGTGCAGAAAGTGTCAAAACGTGTTTTTCAGCAGAAATAAACATGTTTCTGCAAGTTTGGTCAACCCCATGTAAGTTATGGGGCAGTAAATGCACACTTTTCAAAACGTGTTTTTGAGCCCGAAATAAACGCGTTTTTTCAGACAACTGAATCCCCATGTAACATCAAGGCTCAGAAGAGCCCACACACTCAGCTCTTAACCCCAGTGTGCAGAAAGTGTCAAAATGTGTTTTTCAGCAGAAATAAACATGTTTCTGCAAGTTTGGTCAACCCCATGTAAGTTATGGGGCAGTAAATGCACACTTTTCAAAACGTGTTTTTCAGCCCGAAATAAACGCGTTTTTTCAGACAACTGAATCCCCATGTAACAGCAAGGCTCAGAAGAGCCCACACACTCAGATCTTAACCCCATTGTGCAGAAAGTGTCAGAACGTGTTTTTCAGCAGAAATAAACATGTTTCTGCAAGTTTGGTCAACCCCATGTAAGTTATGGGGCAGTAAATGCACACTTTTCAAAACGTGTTTTTCAGCCCGAAATAAACGCGTTTTTTCAGACAACTGAATCCCCATGTAACAGCAAGGCTCAGAAGAGCCCACACACTCAGATCTTAACCCCATTGTGCAGAAAGTGTCAAAACGTGTTTTTCAGCAGAAATAAACATGTTTCTGCAAGTTTGGTCAACCCCATGTAAGTTATGGGGCAGTAACAGCACACTTTTCAAAACGTGTTTTTCAGCCCGAAATAAACGCGTTTTTTCAGACAACTGAATCCCCATGTAACATCAAGGCTCAGAAGAGCCCACACACTCAGCTCTTAACCCTAGTGTGCAGAAAGTGTCAAAACGTGTTTTTCAGCAGAAATAAACATGTTTCTGCAAGTTTGGTCAACCCCATGTAAGTTATGGGTCAGTAAATGCACACTTTTCAAAACGTGTTTTTCAGCCCGAAATAAACGCGTTTTTTCAGACAACTGAATCCCCATGTAACAGCAAGGCTCAGAAGAGCCCACACACTCAGATCTTAACCCCAGTGTGCAGAAAGTGTCAGAACGTGTTTTTCAGCAGAAATAAACATGTTTCTGCAAGTTTGGTCAACCCCATGTAAGTTATGGGGCAGTAAATGCACACTTTTCAAAACGTGTTTTTCAGCCCGAAATAAACGCGTTTTTTCAGACAACTGAATTCCCATGTAACATCAAGGCTCAGAAGAGCCCAGACACTCAGATCTTAACCCCAGTGTGCAGAAAGTGTCAAAACGTGTTTTTCAGCAGAAATAAACATGTTTCTGCAAGTTTGGTCAACCCCATGTAAGTTATGGGGCAGTAAATGCACACTTTTCAAAACGTGTTTTTCAGCCCGAAATAAACGCGTTTTTTCAGACAACTGAATCCCCATGTAACATCAAGGCTCAGAAGAGCCCACACACTCAGCTCTTAACCCCAGTGTGCAGAAAGTGTCAAAATGTGTTTTTCAGCAGAAATAAACATGTTTCTGCAAGTTTGTTCAACCCCATGTAAGTTATGGGGCAGTAAATGCACACTTTTCAAAACGTGTTTTTCAGCCCGAAATAAACGCGTTTTTTTAGACAACTGAATCTCCATGTAACAGCAAGGCTCAGAAGAGCCCACACACTCAGCTCTTAACCCCAGTGTGCAGAAAGTGTCAAAACGTGTTTTTCAGCAGAAATAAACATGTTTCTGCAAGTTTGGTCAACCCCATGTAAGTTATGGAGCAGTAAATGCACACTTTTCAAAACGTGTTTTTCAGCCCGAAATAAACGCGTTTTTTCAGACAACTGAATCCCCATGTAACATCAAGGCTCAGAAGAGCTCACACACTCAGCTCTTAACCCCAGTGTGCAGAAAGTGTCAAAATGTGTTTTTCAGCAGAAATAAACATGTTTCTGCAAGTTTGGTCAACCCCATGTAAGTTATGGGGCAGTAAATGCACACTTTTCAAAACGTGTTTTTCAGCCCGAAATAAACGCGTTTTTTCAGACAACTGAATCTCCATGTAACAGCAAGGCTCAGAAGAGCCCACACACTCAGCTCTTAACCCCAGTGTGCAGAAAGTGTCAAAACGTGTTTTTCAGCAGAAATAAACATGTTTCTGCAAGTTTGGTCAACCCCATGTAAGTTATGGGGCAGTAAATGCACACTTTTCAAAACGTGTTTTTCAGCCCGAAATAAACGCGTTTTTTCAGACAACTGAATCCCCATGTAACAGCAAAGCTCAGAAGAGCCCACACACTCAGCTCTTAACCCCAGTGTGCAGAAAGTGTCAAAACGTGTTTTTCAGCAGAAATAAACATGTTTCTGCAAGTTTGGTCAACCCCATGTAAGTTATGGGGCAGTAAATGCACACTTTTCAAAACGTGTTTTTCAGCCCGAAATAAACGCGTTTTTTCAGACAACTGAATCCCCATGTAACATCAAGGCTCAGAAGAGCCCACACACTCAGCTCTTAACCCCAGTGTGCAGAAAGTGTCAAAATGTGTTTTTCAGCAGAAATAAACATGTTTCTGCAAGTTTGGTCAACCCCATGTAAGTTATGGGGCAGTAAATGCACACTTTTCAAAACGTGTTTTTCAGCCCGAAATAAACGCGTTTTTTCAGACAACTGAATCCCCATGTAACAGCAAGGCTCAGAAGAGCCCACACACTCAGATCTTAACCCCATTGTGCAGAAAGTGTCAGAACGTGTTTTTCAGCAGAAATAAACATGTTTCTGCAAGTTTGGTCAACCCCATGTAAGTTATGGGGCAGTAAATGCACACTTTTCAAAACGTGTTTTTCAGCCCGAAATAAACGCGTTTTTTCAGACAACTGAATCCCCATGTAACAGCAAGGCTCAGAAGAGCCCACACACTCAGATCTTAACCCCATTGTGCAGAAAGTGTCAAAACGTGTTTTTCAGCAGAAATAAACATGTTTCTGCAAGTTTGGTCAACCCCATGTAAGTTATGGGGCAGTAAATGCACACTTTTCAAAACGTGTTTTTCAGCCCGAAATAAACGCGTTTTTTCAGACAACTGAATCCCCATGTAACAGCAAGGCTCAGAAGAGCCCACACACTCAGATCTTAACCCCATTGTGCAGAAAGTGTCAGAACGTGTTTTTCAGCAGAAATAAACATGTTTCTGCAAGTTTGGTCAACCCCATGTAAGTTATGGGGCAGTAAATGCACACTTTTCAAAACGTGTTTTTCAGCCCGAAATAAACGCGTTTTTTCAGACAACTGAATCCCCATGTAACATCAAGGCTCAGAAGAGCCCAGACACTCAGATCTTAACCCCAGTGTGCAGAAAGTGTCAAAACGTGTTTTTCAGCAGAAATAAACATGTTTCTGCAAGTTTGGTCAACCCCATGTAAGTTATGGGGCAGTAAATGCACACTTTTCAAAACGTGTTTTTCAGCCCGAAATAAACGCGTTTTTTCAGACAACTGAATCCCCATGTAACATCAAGGCTCAGAAGAGCCCACACACTCAGCTCTTAACCCCAGTGTGCAGAAAGTGTCAAAATGTGTTTTTCAGCAGAAATAAACATGTTTCTGCAAGTTTGGTCAACCCCATGTAAGTTATGGGTCAGTAAATGCACACTTTTCAAAACGTGTTTTTCAGCCCGAAATAAACGCGTTTTTTCAGACAACTGAATCCCCATGTAACAGCAAGGCTCAGAAGAGCCCACACACTCAGCTCTTAACCCCAGTGTGCAGAAAGTGTCAAAACGTGTTTTTCAGCAGAAATAAACATGTTTCTGCAAGTTTGGTCAACCCCATGTAAGTTATGGGTCAGTAAATGCACACTTTTCAAAACGTGTTTTTCAGCCCGAAATAAACACGTTTTTTCAGACAACTGAATCCCCATGTAACATCAAGGCTCAGAAGAGCCCACACACTCAGCTCTTAACCCCAGTGTGCAGAAAGTGTCAAAATGTGTTTTTCAGCAGAAATAAACATGTTTCTGCAAGTTTGGTCAACCCCATGTAAGTTATGGGGCAGTAAATGCACACTTTTCAAAACGTGTTTTTCAGCCCGAAATAAACGCGTTTTTTCAGACAACTGAATCCCCATGTAACAGCAAGGCTCAGAAGAGCCCACACACTCAGATCTTAACCCCATTGTGCAGAAAGTGTCAGAACGTGTTTTTCAGCAGAAATAAACATGTTTCTGCAAGTTTGGTCAACCCCATGAAAGTTATGGGGCAGTAAATGCACACTTTTCAAAACGTGTTTTTCAGCCCGAAATAAACGCGTTTTTTCAGACAACTGAATCCCCATGTAACAGCAAGGCTCAGAAGAGCCCACACACTCAGCTCTTAACCCCAGTGTGCAGAAAGTGTCAAAACGTGTTTTTCAGCAGAAATAAACATGTTTCTGCAAGTTTGGTCAACCCCATCTAAGTTATGGGGCAGTAAATGCACACTTTTCAAAATGTGTTTTTCAGCCCGAAATAAACATGTTTTTTCAGACAACTGAATCCCCATGTAACAGCAAAGCTCAGAAGAGCCCACACACTCAGCTCTTAACCCCAGTGTGCAGAAAGTGTCAAAACGTGTTTTTCAGCAGAAATAAACATGTTTCTGCAAGTTTGGTCAACCCCATGTAAGTTATGAGGCAGTAAATGCACACTTTTCAAAACGTGTTTTTCAGCCCGAAATAAACGCGTTTTTTCAGACAACTGAATCCCCATGTAACATCAAGGCTCAGAAGAGCCCACACACTCAGCTCTTAACCCCAGTGTGCAGAAAGTGTCAAAACGTGTTTTTCAGCAGAAATAAACATGTTTCTGCAAGTTTGGTCAACCCCATGTAAGTTATGGGGCAGTAAATGCACACTTTTCAAAACGTGTTTTTCAGCCCGAAATAAACGCGTTTTTTCAGACAACTGAATCCCCATGTAACAGCAAGGCTCAGAAGAGCCCACACACTCAGCTCTTAACCCCAGTGTGCAGAAAGTGTCAAAACGTGTTTTTCAGCAGAAATAAACATGTTTCTGCAAGTTTGGTCAACCCCATGTAAGTTATGGGGCAGTAAATGCACACTTTTCAAAACGTGTTTTTCAGCCCGAAATAAACGCGTTTTTTCAGACAACTGAATCCCCATGTAACATCAAGGCTCAGAAGAGCTCACACACTCAGCTCTTAACCCCAGTGTGCAGAAAGTGTCAAAATGTGTTTTTCAGCAGAAATAAACATGTTTCTGCAAGTTTGGTCAACCCCATGTAAGTTATGGGGCAGTAAATGCACACTTTTCAAAACGTGTTTTTCAGCCCGAAATAAACGCGTTTTTTCAGACAACTGAATCTCCATGTAACAGCAAGGCTCAGAAGAGCCCACACACTCAGCTCTTAACCCCAGTGTGCAGAAAGTGTCAAAACGTGTTTTTCAGCAGAAATAAACATGTTTCTGCAAGTTTGGTCAACCCCATGTAAGTTATGGGGCAGTAAATGCACACTTTTCAAAACGTGTTTTTCAGCCCGAAATAAACGCGTTTTTTCAGACAACTGAATCCCCATGTAACAGCAAAGCTCAGAAGAGCCCACACACTCAGCTCTTAACCCCAGTGTGCAGAAAGTGTCAAAACGTGTTTTTCAGCAGAAATAAACATGTTTCTGCAAGTTTGGTCAACCCCATGTAAGTTATGGGGCAGTAAATGCACACTTTTCAAAACGTGTTTTTCAGCCCGAAATAAACGCGTTTTTTCAGACAACTGAATCCCCATGTAACAGCAAGGCTCAGAAGAGCCCACACACTCAGATCTTAACCCCATTGTGCAGAAAGTGTCAGAACGTGTTTTTCAGCAGAAATAAACATGTTTCTGCAAGTTTGGTCAACCCCATGTAAGTTATGGGGCAGTAAATGCACACTTTTCAAAACGTGTTTTTCAGCCCGAAATAAACGCGTTTTTTCAGACAACTGAATCCCCATGTAACATCAAGGCTCAGAAGAGCCCAGACACTCAGATCTTAACCCCAGTGTGCAGAAAGTGTCAAAACGTGTTTTTCAGCAGAAATAAACATGTTTCTGCAAGTTTGGTCAACCCCATGTAAGTTATGGGGCAGTAAATGCACACTTTTCAAAACGTGTTTTTCAGCCCGAAATAAACGCGTTTTTTCAGACAACTGAATCCCCATGTAACATCAAGGCTCAGAAGAGCCCACACACTCAGCTCTTAACCCCAGTGTGCAGAAAGTGTCAAAATGTGTTTTTCAGCAGAAATAAACATGTTTCTGCAAGTTTGGTCAACCCCATGTAAGTTATGGGTCAGTAAATGCACACTTTTCAAAACGTGTTTTTCAGCCCGAAATAAACGCGTTTTTTCAGACAACTGAATCCCCATGTAACAGCAAGGCTCAGAAGAGCCCACACACTCAGCTCTTAACCCCAGTGTGCAGAAAGTGTCAAAACGTGTTTTTCAGCAGAAATAAACATGTTTCTGCAAGTTTGGTCAACCCCATGTAAGTTATGGGTCAGTAAATGCACACTTTTCAAAACGTGTTTTTCAGCCCGAAATAAACGCGTTTTTTCAGACAACTGAATCCCCATGTAACATCAAGGCTCAGAAGAGCCCACACACTCAGCTCTTAACCCCAGTGTGCAGAAAGTGTCAAAACGTGTTTTTCAGCAGAAATAAACATGTTTCTGCAAGTTTGGTCAACCCCATGTAAGTTATGGGGCAGTAAATGCACACTTTTCAAAACGTGTTTTTCAGCCCGAAATAAACGCGTTTTTTCAGACAACTGAATCCCCATGTAACAGCAAGGCTCAGAAGAGCCCACACACTCAGCTCTTAACCCCAGTGTGCAGAAAGTGTCAAAACGTGTTTTTCAGCAGAAATAAACATGTTTCTGCAAGTTTGGTCAACCCCATGTAAGTTATGGGGCAGTAAATGCACACTTTTCAAAACGTGTTTTTCAGCCCGAAATAAACGCGTTTTTTCAGACAACTGAATCCCCATGTAACATCAAGGCTCAGAAGAGCTCACACACTCAGCTCTTAACCCCAGTGTGCAGAAAGTGTCAAAATGTGTTTTTCAGCAGAAATAAACATGTTTCTGCAAGTTTGGTCAACCCCATGTAAGTTATGGGGCAGTAAATGCACACTTTTCAAAACGTGTTTTTCAGCCCGAAATAAACGCGTTTTTTCAGACAACTGAATCTCCATGTAACAGCAAGGCTCAGAAGAGCCCACACACTCAGCTCTTAACCCCAGTGTGCAGAAAGTGTCAAAACGTGTTTTTCAGCAGAAATAAACATGTTTCTGCAAGTTTGGTCAACCCCATGTAAGTTATGGGGCAGTAAATGCACACTTTTCAAAACGTGTTTTTCAGCCCGAAATAAACGCGTTTTTTCAGACAACTGAATCCCCATGTAACAGCAAAGCTCAGAAGAGCCCACACACTCAGCTCTTAACCCCAGTGTGCAGAAAGTGTCAAAACGTGTTTTTCAGCAGAAATAAACATGTTTCTGCAAGTTTGGTCAACCCCATGTAAGTTATGGGGCAGTAAATGCACACTTTTCAAAACGTGTTTTTCAGCCCGAAATAAACGCGTTTTTTCAGACAACTGAATCCCCATGTAACATCAAGGCTCAGAAGAGCCCACACACTCAGCTCTTAACCCCAGTGTGCAGAAAGTGTCAAAATGTGTTTTTCAGCAGAAATAAACATGTTTCTGCAAGTTTGGTCAACCCCATGTAAGTTATGGGGCAGTAAATGCACACTTTTCAAAACGTGTTTTTCAGCCCGAAATAAACGCGTTTTTTCAGACAACTGAATCCCCATGTAACAGCAAGGCTCAGAAGAGCCCACACACTCAGATCTTAACCCCATTGTGCAGAAAGTGTCAGAACGTGTTTTTCAGCAGAAATAAACATGTTTCTGCAAGTTTGGTCAACCCCATGTAAGTTATGGGGCAGTAAATGCACACTTTTCAAAACGTGTTTTTCAGCCCGAAATAAACGCGTTTTTTCAGACAACTGAATCCCCATGTAACATCAAGGCTCAGAAGAGCCCAGACACTCAGATCTTAACCCCAGTGTGCAGAAAGTGTCAAAACGTGTTTTTCAGCAGAAATAAACATGTTTCTGCAAGTTTGGTCAACCCCATGTAAGTTATGGGGCAGTAAATGCACACTTTTCAAAACGTGTTTTTCAGCCCGAAATAAACGCGTTTTTTCAGACAACTGAATCCCCATGTAACATCAAGGCTCAGAAGAGCCCACACACTCAGCTCTTAACCCCAGTGTGCAGAAAGTGTCAAAATGTGTTTTTCAGCAGAAATAAACATGTTTCTGCAAGTTTGGTCAACCCCATGTAAGTTATGGGTCAGTAAATGCACACTTTTCAAAACGTGTTTTTCAGCCCGAAATAAACGCGTTTTTTCAGACAACTGAATCCCCATGTAACAGCAAGGCTCAGAAGAGCCCACACACTCAGCTCTTAACCCCAGTGTGCAGAAAGTGTCAAAACGTGTTTTTCAGCAGAAATAAACATGTTTCTGCAAGTTTGGTCAACCCCATGTAAGTTATGGGTCAGTAAATGCACACTTTTCAAAACGTGTTTTTCAGCCCGAAATAAACACGTTGTTTCAGACAACTGAATCCCCATGTAACATCAAGGCTCAGAAGAGCCCACACACTCAGCTCTTAACCCCAGTGTGCAGAAAGTGTCAAAATGTGTTTTTCAGCAGAAATAAACATGTTTCTGCAAGTTTGGTCAACCCCATGTAAGTTATGGGGCAGTAAATGCACACTTTTCAAAACGTGTTTTTCAGCCCGAAATAAACGCGTTTTTTCAGACAACTGAATCCCCATGTAACAGCAAGGCTCAGAAGAGCCCACACACTCAGATCTTAACCCCATTGTGCAGAAAGTGTCAGAACGTGTTTTTCAGCAGAAATAAACATGTTTCTGCAAGTTTGGTCAACCCCATGAAAGTTATGGGGCAGTAAATGCACACTTTTCAAAACGTGTTTTTCAGCCCGAAATAAACGCGTTTTTTCAGACAACTGAATCCCCATGTAACAGCAAGGCTCAGAAGAGCCCACACACTCAGCTCTTAACCCCAGTGTGCAGAAAGTGTCAAAACGTGTTTTTCAGCAGAAATAAACATGTTTCTGCAAGTTTGGTCAACCCCATCTAAGTTATGGGGCAGTAAATGCACACTTTTCAAAATGTGTTTTTCAGCCCGAAATAAACATGTTTTTTCAGACAACTGAATCCCCATGTAACAGCAAAGCTCAGAAGAGCCCACACACTCAGCTCTTAACCCCAGTGTGCAGAAAGTGTCAAAACGTGTTTTTCAGCAGAAATAAACATGTTTCTGCAAGTTTGGTCAACCCCATGTAAGTTATGGGGCAGTAAATGCACACTTTTCAAAACGTGTTTTTCAGCCCGAAATAAACGCGTTTTTTCAGACAACTGAATCCCCATGTAACATCAAGGCTCAGAAGAGCCCACACACTCAGCTCTTAACCCCAGTGTGCAGAAAGTGTCAAAACGTGTTTTTCAGCAGAAATAAACATGTTTCTGCAAGTTTGGTCAACCCCATGTAAGCTATGGGGCAGTAAATGCACACTTTTCAAAACGTGTTTTTCAGCCCGAAATAAACGCGTTTTTTCAGACAACTGAATCCCCATGTAACAGCAAGGCTCAGAAGAGCCCACACACTCAGCTCTTAACCCCAGTGTGCAGAAAGTGTCAAAACGTGTTTTTCAGCAGAAATAAACATGTTTCTGCAAGTTTGGTCAACCCCATGTAAGTTATGGGGCAGTAAATGCACACTTTTCAAAACGTGTTTTTCAGCCCGAAATAAACGCGTTTTTTCAGACAACTGAATCCCCATGTAACATCAAGGCTCAGAAGAGCCCACACACTCAGCTCTTAACCCCAGTGTGCAGAAAGTGTCAGAACGTGTTTTTCTGCAGAAATAAACATGTTTCTGCAAGTTTGGTCAACCCCATGTAAGTTATGGGGCAGTAAATGCACACTTTTCAAAACGTGTTTTTCAGCCCGAAATAAACGCGTTTTTTCAGACAACTGAATCCCCATGTAACATCAAGGCTCAGAAGAGCCCACACACTCAGCTCTTAACCCCAGTGTGCAGAAAGTGTCAAAACGTGTTTTTCAGCAGAAATAAACATGTTTCTGCAAGTTTGGTCAACCCCATGTAAGTTATGGGTCAGTAAATGCACACTTTTCAAAACGTGTTTTTCAGCCCGAAATAAACGCGTTTTTTCAGACAACTGAATCCCCATGTAACAGCAAGGCTCAGAAGAGCCCACACACTCAGATCTTAACCCCAGTGTGCAGAAAGTGTCAGAACGTGTTTTTCAGCAGAAATAAACATGTTTCTGCAAGTTTGGTCAACCCCATGTAAGTTATGGGGCAGTAAATGCACACTTTTCAAAACGTGTTTTTCAGCCCGAAATAAACGCGTTTTTTCAGACAACTGAATCCCCATGTAACATCAAGGCTCAGAAGAGCCCACACACTCAGATCTTAACCCCAGTGTGCAGAAAGTGTCAAAATGTGTTTTTCAGCAGAAATAAACATGTTTCTGCAAGTTTGGTCAACCCCATGTAAGTTATGGGGCAGTAAATGCACACTTTTCAAAACGTGTTTTTCAGCCCGAAATAAACGTGTTTTTTCAGACAACTGAATCCCCATGTAACAGCAAGGCTCAGAAGAGCCCACACACTCAGATCTTAACCCCATTGTGCAGAAAGTGTCAGAACGTGTTTTTCAGCAGAAATAAACATGTTTCTGCAAGTTTGGTCAACCCCATGTAAGTTATGGGGCAGTAAATGCACACTTTTCAAAACGTGTTTTTCAGCCCGAAATAAACGCGTTTTTTCAGACAACTGAATCCCCATGTAACATCAAGGCTCAGAAGAGCCCACACACTCAGCTCTTAACCCCAGTGTGCAGAAAGTGTCAAAACGTGTTTTTCAGCAGAAATAAACATGTTTCTGCAAGTTTGGTCAACCCCATGTAAGTTATGGGTCAGTAAATGCACACTTTTCAATACGTGTTTTTCAGCCCGAAATAAACGCGTTTTTTCAGACAACTGAATCCCCATGTAACAGCAAGGCTCAGAAGAGCCCACACACTCAGATCTTAACCCCAGTGTGCAGAAAGTGTCAGAACGTGTTTTTCAGCAGAAATAAACATGTTTCTGCAAGTTTGGTCAACCCCATGTAAGTTATGGGGCAGTAAATGCACACTTTTCAAAACGTGTTTTTCAGCCCGAAATAAACGCGTTTTTTCAGACAACTGAATCCCCATGTAACATCAAGGCTCAGAAGAGCCCACACACTCAGCTCTTAACCCCAGTGTGCAGAAAGTGTCAAAACGTGTTTTTCAGCAGAAATAAACATGTTTCTGCAAGTTTGGTCAACCCCATGTAAGTTATGGGTCAGTAAATGCACACTTTTCAAAACGTGTTTTTCAGCCCGAAATAAACGCGATTTTTCAGACAACTGAATCCCCATGTAACAGCAAGGCTCAGAAGAGCCCACACACTCAGATCTTAACCCCAGTGTGCAGAAAGTGTCAGAACGTGTTTTTCAGCAGAAATAAACATGTTTCTGCAAGTTTGGTCAACCCCATGTAAGTTATGGGGCAGTAAATGCACACTTTTCAAAACGTGTTTTTCAGCCCGAAATAAACGCGTTTTTTCAGACAACTGAATCCCCATGTAACATCAAGGCTCAGAAGAGCCCACACACTCAGCTCTTAACCCCAGTGTCCAGAAAGTGTCAAAATGTGTTTTTCAGCAGAAATAAACATGTTTCTGCAAGTTTGGTCAACCCCATGTAAGTTATGGGGCAGTAAATGCACACTTTTCAAAACGTGTTTTTCAGCCCGAAATAAACGCGTTTTTTCAGACAACTGAATCCCCATGTAACAGCAAGGCTCAGAAGAGCCCACACACTCAGATCTTAACCCCATTGTGCAGAAAGTGTCAGAACGTGTTTTTCAGCAGAAATAAACATGTTTCTGCAAGTTTGGTCAACCCCATGTAAGTTATGGGGCAGTAAATGCACACTTTTCAAAACGTGTTTTTCAGCCCGAAATAAACGCGTTTTTTCAGACAACTGAATCCCCATGTAACATCAAGGCTCAGAAGAGCCCACACACTCAGCTCTTAACCCCAGTGTGCAGAAAGTGTCAGAACGTGTTTTTCAGCAGAAATAAACATGTTTCTGCAAGTTTGGTCAACCCCATGTAAGTTATGGGGCAGTAAATGCACACTTTTCAAAACGTGTTTTTCAGCCCGAAATAAACACGTTTTTTCAGACAACTGAATCCCCATGTAACATCAAGGCTCAGAAGAGCCCACACACTCAGCTCTTAACCCCAGTGTGCAGAAAGTGTCAAAACGTGTTTTTCAGCAGAAATAAACATGTTTCTGCAAGTTTGGTCAACCCCATGTAAGTTATGGGGCAGTAAATGCACACTTTTCAAAACGTGTTTTTCAGCCCGAAATAAACGCGTTTTTTCAGACAACTGAATCCCCATGTAACAGCAAGGCTCAGAAGAGCCCACACACTCAGATCTTAACCCCAGTGTGCAGAAAGTGTCAGAACGTGTTTTTCAGCAGAAATAAACATGTTTCTGCAAGTTTGGTCAACCCCATGTAAGTTATGGGGCAGTAAATGCACACTTTTCAAAACGTGTTTTTCAGCCCGAAATAAACGCGTTTTTTCAGACAACTGAATCCCCATGTAACAGCAAGGCTCAGAAGAGCCCACACACTCAGATCTTAACCCCATTGTGCAGAAAGTGTCAGAACGTGTTTTTCAGCAGAAATAAACATGTTTCTGCAAGTTTGGTCAACCCCATGTAAGTTATGGGGCACTAAATGCACACTTTTCAAAACGTGTTTTTCAGCCCGAAATAAACGCGTTTTTTCAGACAACTGAATCCCCATGTAACATCAAGGCTCAGAAGAGCCCACACACTCAGCTCTTAACCCCAGTGTGCAGAAAGTGTCAAAACGTGTTTTTCAGCAGAAATAAACATGTTTCTGCAAGTTTGGTCAACCCCATGTAAGTTATGGGTCAGTAAATGCACACTTTTCAAAACGTGTTTTTCACCCCGAAATAAACGCGTTTTTTCAGACAACTGAATCCCCATGTAACAGCAAGGCTCAGAAGAGCCCACACACTCAGATCTTAACCCCAGTGTGCAGAAAGTGTCAGAACGTGTTTTTCAGCAGAAATAAACATGTTTCTGCAAGTTTGGTCAACCCCATGTAAGTTATGGGGCAGTAAATGCACACTTTTCAAAACGTGTTTTTCAGCCCGAAATAAACGCGTTTTTTCAGATAACTGAATCCCCATGTAACATCAAGGCTCAGAAGAGCCCACACACTCAGCTCTTAACCCCAGTGTGCAGAAAGTGTCAAAACGTGTTTTTCAGCAGAAATAAACATGTTTCTGCAAGTTTGGTCAACCCCATGTAAGTTATGGGTCAGTAAATGCACACTTTTCAAAACGTGTTTTTCAGCCCGAAATAAACGCGATTTTTCAGACAACTGAATCCCCATGTAACAGCAAGGCTCAGAAGAGCCCACACACTCAGATCTTAACCCCAGTGTGCAGAAAGTGTCAGAACGTGTTTTTCAGCAGAAATAAACATGTTTCTGCAAGTTTGGTCAACCCCATGTAAGTTATGGGGCAGTAAATGCACACTTTTCAAAACGTGTTTTTCAGCCCGAAATAAACGCGTTTTTTCAGACAACTGAATCCCCATGTAACATCAAGGCTCAGAAGAGCCCACACACTCAGCTCTTAACCCCAGTGTGCAGAAAGTGTCAAAATGTGTTTTTCAGCAGAAATAAACATGTTTCTGCAAGTTTGGTCAACCCCATGTAAGTTATGGGGCAGTAAATGCACACTTTTCAAAACGTGTTTTTCAGCCCGAAATAAACGCGTTTTTTCAGACAACTGAATCCCCATGTAACAGCAAGGCTCAGAAGAGCCCACACACTCAGATCTTAACCCCATTGTGCAGAAAGTGTCAGAACGTGTTTTTCAGCAGAAATAAACATGTTTCTGCAAGTTTGGTCAACCCCATGTAAGTTATGGGGCAGTAAATGCACACTTTTCAAAACGTGTTTTTCAGCCCGAAATAAACGCGTTTTTTCAGACAACTGAATCCCCATGTAACATCAAGGCTCAGAAGAGCCCACACACTCAGCTCTTAACCCCAGTGTGCAGAAAGTGTCAGAACGTGTTTTTCAGCAGAAATAAACATGTTTCTGCAAGTTTGGTCAACCCCATGTAAGTTATGGGGCAGTAAATGCACACTTTTCAAAACGTGTTTTTCAGCCCGAAATAAACGCGTTTTTTCAGACAACTGAATCCCCATGTAACATCAAGGCTCAGAAGAGCCCACACACTCAGCTCTTAACCCCAGTGTGCAGAAAGTGTCAAAACGTGTTTTTCAGCAGAAATAAACATGTTTCTGCAAGTTTGGTCAACCCCATGTAAGTTATGGGTCAGTAAATGCACACTTTTCAAAACGTGTTTTTCAGCCCGAAATAAACGCGTTTTTTCAGACAACTGAATCCCCATGTAACAGCAAGGCTCAGAAGAGCCCACACACTCAGATCTTAACCCCAGTGTGCAGAAAGTGTCAGAACGTGTTTTTCAGCAGAAATAAACATGTTTCTGCAAGTTTGGTCAACCCCATGTAAGTTATGGGGCAGTAAATGCACACTTTTCAAAACGTGTTTTTCAGCCCGAAATAAACGCGTTTTTTCAGACAACTGAATCCCCATGTAACATCAAGGCTCAGAAGAGCCCACACACTCAGCTCTTAACCCCAGTGTGCAGAAAGTGTCAAAATGTGTTTTTCAGCAGAAATAAACATGTTTCTGCAAGTTTGGTCAACCCCATGTAAGTTATGGGGCAGTAAATGCACACTTTTCAAAACGTGTTTTTCAGCCCGAAATAAACGCGTTTTTTCAGACTACTGAATCCCCATGTAACAGCAAGGCTCAGAAGAGCCCACACACTCAGATCTTAACCCCATTGTGCAGAAAGTGTCAGAACGTGTTTTTCAGCAGAAATAAACATGTTTCTGCAAGTTTGGTCAACCCCATGTAAGTTATGGGGCAGTAAATGCACACTTTTCAAAACGTGTTTTTCAGCCCGAAATAAACGCGTTTTTTCAGACAACTGAATCCCCATGTAACATCAAGGCTCAGAAGAGCCCACACACTCAGCTCTTAACCCCAGTGTGCAGAAAGTGTCAAAACGTGTTTTTCAGCAGAAATAAACATGTTTCTGCAAGTTTGGTCAACCCCATGTAAGTTATGGGGCAGTAAATGCACACTTTTCAAAACGTGTTTTTCAGCCCGAAATAAACGCGTTTTTTCAGACAACTGAATCCCCAAGTAACAGCAAGGCTCAGAAGAGCCCACACACTCAGCTCTTAACCCCAGTGTGCAGAAAGTGTCAAAACGTGTTTTTCAGCAGAAATAAACATGTTTCTGCAAGTTTGGTCAACCCCATGTAAGTTATGGGGCAGTAAATGCACACTTTTCAAAACGTGTTTTTCAGCCCGAAATAAACGCGTTTTTTCAGACAACTGAATCCCCATGTATCAGCAAGGCTCAGAAGAGCCCACACACTCAGCTCTTAACCCCAGTGTGCAGAAAGTGTCAAAACGTGTTTTTCAGCAGAAATAAACATGTTTCTGCAAGTTTGGTCAACCCCATGTAAGTTATGGGGCAGTAAATGCACACTTTTCAAAACGTGTTTTTCAGCCCGAAATAAACGCGTTTTTTCAGACAACTGAATCCCCATGTAACATCAAGGCTCAGAAGAGCCCACACACTCAGCTCTTAACCCCAGTGTGCAGAAAGTGTCAGAACGTGTTTTTCTGCAGAAATAAACATGTTTCTGCAAGTTTGGTCAACCCCATGTAAGTTATGGGGCAGTAAATGCACACTTTTCAAAACGTGTTTTTCAGCCCGAAATAAACGCGTTTTTTCAGACAACTGAATCCCCATGTAACATCAAGGCTCAGAAGAGCCCACACACTCAGATCTTAACCCCAGTGTGCAGAAAGTGTCAGAACGTGTTTTTCAGCAGAAATAAACATGTTTCTGCAAGTTTGGTCAACCCCATGTAAGTTATGGGGCAGTAAATGCACACTTTTCAAAACGTGTTTTTCAGCCCGAAATAAACGCGTTTTTTCAGACAACTGAATCCCCATGTAACATCAAGGCTCAGAAGAGCCCACACACTCAGCTCTTAACCCCAGTGTGCAGAAAGTGTCAAAACGTGTTTTTCAGCAGAAATAAACATGTTTCTGCAAGTTTGGTCAACCCCATGTAAGTTATGGGTCAGTAAATGCACACTTTTCAAAACGTGTTTTTCAGCCCGAAATAAACGCGTTTTTTCAGACAACTGAATCCCCATGTAACAGCAAGGCTCAGAAGAGCCCACACACTCAGATCTTAACCCCAGTGTGCAGAAAGTGTCAGAACGTGTTTTTCAGCAGAAATAAACATGTTTCTGCAAGTTTGGTCAACCCCATGTAAGTTATGGGGCAGTAAATGCACACTTTTCAAAACGTGTTTTTCAGCCCGAAATAAACGCGTTTTTTCAGACAACTGAATCCCCATGTAACATCAAGGCTCAGAAGAGCCCACACACTCAGCTCTTAACCCCAGTGTGCAGAAAGTGTCAAAACGTGTTTTTCAGCAGAAATAAACATGTTTCTGCAAGTTTGGTCAACCCCATGTAAGTTATGGGTCAGTAAATGCACACTTTTCAAAACGTGTTTTTCAGCCCGAAATAAACGCGATTTTTCAGACAACTGAATCCCCATGTAACAGCAAGGCTCAGAAGAGCCCACACACTCAGATCTTAACCCCAGTGTGCAGAAAGTGTCAGAACGTGTTTTTCAGCAGAAATAAACATGTTTCTGCAAGTTTGGTCAACCCCATGTAAGTTATGGGGCAGTAAATGCACACTTTTCAAAACGTGTTTTTCAGCCCGAAATAAACGCGTTTTTTCAGACAACTGAATCCCCATGTAACATCAAGGCTCAGAAGAGCCCACACACTCAGCTCTTAACCCCAGTGTGCAGAAAGTGTCAAAACGTGTTTTTCAGCAGAAATAAACATGTTTCTGCAAGTTTGGTCAACCCCATGTAAGTTATGGGTCAGTAAATGCACACTTTTCAAAACGTGTTTTTCAGCCCGAAATAAACGCGATTTTTCAGACAACTGAATCCCCATGTAACATCAAGGCTCAGAAGAGCCCACACACTCAGCTCTTAACCCCAGTGTGCAGAAAGTGTCAGAACGTGTTTTTCTGCAGAAATAAACATGTTTCTGCAAGTTTGGTCAACCCCATGTAAGTTATGGGGCAGTAAATGCACACTTTTCAAAACGTGTTTTTCAGCCCGAAATAAACGCGTTTTTTCAGACAACTGAATCCCCATGTAACATCAAGGCTCAGAAGAGCCCACACACTCAGCTCTTAACTCCAGTGTGCAGAAAGTGTCAAAACGTGTTTTTCAGCAGAAATAAACATGTTTCTGCAAGTTTGGTCAACCCCATGTAAGTTATGGGTCAGTAAATGCACACTTTTCAAAACGTGTTTTTCAGCCCGAAATAAACGCGTTATTTCAGACAACTGAATCCCCATGTAACAGCAAGGCTCAGAAGAGCCCACACACTCAGATCTTAACCCCAGTGTGCAGAAAGTGTCAGAACGTGTTTTTCAGCAGAAATAAACATGTTTCTGCAAGTTTGGTCAACCCCATGTAAGTTATGGGGCAGTAAATGCACACTTTTCAAAACGTGTTTTTCAGCCCGAAATAAACGCGTTTTTTCAGACAACTGAATCCCCATGTAACATCAAGGCTCAGAAGAGCCCACACACTCAGCTCTTAACCCCAGTGTGCAGAAAGTGTCAAAACGTGTTTTTCAGCAGAAATAAACATGTTTCTGCAAGTTTGGTCAACCCCATGTAAGTTATGGGTCAGTAAATGCACACTTTTCAAAACGTGTTTTTCAGCCCGAAATAAACGCGTTTTTTCAGACAACTGAATCCCCATGTAACAGCAAGGCTCAGAAGAGCCCACACACTCAGATCTTAACCCCAGTGTGCAGAAAGTGTCAAAATGTGTTTTTCAGCAGAAATAAACATGTTTCTGCAAGTTTGGTCAACCCCATGTAAGTTATGGGGCAGTAAATGCACACTTTTCAAAACGTGTTTTTCAGCCCGAAATAAACGCGTTTTTTCAGACAACTGAATCCCCATGTAACATCAAGGCTCAGAAGAGCCCACACACTCAGCTCTTAACCCCAGTGTGCAGAAAGTGTCAAAATGTGTTTTTCAGCAGAAATAAACATGTTTCTGCAAGTTTGGTCAACCCCATGTAAGTTATGGGGCAGTAAATGCACACTTTTCAAAACGTGTTTTTCAGCCCGAAATAAACGCGTTTTTTCAGACAACTGAATCCCCATGTAACATCAAGGCTCAGAAGAGCCCACACACTCAGATCTTAACCCCATTGTGCAGAAAGTGTCAGAACGTGTTTTTCAGCAGAAATAAACATGTTTCTGCAAGTTTGGTCAACCCCATGTAAGTTATGGGGCACTAAATGCACACTTTTCAAAACGTGTTTTTCAGCCCGAAATAAACGCGTTTTTTCAGACAACTGAATCCCCATGTAACATCAAGGCTCAGAAGAGCCCACACACTCAGCTCTTAACCCCAGTGTGCAGAAAGTGTCAAAACGTGTTTTTCAGCAGAAATAAACATGTTTCTGCAAGTTTGGTCAACCCCATGTAAGTTATGGGTCAGTAAATGCACACTTTTCAAAACGTGTTTTTCACCCCGAAATAAACGCGTTTTTTCAGACAACTGAATCCCCATGTAACAGCAAGGCTCAGAAGAGCCCACACACTCAGATCTTAACCCCAGTGTGCAGAAAGTGTCAGAACGTGTTTTTCAGCAGAAATAAACATGTTTCTGCAAGTTTGGTCAACCCCATGTAAGTTATGGGGCAGTAAATGCACACTTTTCAAAACGTGTTTTTCAGCCCGAAATAAACGCGTTTTTTCAGATAACTGAATCCCCATGTAACATCAAGGCTCAGAAGAGCCCACACACTCAGCTCTTAACCCCAGTGTGCAGAAAGTGTCAAAACGTGTTTTTCAGCAGAAATAAACATGTTTCTGCAAGTTTGGTCAACCCCATGTAAGTTATGGGTCAGTAAATGCACACTTTTCAAAACGTGTTTTTCAGCCCGAAATAAACGCGATTTTTCAGACAACTGAATCCCCATGTAACAGCAAGGCTCAGAAGAGCCCACACACTCAGATCTTAACCCCAGTGTGCAGAAAGTGTCAGAACGTGTTTTTCAGCAGAAATAAACATGTTTCTGCAAGTTTGGTCAACCCCATGTAAGTTATGGGGCAGTAAATGCACACTTTTCAAAACGTGTTTTTCAGCCCGAAATAAACGCGTTTTTTCAGACAACTGAATCCCCATGTAACATCAAGGCTCAGAAGAGCCCACACACTCAGCTCTTAACCCCAGTGTGCAGAAAGTGTCAAAATGTGTTTTTCAGCAGAAATAAACATGTTTCTGCAAGTTTGGTCAACCCCATGTAAGTTATGGGGCAGTAAATGCACACTTTTCAAAACGTGTTTTTCAGCCCGAAATAAACGCGTTTTTTCAGACAACTGAATCCCCATGTAACAGCAAGGCTCAGAAGAGCCCACACACTCAGATCTTAACCCCATTGTGCAGAAAGTGTCAGAACGTGTTTTTCAGCAGAAATAAACATGTTTCTGCAAGTTTGGTCAACCCCATGTAAGTTATGGGGCAGTAAATGCACACTTTTCAAAACGTGTTTTTCAGCCCGAAATAAACGCGTTTTTTCAGACAACTGAATCCCCATGTAACATCAAGGCTCAGAAGAGCCCACACACTCAGCTCTTAACCCCAGTGTGCAGAAAGTGTCAGAACGTGTTTTTCAGCAGAAATAAACATGTTTCTGCAAGTTTGGTCAACCCCATGTAAGTTATGGGGCAGTAAATGCACACTTTTCAAAACGTGTTTTTCAGCCCGAAATAAACACGTTTTTTCAGACAACTGAATCCCCATGTAACATCAAGGCTCAGAAGAGCCCACACACTCAGCTCTTAACCCCAGTGTGCAGAAAGTGTCAAAACGTGTTTTTCAGCAGAAATAAACATGTTTCTGCAAGTTTGGTCAACCCCATGTAAGTTATGGGTCAGTAAATGCACACTTTTCAAAACGTGTTTTTCAGCCCGAAATAAACGCGTTTTTTCAGACAACTGAATCCCCATGTAACAGCAAGGCTCAGAAGAGCCCACACACTCAGATCTTAACCCCAGTGTGCAGAAAGTGTCAGAACGTGTTTTTCAGCAGAAATAAACATGTTTCTGCAAGTTTGGTCAACCCCATGTAAGTTATGTGGCAGTAAATGCACACTTTTCAAAACGTGTTTTTCAGCCCGAAATAAACGCGTTTTTTCAGACAACTGAATCCCCATGTAACATCAAGGCTCAGAAGAGCCCACACACTCAGCTCTTAACCCCAGTGTGCAGAAAGTGTCAAAACGTGTTTTTCAGCAGAAATAAACATGTTTCTGCAAGTTTGGTCAACCCCATGTAAGTTATGGGTCAGTAAATGCACACTTTTCAAAACGTGTTTTTCAGCCCGAAATAAACGCGTTTTTTCAGACAACTGAATCCCCATGTAACAGCAAGGCTCAGAAGAGCCCACACACTCAGATCTTAACCCCAGTGTGCAGAAAGTGTCAGAACGTGTTTTTCAGCAGAAATAAACATGTTTCTGCAAGTTTGGTCAACCCCATGTAAGTTATGGGGCAGTAAATGCACACTTTTCAAAACGTGTTTTTCAGCCCGAAATAAAAGCGTTTTTTCAGACAACTGAATCCCCATGTAACATCAAGGCTCAGAAGAGCCCACACACTCAGCTCTTAACCCCAGTGTGCAGAAAGTGTCAAAACGTGTTTTTCAGCAGAAATAAACATGTTTCTGCAAGTTTGGTCAACCCCATGTAAGTTATGGGGCAGTAAATGCACACTTTTCAAAACGTGTTTTTCAGCCCGAAATAAACGCGTTTTTTCAGACAACTGAATCCCCATGTAACATCAAGGCTCAGAAGAGCCCACACACTCAGCTCTTAACCCCAGTGTGCAGAAAGTGTCAAAATGTGTTTTTCAGCAGAAATAAACATGTTTCTGCAAGTTTGTTCAACCCCATGTAAGTTATGGGGCAGTAAATGCACACTTTTCAAAACGTGTTTTTCAGCCCGAAATAAACGCGTTTTTTTAGACAACTGAATCTCCATGTAACAGCAAGGCTCAGAAGAGCCCACACACTCAGCTCTTAACCCCAGTGTGCAGAAAGTGTCAAAACGTGTTTTTCAGCAGAAATAAACATGTTTCTGCAAGTTTGGTCAACCCCATGTAAGTTATGGGGCAGTAAATGCACACTTTTCAAAACGTGTTTTTCAGCCCGAAATAAACGCGTTTTTTCAGACAACTGAATCCCCATGTAACATCAAGGCTCAGAAGAGCCCACACACTCAGCTCTTAACCCCAGTGTGCAGAAAGTGTCAAAATGTGTTTTTCAGCAGAAATAAACATGTTTCTGCAAGTTTGGTCAACCCCATGTAAGTTATGGGGCAGTAAATGCACACTTTTCAAAACGTGTTTTTCAGCCCGAAATAAACGCGTTTTTTCAGACAACTGAATCCCCATGTAACATCAAGGCTCAGAAGAGCCCACACACTCAGCTCTTAACCCCAGTGTGCAGAAAGTGTCAAAACGTGTTTTTCAGCAGAAATAAACATGTTTCTGCAAGTTTGGTCAACCCCATGTAAGTTATGGGTCAGTAAATGCACACTTTTCAAAACGTGTTTTTCAGCCCGAAATAAACGCGTTTTTTCAGACAACTGAATCCCCATGTAACAGCAAGGCTCAGAAGAGCCCCCACACTCAGCTCTTAACCCCAGTGTGCAGAAAGTGTCAGAACGTGTTTTTCAGCAGAAATAAACATGTTTCTGCAAGTTTGGTCAACCCCATGTAAGTTATGGGGCAGTAAATGCACACTTTTCAAAACGTGTTTTTCAGCCCGAAATAAACGCGTTTTTTCAGACAACTGAATTCCCATGTAACATCAAGGCTCAGAAGAGCCCACACACTCAGATCTTAACCCCAGTGTGCAGAAAGTGTCAAAACGTGTTTTTCAGCAGAAATAAACATGTTTCTGCAAGTTTGGTCAACCCCATGTAAGTTATGGGGCAGTAAATGCACACTTTTCAAAACGTGTTTTTCAGCCCGAAATAAACGCGTTTTTTCAGACAACTGAATCCCCATGTAACAGCAAGGCTCAGAAGAGCCCACACACTCAGCTCTTAACCCCAGTGTGCAGAAAGTGTCAAAACGTGTTTTTCAGCAGAAATAAACATGTTTCTGCAAGTTTCGTCAACCCCATGTAAGTTATGGGGCAGTAAATGCACACTTTTCAAAACGTGTTTTTCAGCCCGAAATAAACGCGTTTTTTCAGACAACTGAATCCCCATGTAACAGCAAGGCTCAGAAGAGCCCACACACTCAGATCTTAACCCCAGTGTGCAGAAAGTGTCAGAACGTGTTTTTCAGCAGAAATAAACATGTTTCTGCAAGTTTGGTCAACCCCATGTAAGTTATGGGGCAGTAAATGCACACTTTTCAAAACGTGTTTTTCAGCCCGAAATAAACGCGTTTTTTCAGACAACTGAATCCCCATGTAACATCAAGGCTCAGAAGAGCCCACACACTCAGCTCTTAACCCCAGTGTGCAGAAAGTGTCAAAACGTGTTTTTCAGCAGAAATAAACATGTTTCTGCAAGTTTGGTCAACCCCATGTAAGTTATGGGTCAGTAAATGCACACTTTTCAAAACGTGTTTTTCAGCCCGAAATAAACGCGTTTTTTCAGACAACTGAATCCCCATGTAACAGCAAGGCTCAGAAGAGCCCACACACTCAGATCTTAACCCCAGTGTGCAGAAAGTGTCAGAACGTGTTTTTCAGCAGAAATAAACATGTTTCTGCAAGTTTGGTCAACCCCATGTAAGTTATGGGGCAGTAAATGCACACTTTTCAAAACGTGTTTTTCAGCCCGAAATAAACGCGTTTTTTCAGACAACTGAATTCCCATGTAACATCAAGGCTCAGAAGAGCCCAGACACTCAGATCTTAACCCCAGTGTGCAGAAAGTGTCAGAACGTGTTTTTCAGCAGAAATAAACATGTTTCTGCAAGTTTGGTCAACCCCATGTAAGTTATGGGGCAGTAAATGCACACTTTTCAAAACGTGTTTTTCAGCCCGAAATAAACGCGTTTTTTCAGACAACTGAATCCCCATGTAACATCAAGGCTCAGAAGAGCCCACACACTCAGCTCTTAACCCCAGTGTGCAGAAAGTGTCAGAACGTGTTTTTCAGCAGAAATAAACATGTTTCTGCAAGTTTGGTCAACCCCATGTAAGTTATGGGTCAGTAAATGCACACTTTTCAAAACGTGTTTTTCAGCCCGAAATAAACGCGTTTTTTCAGACAACTGAATCCCCATGTAACAGCAAGGCTCAGAAGAGCCCACACACTCAGATCTTAACCCCAGTGTGCAGAAAGTGTCAGAACGTGTTTTTCAGCAGAAATAAACATGTTTCTGCAAGTTTGGTCAACCCCATGTAAGTTATGGGGCAGTAAATGCACACTTTTCAAAACGTGTTTTTCAGCCCGAAATAAACGCGTTTTTTCAGACAACTGAATCCCCATGTAACATCAAGGCTCAGAAGAGCCCACACACTCAGCTCTTAACCCCAGTGTGCAGAAAGTGTCAAAACGTGTTTTTCAGCAGAAATAAACATGTTTCTGCAAGTTTTGTCAACCCCATGTAAGTTATGGGGCAGTAAATGCACACTTTTCAAAACGTGTTTTTCAGCCCGAAATAAACGCGTTTTTTCAGACAACTGAATTCCCATGTAACATCAAGGCTCAGAAGAGCCCACACACTCAGATCTTAACCCCAGTGTGCAGAAAGTGTCAAAACGTGTTTTTCAGCAGAAATAAACATGTTTCTGCAAGTTTGGTCAACCCCATGTAAGTTATGGGGCAGTAAATGCACACTTTTCAAAACGTGTTTTTCAGCCCGAAATAAACGCGTTTTTTCAGACAACTGAATCCCCATGTAACAGCAAGGCTCAGAAGAGCCCACACACTCAGCTCTTAACCCCAGTGTGCAGAAAGTGTCAAAACGTGTTTTTCAGCAGAAATAAACATGTTTCTGCAAGTTTGTTCAACCCCATGTAAGTTATGGGGCAGTAAATGCACACTTTTCAAAACGTGTTTTTCAGCCCGAAATAAACGCGTTTTTTTAGACAACTGAATCTCCATGCAACAGCAAGGCTCAGAAGAGCCCACACACTCAGCTCTTAACCCCAGTGTGCAGAAAGTGTCAAAACGTGTTTTTCAGCAGAAATAAACATGTTTCTGCAAGTTTGGTCAACCCCATGTAAGTTATGGGGCAGTAAATGCACACTTTTCAAAACGTGTTTTTCAGCCCGAAATAAACGCGTTTTTTCAGACAACTGAATCCCCATGTAACATCAAGGCTCAGAAGAGCCCACACACTCAGCTCTTAACCCCAGTGTGCAGAAAGTGTCAAAATGTGTTTTTCAGCAGAAATAAACATGTTTCTGCAAGTTTGGTCAACCCCATGTAAGTTATGGGGCAGTAAATGCACACTTTTCAAAACGTGTTTTTCAGCCCTAAATAAACGCGTTTTTTCAGACAACTGAATCTCCATGTAACAGCAAGGCTCAGAAGAGCCCACACACTCAGCTCTTAACCCCAGTGTGCAGAAAGTGTCAAAACGTGTTTTTCAGCAGAAATAAACATGTTTCTGCAAGTTTGGTCAACCCCATGTAAGTTATGGGTCAGTAAATGCACACTTTTCAAAACGTGTTTTTCAGCCCGAAATAAACGCGTTTTTTCAGACAACTGAATCCCCATGTAACAGCAAGGCTCAGAAGAGCCCACACACTCAGATCTTAACCCCAGTGTGCAGAAAGTGTCAGAACGTGTTTTTCAGCAGAAATAAACATGTTTCTGCAAGTTTGGTCAACCCCATGTAAGTTATGGGGCAGTAAATGCACACTTTTCAAAACGTGTTTTTCAGCCCGAAATAAACGCGTTTTTTCAGACAACTGAATCCCCATGTAACATCAAGGCTCAGAAGAGCCCACACACTCAGCTCTTAACCCCAGTGTGCAGAAAGTGTCAAAACGTGTTTTTCAGCAGAAATAAACATGTTTCTGCAAGTTTGGTCAACCCCATGTAAGTTATGGGTCAGTAAATGCACACTTTTCAAAACGTGTTTTTCAGCCCGAAATAAACGCGTTTTTTCAGACAACTGAATCCCCATGTAACAGCAAGGCTCAGAAGAGCCCAAACACTCAGATCTTAACCCCAGTGTGCAGAAAGTGTCAGAACGTGTTTTTCAGCAGAAATAAACATGTTTCTGCAAGTTTGGTCAACCCCATGTAAGTTATGGGGCAGTAAATGCACACTTTTCAAAACGTGTTTTTCAGCCCGAAATAAACGCGTTTTTTCAGACACCTGAATTCCCATGTAACATCAAGGCTCAGAAGAGCCCACACACTCAGATCTTAACCCCAGTGTGCAGAAAGTGTCAAAACGTGTTTTTCAGCAGAAATAAACATGTTTCTGCAAGTTTGGTCAACCCCATGTAAGTTATTGGGCAGTAAATGCACACTTTTCAAAACGTGTTTTTCAGCCCGAAATAAACGCGTTTTTTCAGACAACTGAATCCCCATGTAACATCAAGGCTCAGAAGAGCCCACACACTCAGCTCTTAACCCCAGTGTGCAGAAAGTGTCAAAATGTGTTTTTCAGCAGAAATAAACATGTTTCTGCAAGTTTGGTCAACCCCATGTAAGTTATGGGGCAGTAAATGCACACTTTTCAAAACGTGTTTTTCAGCCCGAAATAAACGCGTTTTTTCAGACAACTGAATCCCCATGTAACAGCAAGGCTCAGAAGAGCCCACACACTCAGATCTTAACCCCATTGTGCAGAAAGTGTCAGAACGTGTTTTTCAGCAGAAATAAACATGTTTCTGCAAGTTTGGTCAACCCCATGTAAGTTATGGGGCAGTAAATGCACACTTTTCAAAACGTGTTTTTCAGCCCGAAATAAACGCGTTTTTTCAGACAACTGAATCCCCATGTAACAGCAAGGCTCAGAAGAGCCCACACACTCAGATCTTAACCCCAGTGTGCAGAAAGTGTCAGAACGTGTTTTTCAGCAGAAATAAACATGTTTCTGCAAGTTTGGTCAACCCCATGTAAGTTATGGGGCAGTAAATGCACACTTTTCAAAACGTGTTTTTCAGCCCGAAATAAACGCGTTTTTTCAGACAACTGAATCCCCATGTAACAGCAAGGCTCAGAAGAGCCCACACACTCAGATCTTAACCCCAGTGTGCAGAAAGTGTCAGAACGTGTTTTTCAGCAGAAATAAACATGTTTCTGCAAGTTTGGTCAACCCCATGTAAGTTATGGGGCAGTAAATGCACACTTTTCAAAACGTGTTTTTCAGCCCGAAATAAACGCGTTTTTTCAGACAACTGAATTCCCATGTAACATCAAGGCTCAGAAGAGCCCAGACACTCAGATCTTAACCCCAGTGTGCAGAAAGTGTCAAAACGTGTTTTTCAGCAGAAATAAACATGTTTCTGCAAGTTTGTTCAACCCCATGTAAGTTATGGGGCAGTAAATGCACACTTTTCAAAACGTGTTTTTCAGCCCGAAATAAACGCGTTTTTTTAGACAACTGAATCTCCATGCAACAGCAAGGCTCAGAAGAGCCCACACACTCAGCTCTTAACCCCAGTGTGCAGAAAGTGTCAAAACGTGTTTTTCAGCAGAAATAAACATGTTTCTGCAAGTTTGGTCAACCCCATGTAAGTTATGGGGCAGTAAATGCACACTTTTCAAAACGTGTTTTTCAGCCCGAAATAAACGCGTTTTTTCAGACAACTGAATCCCCATGTAACATCAAGGCTCAGAAGAGCCCACACACTCAGCTCTTAACCCCAGTGTGCAGAAAGTGTCAAAACGTGTTTTTCAGCAGAAATAAACATGTTTCTGCAAGTTTGGTCAACCCCATGTAAGTTATGGGGCAGTAAATGCACACTTTTCAAAACGTGTTTTTCAGCCCGAAATAAACGCGTTTTTTCAGACAACTGAATCCCCATGTAACATCAAGGCTCAGAAGAGCCCACACACTCAGCTCTTAACCCCAGTGTGCAGAAAGTGTCAAAATGTGTTTTTCAGCAGAAATAAACATGTTTCTGCAAGTTTGGTCAACCCCATGTAAGTTATGGGGCAGTAAATGCACACTTTTCAAAACGTGTTTTTCAGCCCGAAATAAACGCGTTTTTTCAGACAACTGAATCTCCATGTAACAGCAAGGCTCAGAAGAGCCCACACACTCAGCTCTTAACCCCAGTGTGCAGAAAGTGTCAAAACGTGTTTTTCAGCAGAAATAAACATGTTTCTGCAAGTTTGGTCAACCCCATGTAAGTTATGGGGCAGTAAATGCACACTTTTCAAAACGTGTTTTTCAGCCCGAAATAAACGCGTTTTTTCAGACAACTGAATCCCCATGTAACAGCAAAGCTCAGAAGAGCCCACACACTCAGCTCTTAACCCCAGTGTGCAGAAAGTGTCAAAACGTGTTTTTCAGCAGAAATAAACATGTTTCTGCAAGTTTGGTCAACCCCATGTAAGTTATGGGGCAGTAAATGCACACTTTTCAAAACGTGTTTTTCAGCCCGAAATAAACGCGTTTTTTCAGACAACTGAATCCCCATGTAACATCAAGGCTCAGAAGAGCCCACACACTCAGCTCTTAACCCCAGTGTGCAGAAAGTGTCAAAATGTGTTTTTCAGCAGAAATAAACATGTTTCTGCAAGTTTGGTCAACCCCATGTAAGTTATGGGGCAGTAAATGCACACTTTTCAAAACGTGTTTTTCAGCCCGAAATAAACGCGTTTTTTCAGACAACTGAATCCCCATGTAACAGCAAGGCTCAGAAGAGCCCACACACTCAGATCTTAACCCCATTGTGCAGAAAGTGTCAGAACGTGTTTTTCAGCAGAAATAAACATGTTTCTGCAAGTTTGGTCAACCCCATGTAAGTTATGGGGCAGTAAATGCACACTTTTCAAAACGTGTTTTTCAGCCCGAAATAAACGCGTTTTTTCAGACAACTGAATCCCCATGTAACATCAAGGCTCAGAAGAGCCCACACACTCAGCTCTTAACCCCAGTGTGCAGAAAGTGTCAAAACGTGTTTTTCAGCAGAAATAAACATGTTTCTGCAAGTTTGGTCAACCCCATGAAAGTTATGGGGCAGTAAATGCACACTTTTCAAAACGTGTTTTTCAGCCCGAAATAAACGCGTTTTTTCAGACAACTGAATCCCCATGTAACATCAAGGCTCAGAAGAGCCCACACACTCAGATCTTAACCCCAGTGTGCAGAAAGTGTCAGAACGTGTTTTTCAGCAGAAATAAACATGTTTCTGCAAGTTTGGTCAACCCCATGTAAGTTATGGGGCAGTAAATGCACACTTTTCAAAACGTGTTTTTCAGCCCGAAATAAACGCGTTTTTTCAGACAACTGAATCCCCATGTAACATCAAGGCTCAGAAGAGCCCACACACTCAGCTCTTAACCCCAGTGTGCAGAAAGTGTCAAAACGTGTTTTTCAGCAGAAATAAACATGTTTCTGCAAGTTTTGTCAACCCCATGTAAGTTATGGGGCAGTAAATGCACACTTTTCAAAACGTGTTTTTCAGCCCGAAATAAACGCGTTTTTTCAGACAACTGAATTCCCATGTAACATCAAGGCTCAGAAGAGCCCACACACTCAGATCTTAACCCCAGTGTGCAGAAAGTGTCAAAACGTGTTTTTCAGCAGAAATAAACATGTTTCTGCAAGTTTGGTCAACCCCATGTAAGTTATGGGGCAGTAAATGCACACTTTTCAAAACGTGTTTTTCAGCCCGAAATAAACGCGTTTTTTCAGACAACTGAATCCCCATGTAACAGCAAGGCTCAGAAGAGCCCACACACTCAGCTCTTAACCCCAGTGTGCAGAAAGTGTCAAAACGTGTTTTTCAGCAGAAATAAACATGTTTCTGCAAGTTTGTTCAACCCCATGTAAGTTATGGGGCAGTAAATGCACACTTTTCAAAACGTGTTTTTCAGCCCGAAATAAACGCGTTTTTTTAGACAACTGAATCTCCATGCAACAGCAAGGCTCAGAAGAGCCCACACACTCAGCTCTTAACCCCAGTGTGCAGAAAGTGTCAAAACGTGTTTTTCAGCAGAAATAAACATGTTTCTGCAAGTTTGGTCAACCCCATGTAAGTTATGGGGCAGTAAATGCACACTTTTCAAAACGTGTTTTTCAGCCCGAAATAAACGCGTTTTTTCAGACAACTGAATCCCCATGTAACATCAAGGCTCAGAAGAGCCCACACACTCAGCTCTTAACCCCAGTGTGCAGAAAGTGTCAAAATGTGTTTTTCAGCAGAAATAAACATGTTTCTGCAAGTTTGGTCAACCCCATGTAAGTTATGGGGCAGTAAATGCACACTTTTCAAAACGTGTTTTTCAGCCCTAAATAAACGCGTTTTTTCAGACAACTGAATCTCCATGTAACAGCAAGGCTCAGAAGAGCCCACACACTCAGCTCTTAACCCCAGTGTGCAGAAAGTGTCAAAACGTGTTTTTCAGCAGAAATAAACATGTTTCTGCAAGTTTGGTCAACCCCATGTAAGTTATGGGTCAGTAAATGCACACTTTTCAAAACGTGTTTTTCAGCCCGAAATAAACGCGTTTTTTCAGACAACTGAATCCCCATGTAACAGCAAGGCTCAGAAGAGCCCACACACTCAGATCTTAACCCCAGTGTGCAGAAAGTGTCAGAACGTGTTTTTCAGCAGAAATAAACATGTTTCTGCAAGTTTGGTCAACCCCATGTAAGTTATGGGGCAGTAAATGCACACTTTTCAAAACGTGTTTTTCAGCCCGAAATAAACGCGTTTTTTCAGACAACTGAATCCCCATGTAACATCAAGGCTCAGAAGAGCCCACACACTCAGCTCTTAACCCCAGTGTGCAGAAAGTGTCAAAACGTGTTTTTCAGCAGAAATAAACATGTTTCTGCAAGTTTGGTCAACCCCATGTAAGTTATGGGTCAGTAAATGCACACTTTTCAAAACGTGTTTTTCAGCCCGAAATAAACGCGTTTTTTCAGACAACTGAATCCCCATGTAACAGCAAGGCTCAGAAGAGCCCAAACACTCAGATCTTAACCCCAGTGTGCAGAAAGTGTCAGAACGTGTTTTTCAGCAGAAATAAACATGTTTCTGCAAGTTTGGTCAACCCCATGTAAGTTATGGGGCAGTAAATGCACACTTTTCAAAACGTGTTTTTCAGCCCGAAATAAACGCGTTTTTTCAGACAACTGAATTCCCATGTAACATCAAGGCTCAGAAGAGCCCACACACTCAGATCTTAACCCCAGTGTGCAGAAAGTGTCAAAACGTGTTTTTCAGCAGAAATAAACATGTTTCTGCAAGTTTGGTCAACCCCATGTAAGTTATTGGGCAGTAAATGCACACTTTTCAAAACGTGTTTTTCAGCCCGAAATAAACGCGTTTTTTCAGACAACTGAATCCCCATGTAACATCAAGGCTCAGAAGAGCCCACACACTCAGCTCTTAACCCCAGTGTGCAGAAAGTGTCAAAATGTGTTTTTCAGCAGAAATAAACATGTTTCTGCAAGTTTGGTCAACCCCATGTAAGTTATGGGGCAGTAAATGCACACTTTTCAAAACGTGTTTTTCAGCCCGAAATAAACGCGTTTTTTCAGACAACTGAATCCCCATGTAACAGCAAGGCTCAGAAGAGCCCACACACTCAGATCTTAACCCCATTGTGCAGAAAGTGTCAGAACGTGTTTTTCAGCAGAAATAAACATGTTTCTGCAAGTTTGGTCAACCCCATGTAAGTTATGGGGCAGTAAATGCACACTTTTCAAAACGTGTTTTTCAGCCCGAAATAAACGCGTTTTTTCAGACAACTGAATCCCCATGTAACAGCAAGGCTCAGAAGAGCCCACACACTCAGATCTTAACCCCAGTGTGCAGAAAGTGTCAGAACGTGTTTTTCAGCAGAAATAAACATGTTTCTGCAAGTTTGGTCAACCCCATGTAAGTTATGGGGCAGTAAATGCACACTTTTCAAAACGTGTTTTTCAGCCCGAAATAAACGCGTTTTTTCAGACAACTGAATCCCCATGTAACAGCAAGGCTCAGAAGAGCCCACACACTCAGATCTTAACCCCAGTGTGCAGAAAGTGTCAGAACGTGTTTTTCAGCAGAAATAAACATGTTTCTGCAAGTTTGGTCAACCCCATGTAAGTTATGGGGCAGTAAATGCACACTTTTCAAAACGTGTTTTTCAGCCCGAAATAAACGCGTTTTTTCAGACAACTGAATTCCCATGTAACATCAAGGCTCAGAAGAGCCCAGACACTCAGATCTTAACCCCAGTGTGCAGAAAGTGTCAAAACGTGTTTTTCAGCAGAAATAAACATGTTTCTGCAAGTTTGTTCAACCCCATGTAAGTTATGGGGCAGTAAATGCACACTTTTCAAAACGTGTTTTTCAGCCCGAAATAAACGCGTTTTTTTAGACAACTGAATCTCCATGCAACAGCAAGGCTCAGAAGAGCCCACACACTCAGCTCTTAACCCCAGTGTGCAGAAAGTGTCAAAACGTGTTTTTCAGCAGAAATAAACATGTTTCTGCAAGTTTGGTCAACCCCATGTAAGTTATGGGGCAGTAAATGCACACTTTTCAAAACGTGTTTTTCAGCCCGAAATAAACGCGTTTTTTCAGACAACTGAATCCCCATGTAACATCAAGGCTCAGAAGAGCCCACACACTCAGCTCTTAACCCCAGTGTGCAGAAAGTGTCAAAACGTGTTTTTCAGCAGAAATAAACATGTTTCTGCAAGTTTGGTCAACCCCATGTAAGTTATGGGGCAGTAAATGCACACTTTTCAAAACGTGTTTTTCAGCCCGAAATAAACGCGTTTTTTCAGACAACTGAATCCCCATGTAACATCAAGGCTCAGAAGAGCCCACACACTCAGCTCTTAACCCCAGTGTGCAGAAAGTGTCAAAATGTGTTTTTCAGCAGAAATAAACATGTTTCTGCAAGTTTGGTCAACCCCATGTAAGTTATGGGGCAGTAAATGCACACTTTTCAAAACGTGTTTTTCAGCCCGAAATAAACGCGTTTTTTCAGACAACTGAATCTCCATGTAACAGCAAGGCTCAGAAGAGCCCACACACTCAGCTCTTAACCCCAGTGTGCAGAAAGTGTCAAAACGTGTTTTTCAGCAGAAATAAACATGTTTCTGCAAGTTTGGTCAACCCCATGTAAGTTATGGGGCAGTAAATGCACACTTTTCAAAACGTGTTTTTCAGCCCGAAATAAACGCGTTTTTTCAGACAACTGAATCCCCATGTAACAGCAAAGCTCAGAAGAGCCCACACACTCAGCTCTTAACCCCAGTGTGCAGAAAGTGTCAAAACGTGTTTTTCAGCAGAAATAAACATGTTTCTGCAAGTTTGGTCAACCCCATGTAAGTTATGGGGCAGTAAATGCACACTTTTCAAAACGTGTTTTTCAGCCCGAAATAAACGCGTTTTTTCAGACAACTGAATCCCCATGTAACATCAAGGCTCAGAAGAGCCCACACACTCAGCTCTTAACCCCAGTGTGCAGAAAGTGTCAAAATGTGTTTTTCAGCAGAAATAAACATGTTTCTGCAAGTTTGGTCAACCCCATGTAAGTTATGGGGCAGTAAATGCACACTTTTCAAAACGTGTTTTTCAGCCCGAAATAAACGCGTTTTTTCAGACAACTGAATCCCCATGTAACAGCAAGGCTCAGAAGAGCCCACACACTCAGATCTTAACCCCATTGTGCAGAAAGTGTCAGAACGTGTTTTTCAGCAGAAATAAACATGTTTCTGCAAGTTTGGTCAACCCCATGTAAGTTATGGGGCAGTAAATGCACACTTTTCAAAACGTGTTTTTCAGCCCGAAATAAACGCGTTTTTTCAGA
This sequence comes from Lepisosteus platostomus, assembly GCF_059453375.1. Lineage (NCBI taxonomy): Eukaryota > Metazoa > Chordata > Actinopteri > Semionotiformes > Lepisosteidae > Lepisosteus > Lepisosteus platostomus. Next base: position 47,245,964 of record NC_142616.1, read on the forward strand.
CAACTGAATCCCCATGTAACATCAAGGCTCAGAAGAGCCCACACACTCAGCTCTTAACCCCAGTGTGCAGAAAGTGTCAAAACGTGTTTTTCAGCAGAAATAAACATGTTTCTGCAAGTTTGGTCAACCCCATGAAAGTTATGGGGCAGTAAATGCACACTTTTCAAAACGTGTTTTTCAGCCCGAAATAAACGCGTTTTTTCAGACAACTGAATCCCCATGTAACATCAAGGCTCAGAAGAGCCCACACACTCAGATCTTAACCCCAGTGTGCAGAAAGTGTCAGAACGTGTTTTTCAGCAGAAATAAACATGTTTCTGCAAGTTTGGTCAACCCCATGTAAGTTATGGGGCAGTAAATGCACACTTTTCAAAACGTGTTTTTCAGCCCGAAATAAACGCGTTTTTTCAGACAACTGAATCCCCATGTAACATCAAGGCTCAGAAGAGCCCACACACTCAGCTCTTAACCCCAGTGTGCAGAAAGTGTCAAAACGTGTTTTTCAGCAGAAATAAACATGTTTCTGCAAGTTTGGTCAACCCCATGTAAGTTATGGGTCAGTAAATGCACACTTTTCAAAACGTGTTTTTCAGCCCGAAATAAACGCGTTTTTTCAGACAACTGAATCCCCATGTAACAGCAAGGCTCAGAAGAGCCCACACACTCAGATCTTAACCCCAGTGTGCAGAAAGTGTCAGAACGTGTTTTTCAGCAGAAATAAACATGTTTCTGCAAGTTTGGTCAACCCCATGTAAGTTATGGGGCAGTAAATGCACACTTTTCAAAACGTGTTTTTCAGCCCGAAATAAACGCGTTTTTTCAGACAACTGAATCCCCATGTAACATCAAGGCTCAGAAGAGCCCACACACTCAGCTCTTAACCCCAGTGTGCAGAAAGTGTCAAAATGTGTTTTTCAGCAGAAATAAACATGTTTCTGCAAGTTTGGTCAACCCCATGTAAGTTATGGGGCAGTAAATGCACACTTTTCAAAACGTGTTTTTCAGCCCGAAATAAACGCGTTTTTTCAGACAACTGAATCTCCATGTAACAGCAAGGCTCAGAAGAGCCCACACACTCAGCTCTTAACCCCAGTGTGCAGAAAGTGTCAAAACGTGTTTTTCAGCAGAAATAAACATGTTTCTGCAAGTTTGGTCAACCCCATGTAAGTTATGGGGCAGTAAATGCACACTTTTCAAAACGTGTTTTTCAGCCCGAAATAAACGCGTTTTTTCAGACAACTGAATCCCCATGTAACAGCAAAGCTCAGAAGAGCCCACACACTCAGCTCTTAACCCCAGTGTGCAGAAAGTGTCAAAACGTGTTTTTCAGCAGAAATAAACATGTTTCTGCAAGTTTGGTCAACCCCATGTAAGTTATGGGGCAGTAAATGCACACTTTTCAAAACGTGTTTTTCAGCCCGAAATAAACGCGTTTTTTCAGACAACTGAATCCCCATGTAACATCAAGGCTCAGAAGAGCCCACACACTCAGCTCTTAACCCCAGTGTGCAGAAAGTGTCAAAATGTGTTTTTCAGCAGAAATAAACATGTTTCTGCAAGTTTGGTCAACCCCATGTAAGTTATGGGGCAGTAAATGCACACTTTTCAAAACGTGTTTTTCAGCCCGAAATAAACGCGTTTTTTCAGACAACTGAATCCCCATGTAACAGCAAGGCTCAGAAGAGCCCACACACTCAGATCTTAACCCCATTGTGCAGAAAGTGTCAGAACGTGTTTTTCAGCAGAAATAAACATGTTTCTGCAAGTTTGGTCAACCCCATGTAAGTTATGGGGCAGTAAATGCACACTTTTCAAAACGTGTTTTTCAGCCCGAAATAAACGCGTTTTTTCAGACAACTGAATCCCCATGTAACATCAAGGCTCAGAAGAGCCCACACACTCAGCTCTTAACCCCAGTGTGCAGAAAGTGTCAAAACGTGTTTTTCAGCAGAAATAAACATGTTTCTGCAAGTTTGGTCAACCCCATGAAAGTTATGGGGCAGTAAATGCACACTTTTCAAAACGTGTTTTTCAGCCCGAAATAAACGCGTTTTTTCAGACAACTGAATCCCCATGTAACATCAAGGCTCAGAAGAGCCCACACACTCAGCTCTTAACCCCAGTGTGCAGAAAGTGTCAAAACGTGTTTTTCAGCAGAAATAAACATGTTTCTGCAAGTTTGGTCAACCCCATGTAAGTTATGGGGCAGTAAATGCACACTTTTCAAAACGTGTTTTTCAGCCCGAAATAAACGCGTTTTTTCAGACAACTGAATCCCCATGTAACATCAAGGCTCAGAAGAGCCCACACACTCAGCTCTTAACCCCAGTGTGCAGAAAGTGTCAAAATGTGTTTTTCAGCAGAAATAAACATGTTTCTGCAAGTTTGGTCAACCCCATGTAAGTTATGGGGCAGTAAATGCACACTTTTCAAAACGTGTTTTTCAGCCAGAAATAAACGCGTTTTTTCAGACAACTGAATCCCCATGTAACAGCAAGGCTCAGAAGAGCCCACACACTCAGATCTTAACCCCATTGTGCAGAAAGTGTCAGAACGTGTTTTTCAGCAGAAATAAACATGTTTCTGCAAGTTTGGTCAACCCCATGTAAGTTATGGGGCAGTAAATGCACACTTTTCAAAACGTGTTTTTCAGCCCGAAATAAACGCGTTTTTTCAGACAACTGAATCCCCATGTAACATCAAGGCTCAGAAGAGCCCACACACTCAGCTCTTAACCCCAGTGTGCAGAAAGTGTCAAAACGTGTTTTTCAGCAGAAATAAACATGTTTCTGCAAGTTTGGTCAACCCCATGTAAGTTATGGGGCAGTAAATGCACACTTTTCAAAACGTGTTTTTCAGCCCGAAATAAACGCGTTTTTTCAAACAACTGAATCCCCATGTAACATCAAGGCTCAGAAGAGCCCAAACACTCAGCTCTTAACCCCAGTGTGTAGAAAGTGTCAGAACGTGTTTTTCTGCAGAAATAAACATGTTTCTGCAAGTTTGGTCAACCCCATGTAAGTTATGGGGCAGTAAATGCACACTTTTCAAAACGTGTTTTTCAGCCCGAAATAAACGCGTTTTTTCAGACAACTGAATCCCCATGTAACATCAAGGCTCAGAAGAGCCCACACACTCAGCTCTTAACCCCAGTGTGCAGAAAGTGTCAAAACGTGTTTTTCAGAAGAAATAAACATGTTTCTGCAAGTTTGGTCAACCCCATGTAAGTTATGGGTCAGTAAATGCACACTTTTCAAAACGTGTTTTTCAGCCCGAAATAAACGCGTTTTTTCAGACAACTGAATCCCCATGTAACAGCAAGGCTCAGAAGAGCCCACACACTCAGATCTTAACCCCAGTGTGCAGAAAGTGTCAGAACGTGTTTTTCAGCAGAAATAAACATGTTTCTGCAAGTTTGGTCAACCCCATGTAAGTTATGGGGCAGTAAATGCACACTTTTCAAAACGTGTTTTTCAGCCCGAAATAAACGCGTTTTTTCAGACAACTGAATCCCCATGTAACATCAAGGCTCAGAAGAGCCCACACACTCAGCTCTTAACCCCAGTGTGCAGAAAGTGTCAGAATGTGTTTTTCAGCAGAAATAAACATGTTTCTGCAAGTTTGGTCAACCCCATGTAAGTTATGGGTCAGTAAATGCACACTTTTCAAAACGTGTTTTTCAGCCCGAAATAAACGCGTTTTTTCAGACAACTGAATCCCCATGTAACAGCAAGGCTCAGAAGAGCCCACACACTCAGATCTTAACCCCAGTGTGCAGAAAGTGTCAGAACGTGTTTTTCAGCAGAAATAAACATGTTTCTGCAAGTTTGGTCAACCCCATGTAAGTTATGGGGCAGTAAATGCACACTTTTCAAAACGTGTTTTTCAGCCCAAAATAAACGCGTTTTTTCAGACAACTGAATCCCCATGTAACATCAAGGCTCAGAAGAGCCCACACACTCAGCTCTTAACCCCAGTGTGCAGAAAGTGTCAAAACGTGTTTTTCAGCAGAAATAAACATGTTTCTGCAAGTTTGGTCAACCCCATGTAAGTTATGGGTCAGTAAATGCACACTTTTCAAAACGTGTTTTTCAGCCCGAAATAAACGCGTTTTTTCAGACAACTGAATCCCCATGTAACAGCAAGGCTCAGAAGAGCCCACACACTCAGATCTTAACCCCAGTGTGCAGAAAGTGTCAGAACGTGTTTTTCAGCAGAAATAAACATGTTTCTGCAAGTTTGGTCAACCCCATGTAAGTTATGGGGCAGTAAATGCACACTTTTCAAAACGTGTTTTTCAGCCCGAAATAAACGCGTTTTTTCAGACAACTGAATTCCCATGTAACATCAAGGCTCAGAAGAGCCCACACACTCAGATCTTAACCCCAGTGTGCAGAAAGTGTCAAAACGTGTTTTTCAGCAGAAATAAACATGTTTCTGCAAGTTTGGTCAACCCCATGTAAGTTATGGGGCAGTAAATGCACACTTTTCAAAACGTGTTTTTCAGCCCGAAATAAACGCGTTTTTTCAGACAACTGAATCCCCATGTAACAGCAAGGCTCAGAAGAGCCCACACACTCAGCTCTTAACCCCAGTGTGCAGAAAGTGTCAAAACGTGTTTTTCAGCAGAAATAAACATGTTTCTGCAAGTTTGGTCAACCCCATGTAAGTTATGGGGCAGTAAATGCACACTTTTCAAAACGTGTTTTTCAGCCCGAAATAAACGCGTTTTTTCAGACAACTGAATCCCCATGTAACAGCAAGGCTCAGAAGAGCCCACACACTCAGATCTTAACCCCAGTGTGCAGAAAGTGTCAGAACGTGTTTTTCAGCAGAAATAAACATGTTTCTGCAAGTTTGGTCAACCCCATGTAAGTTATGGGGCAGTAAATGCACACTTTTCAAAACGTGTTTTTCAGCCCGAAATAAACGCGTTTTTTCAGACAACTGAATTCCCATGTAACATCAAGGCTCAGAAGAGCCCAGACACTCAGATCTTAACCCCAGTGTGCAGAAAGTGTCAAAACGTGTTTTTCAGCAGAAATAAACATGTTTCTGCAAGTTTGGTCAACCCCATGTAAGTTATGGGGCAGTAAATGCACACTTTTCAAAACGTGTTTTTCAGCCCGAAATAAACGCGTTTTTTCAGACAACTGAATCCCCATGTAACATCAAGGCTCAGAAGAGCCCACACACTCAGCTCTTAACCCCAGTGTGCAGAAAGTGTCAAAATGTGTTTTTCAGCAGAAATAAACATGTTTCTGCAAGTTTGGTCAACCCCATGTAAGTTATGGGGCAGTAAATGCACACTTTTCAAAACGTGTTTTTCAGCCCGAAATAAACGCGTTTTTTCAGACAACTGAATCTCCATGTAACAGCAAGGCTCAGAAGAGCCCACACACTCAGCTCTTAACCCCAGTGTGCAGAAAGTGTCAAAACGTGTTTTTCAGCAGAAATAAACATGTTTCTGCAAGTTTGGTCAACCCCATGTAAGTTATGGGTCAGTAAATGCACACTTTTCAAAACGTGTTTTTCAGCCCGAAATAAACGCGTTTTTTCAGACAACTGAATCCCCATGTAACAGCAAGGCTCAGAAGAGCCCACACACTCAGATCTTAACCCCAGTGTGCAGAAAGTGTCAGAATGTGTTTTTCAGCAGAAATAAACATGTTTCTGCAAGTTTGGTCAACCCCATGTAAGTTATGGGTCAGTAAATGCACACTTTTCAAAACGTGTTTTTCAGCCCGAAATAAACGCGTTTTTTCAGACAACTGAATCCCCATGTAACAGCAAGGCTCAGAAGAGCCCACACACTCAGATCTTAACCCCAGTGTGCAGAAAGTGTCAGAACGTGTTTTTCAGCAGAAATAAACATGTTTCTGCAAGTTTGGTCAACCCCATGTAAGTTATGGGGCAGTAAATGCACACTTTTCAAAACGTGTTTTTCAGCCCAAAATAAACGCGTTTTTTCAGACAACTGAATCCCCATGTAACATCAAGGCTCAGAAGAGCCCACACACTCAGCTCTTAACCCCAGTGTGCAGAAAGTGTCAAAACGTGTTTTTCAGCAGAAATAAACATGTTTCTGCAAGTTTGGTCAACCCCATGTAAGTTATGGGTCAGTAAATGCACACTTTTCAAAACGTGTTTTTCAGCCCGAAATAAACGCGTTTTTTCAGACAACTGAATCCCCATGTAACAGCAAGGCTCAGAAGAGCCCACACACTCAGATCTTAACCCCAGTGTGCAGAAAGTGTCAGAACGTGTTTTTCAGCAGAAATAAACATGTTTCTGCAAGTTTGGTCAACCCCATGTAAGTTATGGGGCAGTAAATGCACACTTTTCAAAACGTGTTTTTCAGCCCGAAATAAACGCGTTTTTTCAGACAACTGAATTCCCATGTAACATCAAGGCTCAGAAGAGCCCACACACTCAGATCTTAACCCCAGTGTGCAGAAAGTGTCAAAACGTGTTTTTCAGCAGAAATAAACATGTTTCTGCAAGTTTGGTCAACCCCATGTAAGTTATGGGGCAGTAAATGCACACTTTTCAAAACGTGTTTTTCAGCCCGAAATAAACGCGTTTTTTCAGACAACTGAATCCCCATGTAACAGCAAGGCTCAGAAGAGCCCACACACTCAGCTCTTAACCCCAGTGTGCAGAAAGTGTCAAAACGTGTTTTTCAGCAGAAATAAACATGTTTCTGCAAGTTTGGTCAACCCCATGTAAGTTATGGGGCAGTAAATGCACACTTTTCAAAACGTGTTTTTCAGCCCGAAATAAACGCGTTTTTTCAGACAACTGAATCCCCATGTAACAGCAAGGCTCAGAAGAGCCCACACACTCAGATCTTAACCCCAGTGTGCAGAAAGTGTCAGAACGTGTTTTTCAGCAGAAATAAACATGTTTCTGCAAGTTTGGTCAACCCCATGTAAGTTATGGGGCAGTAAATGCACACTTTTCAAAACGTGTTTTTCAGCCCGAAATAAACGCTTTTTTTCAGACAACTGAATTCCCATGTAACATCAAGGCTCAGAAGAGCCCAGACACTCAGATCTTAACCCCAGTGTGCAGAAAGTGTCAAAACGTGTTTTTCAGCAGAAATAAACATGTTTCTGCAAGTTTGGTCAACCCCATGTAAGTTATGGGGCAGTAAATGCACACTTTTCAAAACGTGTTTTTCAGCCCGAAATAAACGCGTTTTTTCAGACAACTGAATCCCCATGTAACATCAAGGCTCAGAAGAGCCCACACACTCAGCTCTTAACCCCAGTGTGCAGAAAGTGTCAAAATGTGTTTTTCAGCAGAAATAAACATGTTTCTGCAAGTTTGGTCAACCCCATGTAAGTTATGGGGCAGTAAATGCACACTTTTCAAAACGTGTTTTTCAGCCCGAAATAAACGCGTTTTTTCAGACAACTGAATCTCCATGTAACAGCAAGGCTCAGAAGAGCCCACACACTCAGCTCTTAACCCCAGTGTGCAGAAAGTGTCAAAACGTGTTTTTCAGCAGAAATAAACATGTTTCTGCAAGTTTGGTCAACCCCATGTAAGTTATGGGGCAGTAAATGCACACTTTTCAAAACGTGTTTTTCAGCCCGAAATAAACGCGTTTTTTCAGACAACTGATTCCCCATGTAACAGCAAAGCTCAGAAGAGCCCACACACTCAGCTCTTAACCCCAGTGTGCAGAAAGTGTCAAAACGTGTTTTTCAGCAGAAATAAACATGTTTCTGCAAGTTTGGTCAACCCCATGTAAGTTATGGGGCAGTAAATGCACACTTTTCAAAACGTGTTTTTCAGCCCGAAATAAACGCGTTTTTTCAGACAACTGAATCCCCATGTAACAGCAAGGCTCAGAAGAGCCCACACACTCAGATCTTAACCCCATTGTGCAGAAAGTGTCAGAACGTGTTTTTCAGCAGAAATAAACATGTTTCTGCAAGTTTGGTCAACCCCATGTAAGTTATGGGGCAGTAAATGCACACTTTTCAAAACGTGTTTTTCAGCCCGAAATAAACGCGTTTTTTCAGACAACTGAATCCCCATGTAACATCAAGGCTCAGAAGAGCCCACACACTCAGCTCTTAACCCCAGTGTGCAGAAAGTGTCAAAACGTGTTTTTCAGCAGAAATAAACATGTTTCTGCAAGTTTGGTCAACCCCATGTAAGTTATGGGTCAGTAAATGCACACTTTTCAAAACGTGTTTTTCAGCCCGAAATAAACGCGTTTTTTCAGACAACTGAATCCCCATGTAACAGCAAGGCTCAGAAGAGCCCACACACTCAGATCTTAACCCCAGTGTGCAGAAAGTGTCAGAACGTGTTTTTCAGCAGAAATAAACATGTTTCTGCAAGTTTGGTCAACCCCATGTAAGTTATGGGGCAGTAAATGCACACTTTTCAAAACGTGTTTTTCAGCCCGAAATAAACGCGTTTTTTCAGACAACTGAATTCCCATGTAACATCAAGGCTCAGAAGAGCCCACACACTCAGATCTTAACCCCAGTGTGCAGAAAGTGTCAAAACGTGTTTTTCAGCAGAAATAAACATGTTTCTGCAAGTTTGGTCAACCCCATGTAAGTTATGGGGCAGTAAATGCACACTTTTCAAAACGTGTTTTTCAGCCCGAAATAAACGCGTTTTTTCAGACAACTGAATCCCCATGTAACAGCAAGGCTCAGAAGAGCCCACACACTCAGCTCTTAACCCCAGTGTGCAGAAAGTGTCAAAACGTGTTTTTCAGCAGAAATAAACATGTTTCTGCAAGTTTGGTCAACCCCATGTAAGTTATGGGGCAGTAAATGCACACTTTTCAAAACGTGTTTTTCAGCCCGAAATAAACGCGTTTTTTCAGACAACTGAATCCCCATGTAACAGCAAGGCTCAGAAGAGCCCACACACTCAGATCTTAACCCCAGTGTGCAGAAAGTGTCAGAACGTGTTTTTCAGCAGAAATAAACATGTTTCTGCAAGTTTGGTCAACCCCATGTAAGTTATGGGGCAGTAAATGCACACTTTTCAAAACGTGTTTTTCAGCCCGAAATAAACGCGTTTTTTCAGACAACTGAATTCCCATGTAACATCAAGGCTCAGAAGAGCCCAGACACTCAGATCTTAACCCCAGTGTGCAGAAAGTGTCAAAACGTGTTTTTCAGCAGAAATAAACATGTTTCTGCAAGTTTGGTCAACCCCATGTAAGTTATGGGGCAGTAAATGCACACTTTTCAAAACGTGTTTTTCAGCCCGAAATAAACGCGTTTTTTCAGACAACTGAATCCCCATGTAACATCAAGGCTCAGAAGAGCCCACACACTCAGCTCTTAACCCCAGTGTGCAGAAAGTGTCAAAATGTGTTTTTCAGCAGAAATAAACATGTTTCTGCAAGTTTGGTCAACCCCATGTAAGTTATGGGGCAGTAAATGCACACTTTTCAAAACGTGTTTTTCAGCCCGAAATAAACGCGTTTTTTCAGACAACTGAATCTCCATGTAACAGCAAGGCTCAGAAGAGCCCACACACTCAGCTCTTAACCCCAGTGTGCAGAAAGTGTCAAAACGTGTTTTTCAGCAGAAATAAACATGTTTCTGCAAGTTTGGTCAACCCCATGTAAGTTATGGGTCAGTAAATGCACACTTTTCAAAACGTGTTTTTCAGCCCGAAATAAACGCGTTTTTTCAGACAACTGAATCCCCATGTAACAGCAAGGCTCAGAAGAGCCCACACACTCAGATCTTAACCCCAGTGTGCAGAAAGTGTCAGAATGTGTTTTTCAGCAGAAATAAACATGTTTCTGCAAGTTTGGTCAACCCCATGTAAGTTATGGGTCAGTAAATGCACACTTTTCAAAACGTGTTTTTCAGCCCGAAATAAACGCGTTTTTTCAGACAACTGAATCCCCATGTAACAGCAAGGCTCAGAAGAGCCCACACACTCAGATCTTAACCCCAGTGTGCAGAAAGTGTCAGAACGTGTTTTTCAGCAGAAATAAACATGTTTCTGCAAGTTTGGTCAACCCCATGTAAGTTATGGGGCAGTAAATGCACACTTTTCAAAACGTGTTTTTCAGCCCAAAATAAACGCGTTTTTTCAGACAACTGAATCCCCATGTAACATCAAGGCTCAGAAGAGCCCACACACTCAGCTCTTAACCCCAGTGTGCAGAAAGTGTCAAAACGTGTTTTTCAGCAGAAATAAACATGTTTCTGCAAGTTTGGTCAACCCCATGTAAGTTATGGGTCAGTAAATGCACACTTTTCAAAACGTGTTTTTCAGCCCGAAATAAACGCGTTTTTTCAGACAACTGAATCCCCATGTAACAGCAAGGCTCAGAAGAGCCCACACACTCAGATCTTAACCCCAGTGTGCAGAAAGTGTCAGAACGTGTTTTTCAGCAGAAATAAACATGTTTCTGCAAGTTTGGTCAACCCCATGTAAGTTATGGGGCAGTAAATGCACACTTTTCAAAACGTGTTTTTCAGCCCGAAATAAACGCGTTTTTTCAGACAACTGAATTCCCATGTAACATCAAGGCTCAGAAGAGCCCACACACTCAGATCTTAACCCCAGTGTGCAGAAAGTGTCAAAACGTGTTTTTCAGCAGAAATAAACATGTTTCTGCAAGTTTGGTCAACCCCATGTAAGTTATGGGGCAGTAAATGCACACTTTTCAAAACGTGTTTTTCAGCCCGAAATAAACGCGTTTTTTCAGACAACTGAATCCCCATGTAACAGCAAGGCTCAGAAGAGCCCACACACTCAGCTCTTAACCCCAGTGTGCAGAAAGTGTCAAAACGTGTTTTTCAGCAGAAATAAACATGTTTCTGCAAGTTTGGTCAACCCCATGTAAGTTATGGGGCAGTAAATGCACACTTTTCAAAACGTGTTTTTCAGCCCGAAATAAACGCGTTTTTTCAGACAACTGAATCCCCATGTAACAGCAAGGCTCAGAAGAGCCCACACACTCAGATCTTAACCCCAGTGTGCAGAAAGTGTCAGAACGTGTTTTTCAGCAGAAATAAACATGTTTCTGCAAGTTTGGTCAACCCCATGTAAGTTATGGGGCAGTAAATGCACACTTTTCAAAACGTGTTTTTCAGCCCGAAATAAACGCGTTTTTTCAGACAACTGAATTCCCATGTAACATCAAGGCTCAGAAGAGCCCAGACACTCAGATCTTAACCCCAGTGTGCAGAAAGTGTCAAAACGTGTTTTTCAGCAGAAATAAACATGTTTCTGCAAGTTTGGTCAACCCCATGTAAGTTATGGGGCAGTAAATGCACACTTTTCAAAACGTGTTTTTCAGCCCGAAATAAACGCGTTTTTTCAGACAACTGAATCCCCATGTAACATCAAGGCTCAGAAGAGCCCACACACTCAGCTCTTAACCCCAGTGTGCAGAAAGTGTCAAAATGTGTTTTTCAGCAGAAATAAACATGTTTCTGCAAGTTTGGTCAACCCCATGTAAGTTATGGGGCAGTAAATGCACACTTTTCAAAACGTGTTTTTCAGCCCGAAATAAACGCGTTTTTTCAGACAACTGAATCTCCATGTAACAGCAAGGCTCAGAAGAGCCCACACACTCAGCTCTTAACCCCAGTGTGCAGAAAGTGTCAAAACGTGTTTTTCAGCAGAAATAAACATGTTTCTGCAAGTTTGGTCAACCCCATGTAAGTTATGGGGCAGTAAATGCACACTTTTCAAAACGTGTTTTTCAGCCCGAAATAAACGCGTTTTTTCAGACAACTGATTCCCCATGTAACAGCAAAGCTCAGAAGAGCCCACACACTCAGCTCTTAACCCCAGTGTGCAGAAAGTGTCAAAACGTGTTTTTCAGCAGAAATAAACATGTTTCTGCAAGTTTGGTCAACCCCATGTAAGTTATGGGGCAGTAAATGCACACTTTTCAAAACGTGTTTTTCAGCCCGAAATAAACGCGTTTTTTCAGACAACTGAATCCCCATGTAACAGCAAGGCTCAGAAGAGCCCACACACTCAGATCTTAACCCCATTGTGCAGAAAGTGTCAGAACGTGTTTTTCAGCAGAAATAAACATGTTTCTGCAAGTTTGGTCAACCCCATGTAAGTTATGGGGCAGTAAATGCACACTTTTCAAAACGTGTTTTTCAGCCCGAAATAAACGCGTTTTTTCAGACAACTGAATCCCCATGTAACATCAAGGCTCAGAAGAGCCCACACACTCAGCTCTTAACCCCAGTGTGCAGAAAGTGTCAAAACGTGTTTTTCAGCAGAAATAAACATGTTTCTGCAAGTTTGGTCAACCCCATGTAAGTTATGGGGCAGTAAATGCACACTTTTCAAAACGTGTTTTTCAGCCCGAAATAAACGCGTTTTTTCAGACAACTGAATCCCCATGTAACAGCAAGGCTCAGAAGAGCCCACACACTCAGATCTTAACCCCAGTGTGCAGAAAGTGTCAGAACGTGTTTTTCAGCAGAAATAAACATGTTTCTGCAAGTTTGGTCAACCCCATGTAAGTTATGGGGCAGTAAATGCACACTTTTCAAAACGTGTTTTTCAGCCCGAAATAAACGCGTTTTTTCAGACAACTGAATCCCCATGTAACAGCAAGGCTCAGAAGAGCCCACACACTCAGCTCTTAACCCCAGTGTGCAGAAAGTGTCAAAACGTGTTTTTCAGCAGAAATAAACATGTTTCTGCAAGTTTGGTCAACCCCATGTAAGTTATGGGGCAGTAAATGCACACTTTTCAAAACGTGTTTTTCAGCCCGAAATAAACGCGTTTTTTCAGACAACTGAATCCCCATGTAACAGCAAGGCTCAGAAGAGCCCACACACTCAGATCTTAACCCCAGTGTGCAGAAAGTGTCAGAACGTGTTTTTCAGCAGAAATAAACATGTTTCTGCAAGTTTGGTCAACCCCATGTAAGTTATGGGGCAGTAAATGCACACTTTTCAAAACGTGTTTTTCAGCCCGAAATAAACACGTTTTTTCAGACAACTGAATCCCCATGTAACATCAAGGCTCAGAAGAGCCCACACACTCAGCTCTTAACCCCAGTGTGCAGAAAGTGTCAAAACGTGTTTTTCAGCAGAAATAAACATGTTTCTGCAAGTTTGGTCAACCCCATGTAAGTTATGGGTCAGTAAATGCACACTTTTCAAAACGTGTTTTTCAGCCCGAAATAAACGCGTTTTTTCAGACAACTGATTCCCCATGTAACAGCAAAGCTCAGAAGAGCCCACACACTCAGCTCTTAACCCCAGTGTGCAGAAAGTGTCAAAACGTGTTTTTCAGCAGAAATAAACATGTTTCTGCAAGTTTGGTCAACCCCATGTAAGTTATGGGGCAGTAAATGCACACTTTTCAAAACGTGTTTTTCAGCCCGAAATAAACGCGTTTTTTCAGACAACTGAATCCCCATGTAACAGCAAGGCTCAGAAGAGCCCACACACTCAGATCTTAACCCCATTGTGCAGAAAGTGTCAGAACGTGTTTTTCAGCAGAAATAAACATGTTTCTGCAAGTTTGGTCAACCCCATGTAAGTTATGGGGCAGTAAATGCACACTTTTCAAAACGTGTTTTTCAGCCCGAAATAAACGCGTTTTTTCAGACAACTGAATCCCCATGTAACATCAAGGCTCAGAAGAGCCCACACACTCAGCTCTTAACCCCAGTGTGCAGAAAGTGTCAAAACGTGTTTTTCAGCAGAAATAAACATGTTTCTGCAAGTTTGGTCAACCCCATGTAAGTTATGGGGCAGTAAATGCACACTTTTCAAAACGTGTTTTTCAGCCCGAAATAAACGCGTTTTTTTAGACAACTGAATCCCCATGTAACATCAAGGCTCAGAAGAGCCCAAACACTCAGATCTTAACCCCAGTGTGCAGAAAGTGTCAGAACGTGTTTTTCAGCAGAAATAAACATGTTTCTGCAAGTTTGGTCAACCCCATGTAAGTTATGGGGCAGTAAATGCACACTTTTCAAAACGTGTTTTTCAGCCCGAAATAAACGCGTTTTTTCAGACAACTGAATCCCCATGTAACATCAAGGCTCAGAAGAGCCCACACACTCAGCTCTTAACCCCAGTGTGCAGAAAGTGTCAAAACGTGTTTTTCAGCAGAAATAAACATGTTTCTGCAAGTTTGGTCAACCCCATGTAAGTTATGGGGCAGTAAATGCACACTTTTCAAAACGTGTTTTTCAGCCCGAAATAAACGCGTTTTTTCAGACAACTGAATCCCCATGTAACAGCAAGGCTCAGAAGAGCCCACACACTCAGATCTTAACCCCAGTGTGCAGAAAGTGTCAGAACGTGTTTTTCAGCAGAAATAAACATGTTTCTGCAAGTTTGGTCAACCCCATGTAAGTTATGGGGCAGTAAATGCACACTTTTCAAAACGTGTTTTTCAGCCCGAAATAAACGCGTTTTTTCAGACAACTGAATTCCCATGTAACATCAAGGCTCAGAAGAGCCCACACACTCAGATCTTAACCCCAGTGTGCAGAAAGTGTCAAAACGTGTTTTTCAGCAGAAATAAACATGTTTCTGCAAGTTTGGTCAACCCCATGTAAGTTATGGGGCAGTAAATGCACACTTTTCAAAACGTGTTTTTCAGCCCGAAATAAACGCGTTTTTTCAGACAACTGAATCCCCATGTAACAGCAAGGCTCAGAAGAGCCCACACACTCAGCTCTTAACCCCAGTGTGCAGAAAGTGTCAAAACGTGTTTTTCAGCAGAAATAAACATGTTTCTGCAAGTTTGGTCAACCCCATGTAAGTTATGGGGCAGTAAATGCACACTTTTCAAAACGTGTTTTTCAGCCCGAAATAAACGCGTTTTTTCAGACAACTGAATCCCCATGTAACATCAAGGCTCAGAAGAGCCCAAACACTCAGATCTTAACCCCAGTGTGCAGAAAGTGTCAGAACGTGTTTTTCAGCAGAAATAAACATGTTTCTGCAAGTTTGGTCAACCCCATGTAAGTTATGGGGCAGTAAATGCACACTTTTCAAAACGTGTTTTTCAGCCCGAAATAAACGCGTTTTTTCAGACAACTGAATCCCCATGTAACATCAAGGCTCAGAAGAGCCCACACACTCAGCTCTTAACCCCAGTGTGCAGAAAGTGTCAAAACGTGTTTTTCAGCAGAAATAAACATGTTTCTGCAAGTTTGGTCAACCCCATGTAAGTTATGGGGCAGTAAATGCACACTTTTCAAAACGTGTTTTTCAGCCCGAAATAAACGCGTTTTTTCAGACAACTGAATCCCCATGTAACAGCAAGGCTCAGAAGAGCCCACACACTCAGATCTTAACCCCAGTGTGCAGAAAGTGTCAGAACGTGTTTTTCAGCAGAAATAAACATGTTTCTGCAAGTTTGGTCAACCCCATGTAAGTTATGGGGCAGTAAATGCACACTTTTCAAAACGTGTTTTTCAGCCCGAAATAAACGCGTTTTTTCAGACAACTGAATCCCCATGTAACAGCAAGGCTCAGAAGAGCCCACACACTCAGCTCTTAACCCCAGTGTGCAGAAAGTGTCAAAACGTGTTTTTCAGCAGAAATAAACATGTTTCTGCAAGTTTGGTCAACCCCATGTAAGTTATGGGGCAGTAAATGCACACTTTTCAAAACGTGTTTTTCAGCCCGAAATAAACGCGTTTTTTCAGACAACTGAATCCCCATGTAACAGCAAGGCTCAGAAGAGCCCACACACTCAGATCTTAACCCCAGTGTGCAGAAAGTGTCAGAACGTGTTTTTCAGCAGAAATAAACATGTTTCTGCAAGTTTGGTCAACCCCATGTAAGTTATGGGGCAGTAAATGCACACTTTTCAAAACGTGTTTTTCAGCCCGAAATAAACGCGTTTTTTCAGACAACTGAATTCCCATGTAACATCAAGGCTCAGAAGAGCCCAGACACTCAGATCTTAACCCCAGTGTGCAGAAAGTGTCAAAACGTGTTTTTCAGCAGAAATAAACATGTTTCTGCAAGTTTGGTCAACCCCATGTAAGATATGGGGCAGTAAATGCACACTTTTCAAAACGTGTTTTTCAGCCCGAAATAAACGCGTTTTTTCAGACAACTGAATCCCCATGTAACATCAAGGCTCAGAAGAGCCCACACACTCAGCTCTTAACCCCAGTGTGCAGAAAGTGTCAAAACGTGTTTTTCAGCAGAAATAAACATGTTTCTGCAAGTTTGGTCAACCCCATGTAAGTTATGGGGCAGTAAATGCACACTTTTCAAAACGTGTTTTTCAGCCCGAAATAAACGCGTTTTTTCAGACAACTGAATCCCCATGTAACATCAAGGCTCAGAAGAGCCCACACACTCAGCTCTTAACCCCAGTGTGCAGAAAGTGTCAAAATGTGTTTTTCAGCAGAAATAAACATGTTTCTGCAAGTTTGGTCAACCCCATGTAAGTTATGGGGCAGTAAATGCACACTTTTCAAAACGTGTTTTTCAGCCCGAAATAAACGCGTTTTTTCAGACAACTGAATCTCCATGTAACAGCAAGGCTCAGAAGAGCCCACACACTCAGCTCTTAACCCCAGTGTGCAGAAAGTGTCAAAACGTGTTTTTCAGCAGAAATAAACATGTTTCTGCAAGTTTGGTCAACCCCATGTAAGTTATGGGGCAGTAAATGCACACTTTTCAAAACGTGTTTTTCAGCCCGAAATAAACGCGTTTTTTCAGACAACTGAATCCCCATGTAACAGCAAGGCTCAGAAGAGCCCACACACTCAGATCTTAACCCCAGTGTGCAGAAAGTGTCAGAACGTGTTTTTCAGCAGAAATAAACATGTTTCTGCAAGTTTGGTCAACCCCATGTAAGTTATGGGGCAGTAAATGCACACTTTTCAAAACGTGTTTTTCAGCCCGAAATAAACGCGTTTTTTCAGACAACTGAATCCCCATGTAACATCAAGGCTCAGAAGAGCCCACACACTCAGCTCTTAACCCCAGTGTGCAGAAAGTGTCAAAATGTGTTTTTCAGCAGAAATAAACATGTTTCTGCAAGTTTGTTCAACCCCATGTAAGTTATGGGGCAGTAAATGCACACTTTTCAAAACGTGTTTTTCAGCCCGAAATAAACGCGTTTTTTTAGACAACTGAATCTCCATGCAACAGCAAGGCTCAGAAGAGCCCACACACTCAGCTCTTAACCCCAGTGTGCAGAAAGTGTCAAAACGTGTTTTTCAGCAGAAATAAACATGTTTCTGCAAGTTTGGTCAACCCCATGTAAGTTATGGGGCAGTAAATGCACACTTTTCAAAACGTGTTTTTCAGCCCGAAATAAACGCGTTTTTTCAGACAACTGAATCCCCATGTAACATCAAGGCTCAGAAGAGCCCACACACTCAGCTCTTAACCCCAGTGTGCAGAAAGTGTCAAAATGTGTTTTTCAGCAGAAATAAACATGTTTCTGCAAGTTTGGTCAACCCCATGTAAGTTATGGGGCAGTAAATGCACACTTTTCAAAACGTGTTTTTCAGCCCGAAATAAACGCGTTTTTTCAGACAACTGAATCTCCATGTAACAGCAAGGCTCAGAAGAGCCCACACACTCAGCTCTTAACCCCAGTGTGCAGAAAGTGTCAAAACGTGTTTTTCAGCAGAAATAAACATGTTTCTGCAAGTTTGGTCAACCCCATGTAAGTTATGGGGCAGTAAATGCACACTTTTCAAAACGTGTTTTTCAGCCCGAAATAAACGCGTTTTTTCAGACAACTGAATCCCCATGTAACAGCAAGGCTCAGAAGAGCCCACACACTCAGCTCTTAACCCCAGTGTGCAGAAAGTGTCAAAACGTGTTTTTCAGCAGAAATAAACATGTTTCTGCAAGTTTGGTCAACCCCATGTAAGTTATGGGGCAGTAAATGCACACTTTTCAAAACGTGTTTTTCAGCCCGAAATAAACGCGTTTTTTCAGACAACTGAATTCCCATGTAACATCAAGGCTCAGAAGAGCCCAGACACTCAGATCTTAACCCCAGTGTGCAGAAAGTGTCAAAACGTGTTTTTCAGCAGAAATAAACATGTTTCTGCAAGTTTGGTCAACCCCATGTAAGTTATGGGGCAGTAAATGCACACTTTTCAAAACGTGTTTTTCAGCCCGAAATAAACGCGTTTTTTCAGACAACTGAATCCCCATGTAACATCAAGGCTCAGAAGAGCCCACACACTCAGCTCTTAACCCCAGTGTGCAGAAAGTGTCAGAACGTGTTTTTCAGCAGAAATAAACATGTTTCTGCAAGTTTGTTCAACCCCATGTAAGTTATGGGGCAGTAAATGCACACTTTTCAAAACGTGTTTTTCAGCCCGAAATAAACGCGTATTTTTAGACAACTGAATCTCCATGCAACAGCAAGGCTCAGAAGAGCCCACACACTCAGCTCTTAACCCCAGTGTGCAGAAAGTGTCAAAACGTGTTTTTCAGCAGAAATAAACATGTTTCTGCAAGTTTGGTCAACCCCATGTAAGTTATGGGGCAGTAAATGCACACTTTTCAAAACGTGTTTTTCAGCCCGAAATAAACGCGTTTTTTCAGACAACTGAATCCCCATGTAACATCAAGGCTCAGAAGAGCCCACACACTCAGCTCTTAACCCCAGTGTGCAGAAAGTGTCAAAATGTGTTTTTCAGCAGAAATAAACATGTTTCTGCAAGTTTGGTCAACCCCATGTAAGTTATGGGGCAGTAAATGCACACTTTTCAAAACGTGTTTTTCAGCCCGAAATAAACGCGTTTTTTCAGACAACTGAATCTCCATGTAACAGCAAGGCTCAGAAGAGCCCACACACTCAGCTCTTAACCCCAGTGTGCAGAAAGTGTCAAAACGTGTTTTTCAGCAGAAATAAACATGTTTCTGCAAGTTTGGTCAACCCCATGTAAGTTATGGGGCAGTAAATGCACACTTTTCAAAACGTGTTTTTCAGCCCGAAATAAACGCGTTTTTTCAGACAACTGATTCCCCATGTAACAGCAAAGCTCAGAAGAGCCCACACACTCAGCTCTTAACCCCAGTGTGCAGAAAGTGTCAAAACGTGTTTTTCAGCAGAAATAAACATGTTTCTGCAAGTTTGGTCAACCCCATGTAAGTTATGGGGCAGTAAATGCACACTTTTCAAAACGTGTTTTTCAGCCAGAAATAAACGCGTTTTTTCAGACAACTGAATCCCCATGTAACATCAAGGCTCAGAAGAGCCCACACACTCAGCTCTTAACCCCAGTGTGCAGAAAGTGTCAAAATGTGTTTTTCAGCAGAAATAAACATGTTTCTGCAAGTTTGGTCAACCCCATGTAAGTTATGGGGCAGTAAATGCACACTTTTCAAAACGTGTTTTTCAGCCCGAAATAAACGCGTTTTTTCAGACAACTGAATCCCCATGTAACAGCAAGGCTCAGAAGAGCCCACACACTCAGATCTTAACCCCATTGTGCAGAAAGTGTCAGAACGTGTTTTTCAGCAGAAATAAACATGTTTCTGCAAGTTTGGTCAACCCCATGTAAGTTATGGGGCAGTAAATGCACACTTTTCAAAACGTGTTTTTCAGCCCGAAATAAACACGTTTTTTCAGACAACTGAATCCCCATGTAACATCAAGGCTCAGAAGAGCCCACACACTCAGCTCTTAACCCCAGTGTGCAGAAAGTGTCAAAACGTGTTTTTCAGCAGAAATAAACATGTTTCTGCAAGTTTGGTCAACCCCATGTAAGTTATGGGGCAGTAAATGCACACTTTTCAAAACGTGTTTTTCAGCCCGAAATAAACGCGTTTTTTCAGACAACTGAATCCCCATGTAACATCAAGGCTCAGAAGAGCCCAAACACTCAGCTCTTAACCCCAGTGTGCAGAAAGTGTCAGAACGTGTTTTTCTGCAGAAATAAACATGTTTCTGCAAGTTTGGTCAACCCCATGTAAGTTATGGGGCAGTAAATGCACACTTTTCAAAACGTGTTTTTCAGCCCGAAATAAACGCGTTTTTTCAGACAACTGAATCCCCATATAACATCAAGGCTCAGAAGAGCCCACACACTCAGCTCTTAACCCCAGTGTGCAGAAAGTGTCAAAACGTGTTTTTCAGAAGAAATAAACATGTTTCTGCAAGTTTGGTCAACCCCATGTAAGTTATGGGTCAGTAAATGCAAACTTTTCAAAACGTGTTTTTCAGCCCGAAATAAACGCGTTTTTTCAGACAACTGAATCCCCATGTAACAGCAAGGCTCAGAAGAGCCCACACACTCAGATCTTAACCCCAGTGTGCAGAAAGTGTCAGAACGTGTTTTTCAGCAGAAATAAACATGTTTCTGCAAGTTTGGTCAACCCCATGTAAGTTATGGGGCAGTAAATGCACACTTTTCAAAACGTGTTTTTCAGCCCGAAATAAACGCGTTTTTTCAGACAACTGAATCCCCATGTAACATCAAGGCTCAGAAGAGCCCACACACTCAGCTCTTAACCCCAGTGTGCAGAAAGTGTCAAAACGTGTTTTTCAGCAGAAATAAACATGTTTCTGCAAGTTTGGTCAACCCCATGTAAGTTATGGGGCAGTAAATGCACACTTTTCAAAACGTGTTTTTCAGCCCGAAATAAACGCGTTTTTTCAGACAACTGAATCCCCATGTAACATCAAGGCTCAGAAGAGCCCACACACTCAGCTCTTAACCCCAGTGTGCAGAAAGTGTCAAAATGTGTTTTTCAGCAGAAATAAACATGTTTCTGCAAGTTTGTTCAACCCCATGTAAGTTATGGGGCAGTAAATGCACACTTTTCAAAACGTGTTTTTCAGCCCGAAATAAACGCGTTTTTTTAGACAACTGAATCTCCATGCAACAGCAAGGCTCAGAAGAGCCCACACACTCAGCTCTTAACCCCAGTGTGCAGAAAGTGTCAAAACGTGTTTTTCAGCAGAAATAAACATGTTTCTGCAAGTTTGGTCAACCCCATGTAAGTTATGGGGCAGTAAATGCACACTTTTCAAAACGTGTTTTTCAGCCCGAAATAAACGCGTTTTTTCAGACAACTGAATCCCCATGTAACATCAAGGCTCAGAAGAGCCCACACACTCAGCTCTTAACCCCAGTGTGCAGAAAGTGTCAAAATGTGTTTTTCAGCAGAAATAAACATGTTTCTGCAAGTTTGGTCAACCCCATGTAAGTTATGGGGCAGTAAATGCACACTTTTCAAAACGTGTTTTTCAGCCCGAAATAAACGCGTTTTTTCAGACAACTGAATCTCCATGTAACAGCAAGGCTCAGAAGAGCCCACACACTCAGCTCTTAACCCCAGTGTGCAGAAAGTGTCAAAACGTGTTTTTCAGCAGAAATAAACATGTTTCTGCAAGTTTGGTCAACCCCATGTAAGTTATGGGGCAGTAAATGCACACTTTTCAAAACGTGTTTTTCAGCCCGAAATAAACGCGTTTTTTCAGACAACTGAATCCCCATGTAACATCAAGGCTCAGAAGAGCCCACACACTCAGCTCTTAACCCCAGTGTGCAGAAAGTGTCAAAACGTGTTTTTCAGCAGAAATAAACATGTTTCTGCAAGTTTGGTCAACCCCATGTAAGTTATGGGGCAGTAAATGCACACTTTTCAAAACGTGTTTTTCAGCCCGAAATAAACGCGTTTTTTCAGACAACTGAATCCCCATGTAACAGCAAGGCTCAGAAGAGCCCACACACTCAGCTCTTAACCCCAGTGTGCAGAAAGTGTCAAAACGTGTTTTTCAGCAGAAATAAACATGTTTCTGCAAGTTTGGTCAACCCCATGTAAGTTATGGGGCAGTAAATGCACACTTTTCAAAACGTGTTTTTCAGCCCGAAATAAACGCGTTTTTTCAGACAACTGAATTCCCATGTAACATCAAGGCTCAGAAGAGCCCAGACACTCAGATCTTAACCCCAGTGTGCAGAAAGTGTCAAAACGTGTTTTTCAGCAGAAATAAACATGTTTCTGCAAGTTTGGTCAACCCCATGTAAGTTATGGGGCAGTAAATGCACACTTTTCAAAACGTGTTTTTCAGCCCGAAATAAACGCGTTTTTTCAGACAACTGAATCCCCATGTAACATCAAGGCTCAGAAGAGCCCACACACTCAGCTCTTAACCCCAGTGTGCAGAAAGTGTCAGAACGTGTTTTTCAGCAGAAATAAACATGTTTCTGCAAGTTTGTTCAACCCCATGTAAGTTATGGGGCAGTAAATGCACACTTTTCAAAACGTGTTTTTCAGCCCGAAATAAACGCGTATTTTTAGACAACTGAATCTCCATGCAACAGCAAGGCTCAGAAGAGCCCACACACTCAGCTCTTAACCCCAGTGTGCAGAAAGTGTCAAAACGTGTTTTTCAGCAGAAATAAACATGTTTCTGCAAGTTTGGTCAACCCCATGTAAGTTATGGGGCAGTAAATGCACACTTTTCAAAACGTGTTTTTCAGCCCGAAATAAACGCGTTTTTTCAGACAACTGAATCCCCATGTAACATCAAGGCTCAGAAGAGCCCACACACTCAGCTCTTAACCCCAGTGTGCAGAAAGTGTCAAAATGTGTTTTTCAGCAGAAATAAACATGTTTCTGCAAGTTTGGTCAACCCCATGTAAGTTATGGGGCAGTAAATGCACACTTTTCAAAACGTGTTTTTCAGCCCGAAATAAACGCGTTTTTTCAGACAACTGAATCTCCATGTAACAGCAAGGCTCAGAAGAGCCCACACACTCAGCTCTTAACCCCAGTGTGCAGAAAGTGTCAAAACGTGTTTTTCAGCAGAAATAAACATGTTTCTGCAAGTTTGGTCAACCCCATGTAAGTTATGGGGCAGTAAATGCACACTTTTCAAAACGTGTTTTTCAGCCCGAAATAAACGCGTTTTTTCAGACAACTGATTCCCCATGTAACAGCAAAGCTCAGAAGAGCCCACACACTCAGCTCTTAACCCCAGTGTGCAGAAAGTGTCAAAACGTGTTTTTCAGCAGAAATAAACATGTTTCTGCAAGTTTGGTCAACCCCATGTAAGTTATGGGGCAGTAAATGCACACTTTTCAAAACGTGTTTTTCAGCCCGAAATAAACGCGTTTTTTCAGACAACTGAATCCCCATGTAACATCAAGGCTCAGAAGAGCCCACACACTCAGCTCTTAACCCCAGTGTGCAGAAAGTGTCAAAACGTGTTTTTCAGCAGAAATAAACATGTTTCTGCAAGTTTGGTCAACCCCATGTAAGTTATGGGGCAGTAAATGCACACTTTTCAAAACGTGTTTTTCAGCCCGAAATAAACGCGTTTTTTCAGACAACTGAATCCCCATGTAACATCAAGGCTCAGAAGAGCCCAAACACTCAGCTCTTAACCCCAGTGTGCAGAAAGTGTCAGAACGTGTTTTTCTGCAGAAATAAACATGTTTCTGCAAGTTTGGTCAACCCCATGTAAGTTATGGGGCAGTAAATGCACACTTTTCAAAACGTGTTTTTCAGCCCGAAATAAACGCGTTTTTTCAGACAACTGAATCCCCATGTAACATCAAGGCTCAGAAGAGCCCACACACTCAGCTCTTAACCCCAGTGTGCAGAAAGTGTCAAAACGTGTTTTTCAGAAGAAATAAACATGTTTCTGCAAGTTTGGTCAACCCCATGTAAGTTATGGGTCAGTAAATGCAAACTTTTCAAAACGTGTTTTTCAGCCCGAAATAAACGCGTTTTTTCAGACAACTGAATCCCCATGTAACAGCAAGGCTCAGAAGAGCCCACACACTCAGATCTTAACCCCAGTGTGCAGAAAGTGTCAGAACGTGTTTTTCAGCAGAAATAAACATGTTTCTGCAAGTTTGGTCAACCCCATGTAAGTTATGGGGCAGTAAATGCACACTTTTCAAAACGTGTTTTTCAGCCCGAAATAAACGCGTTTTTTCAGACAACTGAATCCCCATGTAACATCAAGGCTCAGAAGAGCCCACACACTCAGCTCTTAACCCCAGTGTGCAGAAAGTGTCAAAACGTGTTTTTCAGAAGAAATAAACATGTTTCTGCAAGTTTGGTCAACCCCATGTAAGTTATGGGTCAGTAAATGCAAACTTTTCAAAACGTGTTTTTCAGCCCGAAATAAACGCGTTTTTTCAGACAACTGAATCCCCATGTAACAGCAAGGCTCAGAAGAGCCCACACACTCAGATCTTAACCCCAGTGTGCAGAAAGTGTCAGAACGTGTTTTTCAGCAGAAATAAACATGTTTCTGCAAGTTTGGTCAACCCCATGTAAGTTATGGGGCAGTAAATGCACACTTTTCAAAACGTGTTTTTCAGCCCGAAATAAACGCGTTTTTTCAGACAACTGAATCCCCATGTAACATCAAGGCTCAGAAGAGCCCACACACTCAGCTCTTAACCCCAGTGTGCAGAAAGTGTCAAAACGTGTTTTTCAGCAGAAATAAACATGTTTCTGCAAGTTTGGTCAACCCCATGTAAGTTATGGGGCAGTAAATGCACACTTTTCAAAACGTGTTTTTCAGCCCGAAATAAACGCGTTTTTTCAGACAACTGAATCCCCATGTAACAGCAAGGCTCAGAAGAGCCCACACACTCAGCTCTTAACCCCAGTGTGCAGAAAGTGTCAAAACGTGTTTTTCAGCAGAAATAAACATGTTTTTTCAAGTTTGGTCAACCCCATGTAAGTTATGGGGCAGTAAATGCACACTTTTCAAAACGTGTTTTTCAGCCCGAAATAAACGCGTTTTTTCAGACAACTGAATCCCCATGTAACAGCAAGGCTCAGAAGAGCCCACACACTCAGATCTTAACCCCAGTGTGCAGAAAGTGTCAGAACGTGTTTTTCAGCAGAAATAAACATGTTTCTGCAAGTTTGGTCAACCCCATGTAAGTTATGGGGCAGTAAATGCACACTTTTCAAAACGTGTTTTTCAGCCCGAAATAAACGCGTTTTTTCAGACAACTGAATTCCCATGTAACATCAAGGCTCAGAAGAGCCCACACACTCAGATCTTAACCCCAGTGTGCAGAAAGTGTCAAAACGTGTTTTTCAGCAGAAATAAACATGTTTCTGCAAGTTTGGTCAACCCCATGTAAGTTATGGGGCAGTAAATGCACACTTTTCAAAACGTGTTTTTCAGCCCGAAATAAACGCGTTTTTTCAGACAACTGAATCCCCATGTAACAGCAAGGCTCAGAAGAGCCCACACACTCAGCTCTTAACCCCAGTGTGCAGAAAGTGTCAAAACGTGTTTTTCAGCAGAAATAAACATGTTTTTTCAAGTTTGGTCAACCCCATGTAAGTTATGGGGCAGTAAATGCACACTTTTCAAAACGTGTTTTTCAGCCCGAAATAAACGCGTTTTTTCAGACAACTGAATCCCCATGTAACAGCAAGGCTCAGAAGAGCCCACACACTCAGATCTTAACCCCAGTGTGCAGAAAGTGTCAGAACGTGTTTTTCAGCAGAAATAAACATGTTTCTGCAAGTTTGGTCAACCCCATGTAAGTTATGGGGCAGTAAATGCACACTTTTCAAAACGTGTTTTTCAGCCCGAAATAAACGCGTTTTTTCAGACAACTGAATTCCCATGTAACATCAAGTCTCAGAAGAGCCCAGACACTCAGATCTTAACCCCAGTGTGCAGAAAGTGTCAAAACGTGTTTTTCAGCAGAAATAAACATGTTTCTGCAAGTTTGGTCAACCCCATGTAAGTTATGGGGCAGTAAATGCACACTTTTCAAAACGTGTTTTTCAGCCCGAAATAAACGCGTTTTTTCAGACAACTGAATCCCCATGTAACATCAAGGCTCAGAAGAGCCCACACACTCAGCTCTTAACCCCAGTGTGCAGAAAGTGTCAAAATGTGTTTTTCAGCAGAAATAAACATGTTTCTGCAAGTTTGTTCAACCCCATGTAAGTTATGGGGCAGTAAATGCACACTTTTCAAAACGTGTTTTTCAGCCCGAAATAAACGCGTTTTTTTAGACAACTGAATCTCCATGCAACAGCAAGGCTCAGAAGAGCCCACACACTCAGCTCTTAACCCCAGTGTGCAGAAAGTGTCAAAACGTGTTTTTCAGCAGAAATAAACATGTTTCTGCAAGTTTGTTCAACCCCATGTAAGTTATGGGGCAGTAAATGCACACTTTTCAAAACGTGTTTTTCAGCCCGAAATAAACGCGTTTTTTCAGACAACTGAATCCCCATGTAACATCAAGGCTCAGAAGAGCCCACACACTCAGCTCTTAACCCCAGTGTGCAGAAAGTGTCAAAACGTGTTTTTCAGCAGAAATAAACATGTTTCTGCAAGTTTGGTCAACCCCATGTAAGTTATGGGGCAGTAAATGCACACTTTTCAAAACGTGTTTTTCAGCCCGAAATAAACGCGTTTTTTCAGACAACTGAATCCCCATGTAACAGCAAGGCTCAGAAGAGCCCACACACTCAGCTCTTAACCCCAGTGTGCAGAAAGTGTCAGAACGTGTTTTTCAGCAGAAATAAACATGTTTCTGCAAGTTTGGTCAACCCCATGTAAGTTATGGGGCAGTAAATGCACACTTTTCAAAACGTGTTTTTCAGCCCGAAATAAACGCGTTTTTTCAGACAACTGAATTCCCATGTAACATCAAGGCTCAGAAGAGCCCACACACTCAGATCTTAACCCCAGTGTGCAGAAAGTGTCAAAACGTGTTTTTCAGCAGAAATAAACATGTTTCTGCAAGTTTGGTCAACCCCATGTAAGTTATGGGGCAGTAAATGCACACTTTTCAAAACGTGTTTTTCAGCCCGAAATAAACGCGTTTTTTCAGACAACTGAATCCCCATGTAACAGCAAGGCTCAGAAGAGCCCACACACTCAGCTCTTAACCCCAGTGTGCAGAAAGTGTCAAAACGTGTTTTTCAGCAGAAATAAACATGTTTCTGCAAGTTTGGTCAACCCCATGTAAGTTATGGGGCAGTAAATGCACACTTTTCAAAACGTGTTTTTCAGCCCGAAATAAACGCGTTTTTTCAGACAACTGAATCCCCATGTAACAGCAAGGCTCAGAAGAGCCCACACACTCAGATCTTAACCCCAGTGTGCAGAAAGTGTCAGAACGTGTTTTTCAGCAGAAATAAACATGTTTCTGCAAGTTTGGTCAACCCCATGAAAGTTATGGGGCAGTAAATGCACACTTTTCAAAACGTGTTTTTCAGCCCGAAATAAACGCGTTTTTTCAGACAACTGAATCCCCATGTAACATCAAGGCTCAGAAGAGCCCACACACTCAGCTCTTAACCCCAGTGTGCAGAAAGTGTCAAAATGTGTTTTTCAGCAGAAATAAACATGTTTCTGCAAGTTTGTTCAACCCCATGTAAGTTATGGGGCAGTAAATGCACACTTTTCAAAACGTGTTTTTCAGCCCGAAATAAACGCGTTTTTTTAGACAACTGAATCTCCATGTAACAGCAAGGCTCAGAAGAGCCCACACACTCAGCTCTTAACCCCAGTGTGCAGAAAGTGTCAAAACGTGTTTTTCAGCAGAAATAAACATGTTTCTGCAAGTTTGGTCAACCCCATGTAAGTTATGGGGCAGTAAATGCACACTTTTCAAAACGTGTTTTTCAGCCCGAAATAAACGCGTTTTTTCAGACAACTGAATCCCCATGTAACATCAAGGCTCAGAAGAGCCCACACACTCAGCTCTTAACCCCAGTGTGCAGAAAGTGTCAAAATGTGTTTTTCAGCAGAAATAAACATGTTTCTGCAAGTTTGGTCAACCCCATGTAAGTTATGGGGCAGTAAATGCACACTTTTCAAAACGTGTTTTTCAGCCCGAAATAAACGCGTTTTTTCAGACAACTGAATCCCCATGTAACATCAAGGCTCAGAAGAGCCCACACACTCAGCTCTTAACCCCAGTGTGCAGAAAGTGTCAAAACGTGTTTTTCAGCAGAAATAAACATGTTTCTGCAAGTTTGGTCAACCCCATGTAAGTTATGGGTCAGTAAATGCACACTTTTCAAAACGTGTTTTTCAGCCCGAAATAAACGCGTTTTTTCAGACAACTGAATCCCCATGTAACAGCAAGGCTCAGAAGAGCCCACACACTCAGCTCTTAACCCCAGTGTGCAGAAAGTGTCAGAACGTGTTTTTCAGCAGAAATAAACATGTTTCTGCAAGTTTGGTCAACCCCATGTAAGTTATGGGGCAGTAAATGCACACTTTTCAAAACGTGTTTTTCAGCCCGAAATAAACGCGTTTTTTCAGACAACTGAATTCCCATGTAACATCAAGGCTCAGAAGAGCCCACACACTCAGATCTTAACCCCAGTGTGCAGAAAGTGTCAAAACGTGTTTTTCAGCAGAAATAAACATGTTTCTGCAAGTTTGGTCAACCCCATGTAAGTTATGGGGCAGTAAATGCACACTTTTCAAAACGTGTTTTTCAGCCCGAAATAAACGCGTTTTTTCAGACAACTGAATCCCCATGTAACAGCAAGGCTCAGAAGAGCCCACACACTCAGCTCTTAACCCCAGTGTGCAGAAAGTGTCAAAACGTGTTTTTCAGCAGAAATAAACATGTTTCTGCAAGTTTGGTCAACCCCATGTAAGTTATGGGGCAGTAAATGCACACTTTTCAAAACGTGTTTTTCAGCCCGAAATAAACGCGTTTTTTCAGACAACTGAATCCCCATGTAACAGCAAGGCTCAGAAGAGCCCACACACTCAAATCTTAACCCCAGTGTGCAGAAAGTGTCAGAACGTGTTTTTCAGCAGAAATAAACATGTTTCTGCAAGTTTGGTCAACCCCATGTAAGTTATGGGGCAGTAAATGCACACTTTTCAAAACGTGTTTTTCAGCCCGAAATAAACGCGTTTTTTCAGACAACTGAATCCCCATGTAACATCAAGGCTCAGAAGAGCCCACACACTCAGCTCTTAACCCCAGTGTGCAGAAAGTGTCAAAACGTGTTTTTCAGCAGAAATAAACATGTTTCTGCAAGTTTGGTCAACCCCATGTAAGTTATGGGTCAGTAAATGCACACTTTTCAAAACGTGTTTTTCAGCCCGAAATAAACGCGTTTTTTCAGACAACTGAATCCCCATGTAACAGCAAGGCTCAGAAGAGCCCACACACTCAGATCTTAACCCCAGTGTGCAGAAAGTGTCAGAACGTGTTTTTCAGCAGAAATAAACATGTTTCTGCAAGTTTGGTCAACCCCATGTAAGTTATGGGGCAGTAAATGCACACTTTTCAAAACGTGTTTTTCAGCCCGAAATAAACGCGTTTTTTCAGACAACTGAATTCCCATGTAACATCAAGGCTCAGAAGAGCCCAGACACTCAGATCTTAACCCCAGTGTGCAGAAAGTGTCAGAACGTGTTTTTCAGCAGAAATAAACATGTTTCTGCAAGTTTGGTCAACCCCATGTAAGTTATGGGGCAGTAAATGCACACTTTTCAAAACGTGTTTTTCAGCCCGAAATAAACGCGTTTTTTCAGACAACTGAATCCCCATGTAACATCAAGGCTCAGAAGAGCCCACACACTCAGCTCTTAACCCCAGTGTGCAGAAAGTGTCAGAACGTGTTTTTCAGCAGAAATAAACATGTTTCTGCAAGTTTGGTCAACCCCATGTAAGTTATGGGGCAGTAAATGCACACTTTTCAAAACGTGTTTTTCAGCCCGAAATAAACGCGTTTTTTCAGACAACTGAATCCCCATGTAACAGCAAGGCTCAGAAGAGCCCACACACTCAGATCTTAACCCCAGTGTGCAGAAAGTGTCAAAACGTGTTTTTCAGCAGAAATAAACATGTTTCTGCAAGTTTGGTCAACCCCATGTAAGTTATGGGGCAGTAAATGCACACTTTTCAAAACGTGTTTTTCAGCCCGAAATAAACGCGTTTTTTCAGACAACTGAATCCCCATGTAACAGCAAGGCTCAGAAGAGCCCACACACTCAGCTCTTAACCCCAGTGTGCAGAAAGTGTCAAAACGTGTTTTTCAGCAGAAATAAACATGTTTCTGCAAGTTTGGTCAACCCCATGTAAGTTATGGGGCAGTAAATGCACACTTTTCAAAACGTGTTTTTCAGCCCGAAATAAACGCGTTTTTTCAGACAACTGAATCCCCATGTAACAGCAAGGCTCAGAAGAGCCCACACACTCAGATCTTAACCCCAGTGTGCAGAAAGTGTCAGAACGTGTTTTTCAGCAGAAATAAACATGTTTCTGCAAGTTTGGTCAACCCCATGAAAGTTATGGGGCAGTAAATGCACACTTTTCAAAACGTGTTTTTCAGCCCGAAATAAACGCGTTTTTTCAGACAACTGAATCCCCATGTAACATCAAGGCTCAGAAGAGCCCACACACTCAGCTCTTAACCCCAGTGTGCAGAAAGTGTCAAAATGTGTTTTTCAGCAGAAATAAACATGTTTCTGCAAGTTTGTTCAACCCCATGTAAGTTATGGGGCAGTAAATGCACACTTTTCAAAACGTGTTTTTCAGCCCGAAATAAACGCGTTTTTTTAGACAACTGAATCTCCATGTAACAGCAAGGCTCAGAAGAGCCCACACACTCAGCTCTTAACCCCAGTGTGCAGAAAGTGTCAAAACGTGTTTTTCAGCAGAAATAAACATGTTTCTGCAAGTTTGGTCAACCCCATGTAAGTTATGGGGCAGTAAATGCACACTTTTCAAAACGTGTTTTTCAGCCCGAAATAAACGCGTTTTTTCAGACAACTGAATCCCCATGTAACATCAAGGCTCAGAAGAGCCCACACACTCAGCTCTTAACCCCAGTGTGCAGAAAGTGTCAAAATGTGTTTTTCAGCAGAAATAAACATGTTTCTGCAAGTTTGGTCAACCCCATGTAAGTTATGGGGCAGTAAATGCACACTTTTCAAAACGTGTTTTTCAGCCCGAAATAAACGCGTTTTTTCAGACAACTGAATCCCCATGTAACATCAAGGCTCAGAAGAGCCCACACACTCAGCTCTTAACCCCAGTGTGCAGAAAGTGTCAAAACGTGTTTTTCAGCAGAAATAAACATGTTTCTGCAAGTTTGGTCAACCCCATGTAAGTTATGGGTCAGTAAATGCACACTTTTCAAAACGTGTTTTTCAGCCCGAAATAAACGCGTTTTTTCAGACAACTGAATCCCCATGTAACAGCAAGGCTCAGAAGAGCCCACACACTCAGCTCTTAACCCCAGTGTGCAGAAAGTGTCAGAACGTGTTTTTCAGCAGAAATAAACATGTTTCTGCAAGTTTGGTCAACCCCATGTAAGTTATGGGGCAGTAAATGCACACTTTTCAAAACGTGTTTTTCAGCCCGAAATAAACGCGTTTTTTCAGACAACTGAATTCCCATGTAACATCAAGGCTCAGAAGAGCCCACACACTCAGATCTTAACCCCAGTGTGCAGAAAGTGTCAAAACGTGTTTTTCAGCAGAAATAAACATGTTTCTGCAAGTTTGGTCAACCCCATGTAAGTTATGGGGCAGTAAATGCACACTTTTCAAAACGTGTTTTTCAGCCCGAAATAAACGCGTTTTTTCAGACAACTGAATCCCCATGTAACATCAAGGCTCAGAAGAGCCCACACACTCAGCTCTTAACCCCAGTGTGCAGAAAGTGTCAAAATGTGTTTTTCAGCAGAAATAAACATGTTTCTGCAAGTTTGTTCAACCCCATGTAAGTTATGGGGCAGTAAATGCACACTTTTCAAAACGTGTTTTTCAGCCCGAAATAAACGCGTTTTTTTAGACAACTGAATCTCCATGTAACAGCAAGGCTCAGAAGAGCCCACACACTCAGCTCTTAACCCCAGTGTGCAGAAAGTGTCAAAACGTGTTTTTCAGCAGAAATAAACATGTTTCTGCAAGTTTGGTCAACCCCATGTAAGTTATGGGGCAGTAAATGCACACTTTTCAAAACGTGTTTTTCAGCCCGAAATAAACGCGTTTTTTCAGACAACTGAATCCCCATGTAACATCAAGGCTCAGAAGAGCCCACACACTCAGCTCTTAACCCCAGTGTGCAGAAAGTGTCAAAATGTGTTTTTCAGCAGAAATAAACATGTTTCTGCAAGTTTGGTCAACCCCATGTAAGTTATGGGGCAGTAAATGCACACTTTTCAAAACGTGTTTTTCAGCCCGAAATAAACGCGTTTTTTCAGACAACTGAATCCCCATGTAACATCAAGGCTCAGAAGAGCCCACACACTCAGCTCTTAACCCCAGTGTGCAGAAAGTGTCAAAACGTGTTTTTCAGCAGAAATAAACATGTTTCTGCAAGTTTGGTCAACCCCATGTAAGTTATGGGTCAGTAAATGCACACTTTTCAAAACGTGTTTTTCAGCCCGAAATAAACGCGTTTTTTCAGACAACTGAATCCCCATGTAACAGCAAGGCTCAGAAGAGCCCACACACTCAGCTCTTAACCCCAGTGTGCAGAAAGTGTCAGAACGTGTTTTTCAGCAGAAATAAACATGTTTCTGCAAGTTTGGTCAACCCCATGTAAGTTATGGGGCAGTAAATGCACACTTTTCAAAACGTGTTTTTCAGCCCGAAATAAACGCGTTTTTTCAGACAACTGAATTCCCATGTAACATCAAGGCTCAGAAGAGCCCACACACTCAGATCTTAACCCCAGTGTGCAGAAAGTGTCAAAACGTGTTTTTCAGCAGAAATAAACATGTTTCTGCAAGTTTGGTCAACCCCATGTAAGTTATGGGGCAGTAAATGCACACTTTTCAAAACGTGTTTTTCAGCCCGAAATAAACGCGTTTTTTCAGACAACTGAATCCCCATGTAACAGCAAGGCTCAGAAGAGCCCACACACTCAGCTCTTAACCCCAGTGTGCAGAAAGTGTCAAAACGTGTTTTTCAGCAGAAATAAACATGTTTCTGCAAGTTTGGTCAACCCCATGTAAGTTATGGGGCAGTAAATGCACACTTTTCAAAACGTGTTTTTCAGCCCGAAATAAACGCGTTTTTTCAGACAACTGAATCCCCATGTAACAGCAAGGCTCAGAAGAGCCCACACACTCAAATCTTAACCCCAGTGTGCAGAAAGTGTCAGAACGTGTTTTTCAGCAGAAATAAACATGTTTCTGCAAGTTTGGTCAACCCCATGTAAGTTATGGGGCAGTAAATGCACACTTTTCAAAACGTGTTTTTCAGCCCGAAATAAACGCGTTTTTTCAGACAACTGAATCCCCATGTAACATCAAGGCTCAGAAGAGCCCACACACTCAGCTCTTAACCCCAGTGTGCAGAAAGTGTCAAAACGTGTTTTTCAGCAGAAATAAACATGTTTCTGCAAGTTTGGTCAACCCCATGTAAGTTATGGGTCAGTAAATGCACACTTTTCAAAACGTGTTTTTCAGCCCGAAATAAACGCGTTTTTTCAGACAACTGAATCCCCATGTAACAGCAAGGCTCAGAAGAGCCCACACACTCAGATCTTAACCCCAGTGTGCAGAAAGTGTCAGAACGTGTTTTTCAGCAGAAATAAACATGTTTCTGCAAGTTTGGTCAACCCCATGTAAGTTATGGGGCAGTAAATGCACACTTTTCAAAACGTGTTTTTCAGCCCGAAATAAACGCGTTTTTTCAGACAACTGAATTCCCATGTAACATCAAGGCTCAGAAGAGCCCAGACACTCAGATCTTAACCCCAGTGTGCAGAAAGTGTCAGAACGTGTTTTTCAGCAGAAATAAACATGTTTCTGCAAGTTTGGTCAACCCCATGTAAGTTATGGGGCAGTAAATGCACACTTTTCAAAACGTGTTTTTCAGCCCGAAATAAACGCGTTTTTTCAGACAACTGAATCCCCATGTAACATCAAGGCTCAGAAGAGCCCACACACTCAGCTCTTAACCCCAGTGTGCAGAAAGTGTCAGAACGTGTTTTTCAGCAGAAATAAACATGTTTCTGCAAGTTTGGTCAACCCCATGTAAGTTATGGGGCAGTAAATGCACACTTTTCAAAACGTGTTTTTCAGCCCGAAATAAACGCGTTTTTTCAGACAACTGAATCCCCATGTAACAGCAAGGCTCAGAAGAGCCCACACACTCAGATCTTAACCCCAGTGTGCAGAAAGTGTCAGAACGTGTTTTTCAGCAGAAATAAACATGTTTCTGCAAGTTTGGTCAACCCCATGTAAGTTATGGGGCAGTAAATGCACACTTTTCAAAACGTGTTTTTCAGCCCGAAATAAACGCGTTTTTTCAGACAACTGAATCCCCATGTAACATCAAGGCTCAGAAGAGCCCACACACTCAGCTCTTAACCCCAGTGTGCAGAAAGTGTCAAAACGTGTTTTTCAGCAGAAATAAACATGTTTCTGCAAGTTTGGTCAACCCCATGTAAGTTATGGGGCAGTAAATGCACACTTTTCAAAACGTGTTTTTCAGCCCGAAATAAACGCGTTTTTTCAGACAACTGAATTCCCATGTAACATCAAGGCTCAGAAGAGCCCACACACTCAGATCTTAACCCCAGTGTGCAGAAAGTGTCAAAACGTGTTTTTCAGCAGAAATAAACATGTTTCTGCAAGTTTGGTCAACCCCATGTAAGTTATGGGGCAGTAAATGCACACTTTTCAAAACGTGTTTTTCAGCCCGAAATAAACGCGTTTTTTCAGACAACTGAATCCCCATGTAACAGCAAGGCTCAGAAGAGCCCACACACTCAGCTCTTAACCCCAGTGTGCAGAAAGTGTCAAAACGTGTTTTTCAGCAGAAATAAACATGTTTCTGCAAGTTTGTTCAACCCCATGTAAGTTATGGGGCAGTAAATGCACACTTTTCAAAACGTGTTTTTCAGCCCGAAATAAACGCGTTTTTTTAGACAACTGAATCTCCATGCAACAGCAAGGCTCAGAAGAGCCCACACACTCAGCTCTTAACCCCAGTGTGCAGAAAGTGTCAAAACGTGTTTTTCAGCAGAAATAAACATGTTTCTGCAAGTTTGGTCAACCCCATGTAAGTTATGGGGCAGTAAATGCACACTTTTCAAAACGTGTTTTTCAGCCCGAAATAAACGCGTTTTTTCAGACAACTGAATCCCCATGTAACATCAAGGCTCAGAAGAGCCCACACACTCAGCTCTTAACCCCAGTGTGCAGAAAGTGTCAAAATGTGTTTTTCAGCAGAAATAAACATGTTTCTGCAAGTTTGGTCAACCCCATGTAAGTTATGGGGCAGTAAATGCACACTTTTCAAAACGTGTTTTTCAGCCCGAAATAAACGCGTTTTTTCAGACAACTGAATCTCCATGTAACAGCAAGGCTCAGAAGAGCCCACACACTCAGCTCTTAACCCCAGTGTGCAGAAAGTGTCAAAACGTGTTTTTCAGCAGAAATAAACATGTTTCTGCAAGTTTGGTCAACCCCATGTAAGTTATGGGTCAGTAAATGCACACTTTTCAAAACGTGTTTTTCAGCCCGAAATAAACGCGTTTTTTCAGACAACTGAATCCCCATGTAACAGCAAGGCTCAGAAGAGCCCACACACTCAGATCTTAACCCCAGTGTGCAGAAAGTGTCAGAACGTGTTTTTCAGCAGAAATAAACATGTTTCTGCAAGTTTGGTCAACCCCATGTAAGTTATGGGGCAGTAAATGCACACTTTTCAAAACGTGTTTTTCAGCCCGAAATAAACGCTTTTTTTCAGACAACTGAATCCCCATGTAACATCAAGGCTCAGAAGAGCCCACACACTCAGCTCTTAACCCCAGTGTGCAGAAAGTGTCAAAACGTGTTTTTCAGCAGAAATAAACATGTTTCTGCAAGTTTGGTCAACCCCATGTAAGTTATGGGTCAGTAAATGCACACTTTTCAAAACGTGTTTTTCAGCCCGAAATAAACGCGTTTTTTCAGACAACTGAATCCCCATGTAACAGCAAGGCTCAGAAGAGCCCACACACTCAGATCTTAACCCCAGTGTGCAGAAAGTGTCAGAACGTGTTTTTCAGCAGAAATAAACATGTTTCTGCAAGTTTGGTCAACCCCATGTAAGTTATGGGGCAGTAAATGCACACTTTTCAAAACGTGTTTTTCAGCCCGAAATAAACGCGTTTTTTCAGACAACTGAATCCCCATGTAACATCAAGGCTCAGAAGAGCCCACACACTCAGCTCTTAACCCCAGTGTGCAGAAAGTGTCAGAACGTGTTTTTCAGCAGAAATAAACATGTTTCTGCAAGTTTGGTCAACCCCATGTAAGTTATGGGGCAGTAAATGCACACTTTTCAAAACGTGTTTTTCAGCCCGAAATAAACGCGTTTTTTCAGACAACTGAATCCCCATGTAACAGCAAGGCTCAGAAGAGCCCACACACTCAGATCTTAACCCCATTGTGCAGAAAGTGTCAGAACGTGTTTTTCAGCAGAAATAAACATGTTTCTGCAAGTTTGGTCAACCCCATGTAAGTTATGGGGCAGTAAATGCACACTTTTCAAAACGTGTTTTTCAGCCCGAAATAAACGCGTTTTTTCAGACAACTGAATCCCCATGTAACAGCAAGGCTCAGAAGAGCCCACACACTCAGATCTTAACCCCATTGTGCAGAAAGTGTCAAAACGTGTTTTTCAGCAGAAATAAACATGTTTCTGCAAGTTTGGTCAACCCCATGTAAGTTATGGGGCAGTAAATGCACACTTTTCAAAACGTGTTTTTCAGCCCGAAATAAACGCGTTTTTTCAGACAACTGAATCCCCATGTAACAGCAAGGCTCAGAAGAGCCCACACACTCAGATCTTAACCCCATTGTGCAGAAAGTGTCAGAACGTGTTTTTCAGCAGAAATAAACATGTTTCTGCAAGTTTGGTCAACCCCATGTAAGTTATGGGGCAGTAAATGCACACTTTTCAAAACGTGTTTTTCAGCCCGAAATAAACGCGTTTTTTCAGACAACTGAATCCCCATGTAACATCAAGGCTCAGAAGAGCCCAGACACTCAGATCTTAACCCCAGTGTGCAGAAAGTGTCAAAACGTGTTTTTCAGCAGAAATAAACATGTTTCTGCAAGTTTGGTCAACCCCATGTAAGTTATGGGGCAGTAAATGCACACTTTTCAAAACGTGTTTTTCAGCCCGAAATAAACGCGTTTTTTCAGACAACTGAATCCCCATGTAACATCAAGGCTCAGAAGAGCCCACACACTCAGCTCTTAACCCCAGTGTGCAGAAAGTGTCAAAATGTGTTTTTCAGCAGAAATAAACATGTTTCTGCAAGTTTGGTCAACCCCATGTAAGTTATGGGTCAGTAAATGCACACTTTTCAAAACGTGTTTTTCAGCCCGAAATAAACGCGTTTTTTCAGACAACTGAATCCCCATGTAACAGCAAGGCTCAGAAGAGCCCACACACTCAGCTCTTAACCCCAGTGTGCAGAAAGTGTCAAAACGTGTTTTTCAGCAGAAATAAACATGTTTCTGCAAGTTTGGTCAACCCCATGTAAGTTATGGGTCAGTAAATGCACACTTTTCAAAACGTGTTTTTCAGCCCGAAATAAACACGTTTTTTCAGACAACTGAATCCCCATGTAACATCAAGGCTCAGAAGAGCCCACACACTCAGCTCTTAACCCCAGTGTGCAGAAAGTGTCAAAATGTGTTTTTCAGCAGAAATAAACATGTTTCTGCAAGTTTGGTCAACCCCATGTAAGTTATGGGGCAGTAAATGCACACTTTTCAAAACGTGTTTTTCAGCCCGAAATAAACGCGTTTTTTCAGACAACTGAATCCCCATGTAACAGCAAGGCTCAGAAGAGCCCACACACTCAGATCTTAACCCCATTGTGCAGAAAGTGTCAGAACGTGTTTTTCAGCAGAAATAAACATGTTTCTGCAAGTTTGGTCAACCCCATGAAAGTTATGGGGCAGTAAATGCACACTTTTCAAAACGTGTTTTTCAGCCCGAAATAAACGCGTTTTTTCAGACAACTGAATCCCCATGTAACAGCAAGGCTCAGAAGAGCCCACACACTCAGCTCTTAACCCCAGTGTGCAGAAAGTGTCAAAACGTGTTTTTCAGCAGAAATAAACATGTTTCTGCAAGTTTGGTCAACCCCATCTAAGTTATGGGGCAGTAAATGCACACTTTTCAAAATGTGTTTTTCAGCCCGAAATAAACATGTTTTTTCAGACAACTGAATCCCCATGTAACAGCAAAGCTCAGAAGAGCCCACACACTCAGCTCTTAACCCCAGTGTGCAGAAAGTGTCAAAACGTGTTTTTCAGCAGAAATAAACATGTTTCTGCAAGTTTGGTCAACCCCATGTAAGTTATGGGGCAGTAAATGCACACTTTTCAAAACGTGTTTTTCAGCCCGAAATAAACGCGTTTTTTCAGACAACTGAATCCCCATGTAACATCAAGGCTCAGAAGAGCCCACACACTCAGCTCTTAACCCCAGTGTGCAGAAAGTGTCAAAACGTGTTTTTCAGCAGAAATAAACATGTTTCTGCAAGTTTGGTCAACCCCATGTAAGTTATGGGGCAGTAAATGCACACTTTTCAAAACGTGTTTTTCAGCCCGAAATAAACGCGTTTTTTCAGACAACTGAATCCCCATGTAACAGCAAGGCTCAGAAGAGCCCACACACTCAGCTCTTAACCCCAGTGTGCAGAAAGTGTCAAAACGTGTTTTTCAGCAGAAATAAACATGTTTCTGCAAGTTTGGTCAACCCCATGTAAGTTATGGGGCAGTAAATGCACACTTTTCAAAACGTGTTTTTCAGCCCGAAATAAACGCGTTTTTTCAGACAACTGAATCCCCATGTAACATCAAGGCTCAGAAGAGCTCACACACTCAGCTCTTAACCCCAGTGTGCAGAAAGTGTCAAAATGTGTTTTTCAGCAGAAATAAACATGTTTCTGCAAGTTTGGTCAACCCCATGTAAGTTATGGGGCAGTAAATGCACACTTTTCAAAACGTGTTTTTCAGCCCGAAATAAACGCGTTTTTTCAGACAACTGAATCTCCATGTAACAGCAAGGCTCAGAAGAGCCCACACACTCAGCTCTTAACCCCAGTGTGCAGAAAGTGTCAAAACGTGTTTTTCAGCAGAAATAAACATGTTTCTGCAAGTTTGGTCAACCCCATGTAAGTTATGGGGCAGTAAATGCACACTTTTCAAAACGTGTTTTTCAGCCCGAAATAAACGCGTTTTTTCAGACAACTGAATCCCCATGTAACAGCAAAGCTCAGAAGAGCCCACACACTCAGCTCTTAACCCCAGTGTGCAGAAAGTGTCAAAACGTGTTTTTCAGCAGAAATAAACATGTTTCTGCAAGTTTGGTCAACCCCATGTAAGTTATGGGGCAGTAAATGCACACTTTTCAAAACGTGTTTTTCAGCCCGAAATAAACGCGTTTTTTCAGACAACTGAATCCCCATGTAACATCAAGGCTCAGAAGAGCCCACACACTCAGCTCTTAACCCCAGTGTGCAGAAAGTGTCAAAATGTGTTTTTCAGCAGAAATAAACATGTTTCTGCAAGTTTGGTCAACCCCATGTAAGTTATGGGGCAGTAAATGCACACTTTTCAAAACGTGTTTTTCAGCCCGAAATAAACGCGTTTTTTCAGACAACTGAATCCCCATGTAACAGCAAGGCTCAGAAGAGCCCACACACTCAGATCTTAACCCCATTGTGCAGAAAGTGTCAGAACGTGTTTTTCAGCAGAAATAAACATGTTTCTGCAAGTTTGGTCAACCCCATGTAAGTTATGGGGCAGTAAATGCACACTTTTCAAAACGTGTTTTTCAGCCCGAAATAAACGCGTTTTTTCAGACAACTGAATCCCCATGTAACATCAAGGCTCAGAAGAGCCCAGACACTCAGATCTTAACCCCAGTGTGCAGAAAGTGTCAAAACGTGTTTTTCAGCAGAAATAAACATGTTTCTGCAAGTTTGGTCAACCCCATGTAAGTTATGGGGCAGTAAATGCACACTTTTCAAAACGTGTTTTTCAGCCCGAAATAAACGCGTTTTTTCAGACAACTGAATCCCCATGTAACATCAAGGCTCAGAAGAGCCCACACACTCAGCTCTTAACCCCAGTGTGCAGAAAGTGTCAAAATGTGTTTTTCAGCAGAAATAAACATGTTTCTGCAAGTTTGGTCAACCCCATGTAAGTTATGGGTCAGTAAATGCACACTTTTCAAAACGTGTTTTTCAGCCCGAAATAAACGCGTTTTTTCAGACAACTGAATCCCCATGTAACAGCAAGGCTCAGAAGAGCCCACACACTCAGCTCTTAACCCCAGTGTGCAGAAAGTGTCAAAACGTGTTTTTCAGCAGAAATAAACATGTTTCTGCAAGTTTGGTCAACCCCATGTAAGTTATGGGTCAGTAAATGCACACTTTTCAAAACGTGTTTTTCAGCCCGAAATAAACACGTTTTTTCAGACAACTGAATCCCCATGTAACATCAAGGCTCAGAAGAGCCCACACACTCAGCTCTTAACCCCAGTGTGCAGAAAGTGTCAAAATGTGTTTTTCAGCAGAAATAAACATGTTTCTGCAAGTTTGGTCAACCCCATGTAAGTTATGGGGCAGTAAATGCACACTTTTCAAAACGTGTTTTTCAGCCCGAAATAAACGCGTTTTTTCAGACAACTGAATCCCCATGTAACAGCAAGGCTCAGAAGAGCCCACACACTCAGATCTTAACCCCATTGTGCAGAAAGTGTCAGAACGTGTTTTTCAGCAGAAATAAACATGTTTCTGCAAGTTTGGTCAACCCCATGAAAGTTATGGGGCAGTAAATGCACACTTTTCAAAACGTGTTTTTCAGCCCGAAATAAACGCGTTTTTTCAGACAACTGAATCCCCATGTAACAGCAAGGCTCAGAAGAGCCCACACACTCAGCTCTTAACCCCAGTGTGCAGAAAGTGTCAAAACGTGTTTTTCAGCAGAAATAAACATGTTTCTGCAAGTTTGGTCAACCCCATCTAAGTTATGGGGCAGTAAATGCACACTTTTCAAAATGTGTTTTTCAGCCCGAAATAAACATGTTTTTTCAGACAACTGAATCCCCATGTAACAGCAAAGCTCAGAAGAGCCCACACACTCAGCTCTTAACCCCAGTGTGCAGAAAGTGTCAAAACGTGTTTTTCAGCAGAAATAAACATGTTTCTGCAAGTTTGGTCAACCCCATGTAAGTTATGGGGCAGTAAATGCACACTTTTCAAAACGTGTTTTTCAGCCCGAAATAAACGCGTTTTTTCAGACAACTGAATCCCCATGTAACATCAAGGCTCAGAAGAGCCCACACACTCAGCTCTTAACCCCAGTGTGCAGAAAGTGTCAAAACGTGTTTTTCAGCAGAAATAAACATGTTTCTGCAAGTTTGGTCAACCCCATGTAAGTTATGGGGCAGTAAATGCACACTTTTCAAAACGTGTTTTTCAGCCCGAAATAAACGCGTTTTTTCAGACAACTGAATCCCCATGTAACAGCAAGGCTCAGAAGAGCCCACACACTCAGCTCTTAACCCCAGTGTGCAGAAAGTGTCAAAACGTGTTTTTCAGCAGAAATAAACATGTTTCTGCAAGTTTGGTCAACCCCATGTAAGTTATGGGGCAGTAAATGCACACTTTTCAAAACGTGTTTTTCAGCCCGAAATAAACGCGTTTTTTCAGACAACTGAATCCCCATGTAACATCAAGGCTCAGAAGAGCCCACACACTCAGCTCTTAACCCCAGTGTGCAGAAAGTGTCAGAACGTGTTTTTCTGCAGAAATAAACATGTTTCTGCAAGTTTGGTCAACCCCATGTAAGTTATGGGGCAGTAAATGCACACTTTT
The DNA here is from genome assembly GCF_059453375.1 of Lepisosteus platostomus. Taxonomy (NCBI): domain Eukaryota; kingdom Metazoa; phylum Chordata; class Actinopteri; order Semionotiformes; family Lepisosteidae; genus Lepisosteus; species Lepisosteus platostomus. The sequence goes on from NC_142616.1 coordinate 47,287,740, forward strand.
CAAAACGTGTTTTTCAGCCCGAAATAAACGCGTTTTTTCAGACAACTGAATCCCCATGTAACATCAAGGCTCAGAAGAGCCCACACACTCAGCTCTTAACCCCAGTGTGCAGAAAGTGTCAAAACGTGTTTTTCAGCAGAAATAAACATGTTTCTGCAAGTTTGGTCAACCCCATGTAAGTTATGGGTCAGTAAATGCACACTTTTCAAAACGTGTTTTTCAGCCCGAAATAAACGCGTTTTTTCAGACAACTGAATCCCCATGTAACAGCAAGGCTCAGAAGAGCCCACACACTCAGATCTTAACCCCAGTGTGCAGAAAGTGTCAGAACGTGTTTTTCAGCAGAAATAAACATGTTTCTGCAAGTTTGGTCAACCCCATGTAAGTTATGGGGCAGTAAATGCACACTTTTCAAAACGTGTTTTTCAGCCCGAAATAAACGCGTTTTTTCAGACAACTGAATCCCCATGTAACATCAAGGCTCAGAAGAGCCCACACACTCAGATCTTAACCCCAGTGTGCAGAAAGTGTCAAAATGTGTTTTTCAGCAGAAATAAACATGTTTCTGCAAGTTTGGTCAACCCCATGTAAGTTATGGGGCAGTAAATGCACACTTTTCAAAACGTGTTTTTCAGCCCGAAATAAACGTGTTTTTTCAGACAACTGAATCCCCATGTAACAGCAAGGCTCAGAAGAGCCCACACACTCAGATCTTAACCCCATTGTGCAGAAAGTGTCAGAACGTGTTTTTCAGCAGAAATAAACATGTTTCTGCAAGTTTGGTCAACCCCATGTAAGTTATGGGGCAGTAAATGCACACTTTTCAAAACGTGTTTTTCAGCCCGAAATAAACGCGTTTTTTCAGACAACTGAATCCCCATGTAACATCAAGGCTCAGAAGAGCCCACACACTCAGCTCTTAACCCCAGTGTGCAGAAAGTGTCAAAACGTGTTTTTCAGCAGAAATAAACATGTTTCTGCAAGTTTGGTCAACCCCATGTAAGTTATGGGTCAGTAAATGCACACTTTTCAATACGTGTTTTTCAGCCCGAAATAAACGCGTTTTTTCAGACAACTGAATCCCCATGTAACAGCAAGGCTCAGAAGAGCCCACACACTCAGATCTTAACCCCAGTGTGCAGAAAGTGTCAGAACGTGTTTTTCAGCAGAAATAAACATGTTTCTGCAAGTTTGGTCAACCCCATGTAAGTTATGGGGCAGTAAATGCACACTTTTCAAAACGTGTTTTTCAGCCCGAAATAAACGCGTTTTTTCAGACAACTGAATCCCCATGTAACATCAAGGCTCAGAAGAGCCCACACACTCAGCTCTTAACCCCAGTGTGCAGAAAGTGTCAAAACGTGTTTTTCAGCAGAAATAAACATGTTTCTGCAAGTTTGGTCAACCCCATGTAAGTTATGGGTCAGTAAATGCACACTTTTCAAAACGTGTTTTTCAGCCCGAAATAAACGCGATTTTTCAGACAACTGAATCCCCATGTAACAGCAAGGCTCAGAAGAGCCCACACACTCAGATCTTAACCCCAGTGTGCAGAAAGTGTCAGAACGTGTTTTTCAGCAGAAATAAACATGTTTCTGCAAGTTTGGTCAACCCCATGTAAGTTATGGGGCAGTAAATGCACACTTTTCAAAACGTGTTTTTCAGCCCGAAATAAACGCGTTTTTTCAGACAACTGAATCCCCATGTAACATCAAGGCTCAGAAGAGCCCACACACTCAGCTCTTAACCCCAGTGTCCAGAAAGTGTCAAAATGTGTTTTTCAGCAGAAATAAACATGTTTCTGCAAGTTTGGTCAACCCCATGTAAGTTATGGGGCAGTAAATGCACACTTTTCAAAACGTGTTTTTCAGCCCGAAATAAACGCGTTTTTTCAGACAACTGAATCCCCATGTAACATCAAGGCTCAGAAGAGCCCACACACTCAGCTCTTAACCCCAGTGTGCAGAAAGTGTCAAAATGTGTTTTTCAGCAGAAATAAACATGTTTCTGCAAGTTTGGTCAACCCCATGTAAGTTATGGGTCAGTAAATGCACACTTTTCAAAACGTGTTTTTCAGCCCGAAATAAACGCGTTTTTTCAGACAACTGAATCCCCATGTAACAGCAAGGCTCAGAAGAGCCCACACACTCAGCTCTTAACCCCAGTGTGCAGAAAGTGTCAAAACGTGTTTTTCAGCAGAAATAAACATGTTTCTGCAAGTTTGGTCAACCCCATGTAAGTTATGGGTCAGTAAATGCACACTTTTCAAAACGTGTTTTTCAGCCCGAAATAAACACGTTTTTTCAGACAACTGAATCCCCATGTAACATCAAGGCTCAGAAGAGCCCACACACTCAGCTCTTAACCCCAGTGTGCAGAAAGTGTCAAAATGTGTTTTTCAGCAGAAATAAACATGTTTCTGCAAGTTTGGTCAACCCCATGTAAGTTATGGGGCAGTAAATGCACACTTTTCAAAACGTGTTTTTCAGCCCGAAATAAACGCGTTTTTTCAGACAACTGAATCCCCATGTAACAGCAAGGCTCAGAAGAGCCCACACACTCAGCTCTTAACCCCAGTGTGCAGAAAGTGTCAAAACGTGTTTTTCAGCAGAAATAAACATGTTTCTGCAAGTTTGGTCAACCCCATCTAAGTTATGGGGCAGTAAATGCACACTTTTCAAAATGTGTTTTTCAGCCCGAAATAAACATGTTTTTTCAGACAACTGAATCCCCATGTAACAGCAAAGCTCAGAAGAGCCCACACACTCAGCTCTTAACCCCAGTGTGCAGAAAGTGTCAAAACGTGTTTTTCAGCAGAAATAAACATGTTTCTGCAAGTTTGGTCAACCCCATGTAAGTTATGGGGCAGTAAATGCACACTTTTCAAAACGTGTTTTTCAGCCCGAAATAAACGCGTTTTTTCAGACAACTGAATCCCCATGTAACATCAAGGCTCAGAAGAGCCCACACACTCAGCTCTTAACCCCAGTGTGCAGAAAGTGTCAAAACGTGTTTTTCAGCAGAAATAAACATGTTTCTGCAAGTTTGGTCAACCCCATGTAAGTTATGGGGCAGTAAATGCACACTTTTCAAAACGTGTTTTTCAGCCCGAAATAAACGCGTTTTTTCAGACAACTGAATCCCCATGTAACAGCAAGGCTCAGAAGAGCCCACACACTCAGCTCTTAACCCCAGTGTGCAGAAAGTGTCAAAACGTGTTTTTCAGCAGAAATAAACATGTTTCTGCAAGTTTGGTCAACCCCATGTAAGTTATGGGGCAGTAAATGCACACTTTTCAAAACGTGTTTTTCAGCCCGAAATAAACGCGTTTTTTCAGACAACTGAATCCCCATGTAACATCAAGGCTCAGAAGAGCCCACACACTCAGCTCTTAACCCCAGTGTGCAGAAAGTGTCAGAACGTGTTTTTCTGCAGAAATAAACATGTTTCTGCAAGTTTGGTCAACCCCATGTAAGTTATGGGGCAGTAAATGCACACTTTTCAAAACGTGTTTTTCAGCCCGAAATAAACGCGTTTTTTCAGACAACTGAATCCCCATGTAACATCAAGGCTCAGAAGAGCCCACACACTCAGCTCTTAACCCCAGTGTGCAGAAAGTGTCAAAACGTGTTTTTCAGCAGAAATAAACATGTTTCTGCAAGTTTGGTCAACCCCATGTAAGTTATGGGTCAGTAAATGCACACTTTTCAAAACGTGTTTTTCAGCCCGAAATAAACGCGTTTTTTCAGACAACTGAATCCCCATGTAACAGCAAGGCTCAGAAGAGCCCACACACTCAGATCTTAACCCCAGTGTGCAGAAAGTGTCAGAACGTGTTTTTCAGCAGAAATAAACATGTTTCTGCAAGTTTGGTCAACCCCATGTAAGTTATGGGGCAGTAAATGCACACTTTTCAAAACGTGTTTTTCAGCCCGAAATAAACGCGTTTTTTCAGACAACTGAATCCCCATGTAACATCAAGGCTCAGAAGAGCCCACACACTCAGATCTTAACCCCAGTGTGCAGAAAGTGTCAAAATGTGTTTTTCAGCAGAAATAAACATGTTTCTGCAAGTTTGGTCAACCCCATGTAAGTTATGGGGCAGTAAATGCACACTTTTCAAAACGTGTTTTTCAGCCCGAAATAAACGTGTTTTTTCAGACAACTGAATCCCCATGTAACAGCAAGGCTCAGAAGAGCCCACACACTCAGATCTTAACCCCATTGTGCAGAAAGTGTCAGAACGTGTTTTTCAGCAGAAATAAACATGTTTCTGCAAGTTTGGTCAACCCCATGTAAGTTATGGGGCAGTAAATGCACACTTTTCAAAACGTGTTTTTCAGCCCGAAATAAACGCGTTTTTTCAGACAACTGAATCCCCATGTAACATCAAGGCTCAGAAGAGCCCACACACTCAGCTCTTAACCCCAGTGTGCAGAAAGTGTCAAAACGTGTTTTTCAGCAGAAATAAACATGTTTCTGCAAGTTTGGTCAACCCCATGTAAGTTATGGGTCAGTAAATGCACACTTTTCAATACGTGTTTTTCAGCCCGAAATAAACGCGTTTTTTCAGACAACTGAATCCCCATGTAACAGCAAGGCTCAGAAGAGCCCACACACTCAGATCTTAACCCCAGTGTGCAGAAAGTGTCAGAACGTGTTTTTCAGCAGAAATAAACATGTTTCTGCAAGTTTGGTCAACCCCATGTAAGTTATGGGGCAGTAAATGCACACTTTTCAAAACGTGTTTTTCAGCCCGAAATAAACGCGTTTTTTCAGACAACTGAATCCCCATGTAACATCAAGGCTCAGAAGAGCCCACACACTCAGCTCTTAACCCCAGTGTGCAGAAAGTGTCAAAACGTGTTTTTCAGCAGAAATAAACATGTTTCTGCAAGTTTGGTCAACCCCATGTAAGTTATGGGTCAGTAAATGCACACTTTTCAAAACGTGTTTTTCAGCCCGAAATAAACGCGATTTTTCAGACAACTGAATCCCCATGTAACAGCAAGGCTCAGAAGAGCCCACACACTCAGATCTTAACCCCAGTGTGCAGAAAGTGTCAGAACGTGTTTTTCAGCAGAAATAAACATGTTTCTGCAAGTTTGGTCAACCCCATGTAAGTTATGGGGCAGTAAATGCACACTTTTCAAAACGTGTTTTTCAGCCCGAAATAAACGCGTTTTTTCAGACAACTGAATCCCCATGTAACATCAAGGCTCAGAAGAGCCCACACACTCAGCTCTTAACCCCAGTGTCCAGAAAGTGTCAAAATGTGTTTTTCAGCAGAAATAAACATGTTTCTGCAAGTTTGGTCAACCCCATGTAAGTTATGGGGCAGTAAATGCACACTTTTCAAAACGTGTTTTTCAGCCCGAAATAAACGCGTTTTTTCAGACAACTGAATCCCCATGTAACAGCAAGGCTCAGAAGAGCCCACACACTCAGATCTTAACCCCATTGTGCAGAAAGTGTCAGAACGTGTTTTTCAGCAGAAATAAACATGTTTCTGCAAGTTTGGTCAACCCCATGTAAGTTATGGGGCAGTAAATGCACACTTTTCAAAACGTGTTTTTCAGCCCGAAATAAACGCGTTTTTTCAGACAACTGAATCCCCATGTAACATCAAGGCTCAGAAGAGCCCACACACTCAGCTCTTAACCCCAGTGTGCAGAAAGTGTCAGAACGTGTTTTTCAGCAGAAATAAACATGTTTCTGCAAGTTTGGTCAACCCCATGTAAGTTATGGGGCAGTAAATGCACACTTTTCAAAACGTGTTTTTCAGCCCGAAATAAACACGTTTTTTCAGACAACTGAATCCCCATGTAACATCAAGGCTCAGAAGAGCCCACACACTCAGCTCTTAACCCCAGTGTGCAGAAAGTGTCAAAACGTGTTTTTCAGCAGAAATAAACATGTTTCTGCAAGTTTGGTCAACCCCATGTAAGTTATGGGTCAGTAAATGCACACTTTTCAAAACGTGTTTTTCAGCCCGAAATAAACGCGTTTTTTCAGACAACTGAATCCCCATGTAACAGCAAGGCTCAGAAGAGCCCACACACTCAGATCTTAACCCCAGTGTGCAGAAAGTGTCAGAACGTGTTTTTCAGCAGAAATAAACATGTTTCTGCAAGTTTGGTCAACCCCATGTAAGTTATGGGGCAGTAAATGCACACTTTTCAAAACGTGTTTTTCAGCCCGAAATAAACGCGTTTTTTCAGACAACTGAATCCCCATGTAACAGCAAGGCTCAGAAGAGCCCACACACTCAGATCTTAACCCCATTGTGCAGAAAGTGTCAGAACGTGTTTTTCAGCAGAAATAAACATGTTTCTGCAAGTTTGGTCAACCCCATGTAAGTTATGGGGCACTAAATGCACACTTTTCAAAACGTGTTTTTCAGCCCGAAATAAACGCGTTTTTTCAGACAACTGAATCCCCATGTAACATCAAGGCTCAGAAGAGCCCACACACTCAGCTCTTAACCCCAGTGTGCAGAAAGTGTCAAAACGTGTTTTTCAGCAGAAATAAACATGTTTCTGCAAGTTTGGTCAACCCCATGTAAGTTATGGGTCAGTAAATGCACACTTTTCAAAACGTGTTTTTCACCCCGAAATAAACGCGTTTTTTCAGACAACTGAATCCCCATGTAACAGCAAGGCTCAGAAGAGCCCACACACTCAGATCTTAACCCCAGTGTGCAGAAAGTGTCAGAACGTGTTTTTCAGCAGAAATAAACATGTTTCTGCAAGTTTGGTCAACCCCATGTAAGTTATGGGGCAGTAAATGCACACTTTTCAAAACGTGTTTTTCAGCCCGAAATAAACGCGTTTTTTCAGATAACTGAATCCCCATGTAACATCAAGGCTCAGAAGAGCCCACACACTCAGCTCTTAACCCCAGTGTGCAGAAAGTGTCAAAACGTGTTTTTCAGCAGAAATAAACATGTTTCTGCAAGTTTGGTCAACCCCATGTAAGTTATGGGTCAGTAAATGCACACTTTTCAAAACGTGTTTTTCAGCCCGAAATAAACGCGATTTTTCAGACAACTGAATCCCCATGTAACAGCAAGGCTCAGAAGAGCCCACACACTCAGATCTTAACCCCAGTGTGCAGAAAGTGTCAGAACGTGTTTTTCAGCAGAAATAAACATGTTTCTGCAAGTTTGGTCAACCCCATGTAAGTTATGGGGCAGTAAATGCACACTTTTCAAAACGTGTTTTTCAGCCCGAAATAAACGCGTTTTTTCAGACAACTGAATCCCCATGTAACATCAAGGCTCAGAAGAGCCCACACACTCAGCTCTTAACCCCAGTGTGCAGAAAGTGTCAAAATGTGTTTTTCAGCAGAAATAAACATGTTTCTGCAAGTTTGGTCAACCCCATGTAAGTTATGGGGCAGTAAATGCACACTTTTCAAAACGTGTTTTTCAGCCCGAAATAAACGCGTTTTTTCAGACAACTGAATCCCCATGTAACAGCAAGGCTCAGAAGAGCCCACACACTCAGATCTTAACCCCATTGTGCAGAAAGTGTCAGAACGTGTTTTTCAGCAGAAATAAACATGTTTCTGCAAGTTTGGTCAACCCCATGTAAGTTATGGGGCAGTAAATGCACACTTTTCAAAACGTGTTTTTCAGCCCGAAATAAACGCGTTTTTTCAGACAACTGAATCCCCATGTAACATCAAGGCTCAGAAGAGCCCACACACTCAGCTCTTAACCCCAGTGTGCAGAAAGTGTCAGAACGTGTTTTTCAGCAGAAATAAACATGTTTCTGCAAGTTTGGTCAACCCCATGTAAGTTATGGGGCAGTAAATGCACACTTTTCAAAACGTGTTTTTCAGCCCGAAATAAACGCGTTTTTTCAGACAACTGAATCCCCATGTAACATCAAGGCTCAGAAGAGCCCACACACTCAGCTCTTAACCCCAGTGTGCAGAAAGTGTCAAAACGTGTTTTTCAGCAGAAATAAACATGTTTCTGCAAGTTTGGTCAACCCCATGTAAGTTATGGGTCAGTAAATGCACACTTTTCAAAACGTGTTTTTCAGCCCGAAATAAACGCGTTTTTTCAGACAACTGAATCCCCATGTAACAGCAAGGCTCAGAAGAGCCCACACACTCAGATCTTAACCCCAGTGTGCAGAAAGTGTCAGAACGTGTTTTTCAGCAGAAATAAACATGTTTCTGCAAGTTTGGTCAACCCCATGTAAGTTATGGGGCAGTAAATGCACACTTTTCAAAACGTGTTTTTCAGCCCGAAATAAACGCGTTTTTTCAGACAACTGAATCCCCATGTAACATCAAGGCTCAGAAGAGCCCACACACTCAGCTCTTAACCCCAGTGTGCAGAAAGTGTCAAAATGTGTTTTTCAGCAGAAATAAACATGTTTCTGCAAGTTTGGTCAACCCCATGTAAGTTATGGGGCAGTAAATGCACACTTTTCAAAACGTGTTTTTCAGCCCGAAATAAACGCGTTTTTTCAGACAACTGAATCCCCATGTAACAGCAAGGCTCAGAAGAGCCCACACACTCAGATCTTAACCCCATTGTGCAGAAAGTGTCAGAACGTGTTTTTCAGCAGAAATAAACATGTTTCTGCAAGTTTGGTCAACCCCATGTAAGTTATGGGGCAGTAAATGCACACTTTTCAAAACGTGTTTTTCAGCCCGAAATAAACGCGTTTTTTCAGACAACTGAATCCCCATGTAACATCAAGGCTCAGAAGAGCCCACACACTCAGCTCTTAACCCCAGTGTGCAGAAAGTGTCAAAACGTGTTTTTCAGCAGAAATAAACATGTTTCTGCAAGTTTGGTCAACCCCATGTAAGTTATGGGGCAGTAAATGCACACTTTTCAAAACGTGTTTTTCAGCCCGAAATAAACGCGTTTTTTCAGACAACTGAATCCCCAAGTAACAGCAAGGCTCAGAAGAGCCCACACACTCAGCTCTTAACCCCAGTGTGCAGAAAGTGTCAAAACGTGTTTTTCAGCAGAAATAAACATGTTTCTGCAAGTTTGGTCAACCCCATGTAAGTTATGGGGCAGTAAATGCACACTTTTCAAAACGTGTTTTTCAGCCCGAAATAAACGCGTTTTTTCAGACAACTGAATCCCCATGTATCAGCAAGGCTCAGAAGAGCCCACACACTCAGCTCTTAACCCCAGTGTGCAGAAAGTGTCAAAACGTGTTTTTCAGCAGAAATAAACATGTTTCTGCAAGTTTGGTCAACCCCATGTAAGTTATGGGGCAGTAAATGCACACTTTTCAAAACGTGTTTTTCAGCCCGAAATAAACGCGTTTTTTCAGACAACTGAATCCCCATGTAACATCAAGGCTCAGAAGAGCCCACACACTCAGCTCTTAACCCCAGTGTGCAGAAAGTGTCAGAACGTGTTTTTCTGCAGAAATAAACATGTTTCTGCAAGTTTGGTCAACCCCATGTAAGTTATGGGGCAGTAAATGCACACTTTTCAAAACGTGTTTTTCAGCCCGAAATAAACGCGTTTTTTCAGACAACTGAATCCCCATGTAACATCAAGGCTCAGAAGAGCCCACACACTCAGATCTTAACCCCAGTGTGCAGAAAGTGTCAGAACGTGTTTTTCAGCAGAAATAAACATGTTTCTGCAAGTTTGGTCAACCCCATGTAAGTTATGGGGCAGTAAATGCACACTTTTCAAAACGTGTTTTTCAGCCCGAAATAAACGCGTTTTTTCAGACAACTGAATCCCCATGTAACATCAAGGCTCAGAAGAGCCCACACACTCAGCTCTTAACCCCAGTGTGCAGAAAGTGTCAAAACGTGTTTTTCAGCAGAAATAAACATGTTTCTGCAAGTTTGGTCAACCCCATGTAAGTTATGGGTCAGTAAATGCACACTTTTCAAAACGTGTTTTTCAGCCCGAAATAAACGCGTTTTTTCAGACAACTGAATCCCCATGTAACAGCAAGGCTCAGAAGAGCCCACACACTCAGATCTTAACCCCAGTGTGCAGAAAGTGTCAGAACGTGTTTTTCAGCAGAAATAAACATGTTTCTGCAAGTTTGGTCAACCCCATGTAAGTTATGGGGCAGTAAATGCACACTTTTCAAAACGTGTTTTTCAGCCCGAAATAAACGCGTTTTTTCAGACAACTGAATCCCCATGTAACATCAAGGCTCAGAAGAGCCCACACACTCAGCTCTTAACCCCAGTGTGTAGAAAGTGTCAAAACGTGTTTTTCAGCAGAAATAAACATGTTTCTGCAAGTTTGGTCAACCCCATGTAAGTTATGGGTCAGTAAATGCACACTTTTCAAAACGTGTTTTTCAGCCCGAAATAAACGCGATTTTTCAGACAACTGAATCCCCATGTAACAGCAAGGCTCAGAAGAGCCCACACACTCAGATCTTAACCCCAGTGTGCAGAAAGTGTCAGAACGTGTTTTTCAGCAGAAATAAACATGTTTCTGCAAGTTTGGTCAACCCCATGTAAGTTATGGGGCAGTAAATGCACACTTTTCAAAACGTGTTTTTCAGCCCGAAATAAACGCGTTTTTTCAGACAACTGAATCCCCATGTAACATCAAGGCTCAGAAGAGCCCACACACTCAGCTCTTAACCCCAGTGTGCAGAAAGTGTCAAAACGTGTTTTTCAGCAGAAATAAACATGTTTCTGCAAGTTTGGTCAACCCCATGTAAGTTATGGGTCAGTAAATGCACACTTTTCAAAACGTGTTTTTCAGCCCGAAATAAACGCGATTTTTCAGACAACTGAATCCCCATGTAACATCAAGGCTCAGAAGAGCCCACACACTCAGCTCTTAACCCCAGTGTGCAGAAAGTGTCAGAACGTGTTTTTCTGCAGAAATAAACATGTTTCTGCAAGTTTGGTCAACCCCATGTAAGTTATGGGGCAGTAAATGCACACTTTTCAAAACGTGTTTTTCAGCCCGAAATAAACGCGTTTTTTCAGACAACTGAATCCCCATGTAACATCAAGGCTCAGAAGAGCCCACACACTCAGCTCTTAACTCCAGTGTGCAGAAAGTGTCAAAACGTGTTTTTCAGCAGAAATAAACATGTTTCTGCAAGTTTGGTCAACCCCATGTAAGTTATGGGTCAGTAAATGCACACTTTTCAAAACGTGTTTTTCAGCCCGAAATAAACGCGTTATTTCAGACAACTGAATCCCCATGTAACAGCAAGGCTCAGAAGAGCCCACACACTCAGATCTTAACCCCAGTGTGCAGAAAGTGTCAAAACGTGTTTTTCAGCAGAAATAAACATGTTTCTGCAAGTTTGGTCAACCCCATGTAAGTTATGGGTCAGTAAATGCACACTTTTCAAAACGTGTTTTTCAGCCCGAAATAAACGCGTTTTTTCAGACAACTGAATCCCCATGTAACAGCAAGGCTCAGAAGAGCCCACACACTCAGATCTTAACCCCAGTGTGCAGAAAGTGTCAAAACGTGTTTTTCAGCAGAAATAAACATGTTTCTGCAAGTTTGGTCAACCCCATCTAAGTTATGGGGCAGTAAATGCACACTTTTCAAAATGTGTTTTTCAGCCCGAAATAAACATGTTTTTTCAGACAACTGAATCCCCATGTAACAGCAAAGCTCAGAAGAGCCCACACACTCAGCTCTTAACCCCAGTGTGCAGAAAGTGTCAAAACGTGTTTTTCAGCAGAAATAAACATGTTTCTGCAAGTTTGGTCAACCCCATGTAAGTTATGGGGCAGTAAATGCACACTTTTCAAAACGTGTTTTTCAGCCCGAAATAAACGCGTTTTTTCAGACAACTGAATCCCCATGTAACATCAAGGCTCAGAAGAGCCCACACACTCAGCTCTTAACCCCAGTGTGCAGAAAGTGTCAAAACGTGTTTTTCAGCAGAAATAAACATGTTTCTGCAAGTTTGGTCAACCCCATGTAAGTTATGGGGCAGTAAATGCACACTTTTCAAAACGTGTTTTTCAGCCCGAAATAAACGCGTTTTTTCAGACAACTGAATCCCCATGTAACAGCAAGGCTCAGAAGAGCCCACACACTCAGCTCTTAACCCCAGTGTGCAGAAAGTGTCAAAACGTGTTTTTCAGCAGAAATAAACATGTTTCTGCAAGTTTGGTCAACCCCATGTAAGTTATGGGGCAGTAAATGCACACTTTTCAAAACGTGTTTTTCAGCCCGAAATAAACGCGTTTTTTCAGACAACTGAATCCCCATGTAACATCAAGGCTCAGAAGAGCCCACACACTCAGCTCTTAACCCCAGTGTGCAGAAAGTGTCAGAACGTGTTTTTCTGCAGAAATAAACATGTTTCTGCAAGTTTGGTCAACCCCATGTAAGTTATGGGGCAGTAAATGCACACTTTTCAAAACGTGTTTTTCAGCCCGAAATAAACGCGTTTTTTCAGACAACTGAATCCCCATGTAACATCAAGGCTCAGAAGAGCCCACACACTCAGCTCTTAACCCCAGTGTGCAGAAAGTGTCAAAACGTGTTTTTCAGCAGAAATAAACATGTTTCTGCAAGTTTGGTCAACCCCATGTAAGTTATGGGTCAGTAAATGCACACTTTTCAAAACGTGTTTTTCAGCCCGAAATAAACGCGTTTTTTCAGACAACTGAATCCCCATGTAACAGCAAGGCTCAGAAGAGCCCACACACTCAGATCTTAACCCCAGTGTGCAGAAAGTGTCAGAACGTGTTTTTCAGCAGAAATAAACATGTTTCTGCAAGTTTGGTCAACCCCATGTAAGTTATGGGGCAGTAAATGCACACTTTTCAAAACGTGTTTTTCAGCCCGAAATAAACGCGTTTTTTCAGACAACTGAATCCCCATGTAACATCAAGGCTCAGAAGAGCCCACACACTCAGATCTTAACCCCAGTGTGCAGAAAGTGTCAAAATGTGTTTTTCAGCAGAAATAAACATGTTTCTGCAAGTTTGGTCAACCCCATGTAAGTTATGGGGCAGTAAATGCACACTTTTCAAAACGTGTTTTTCAGCCCGAAATAAACGTGTTTTTTCAGACAACTGAATCCCCATGTAACAGCAAGGCTCAGAAGAGCCCACACACTCAGATCTTAACCCCATTGTGCAGAAAGTGTCAGAACGTGTTTTTCAGCAGAAATAAACATGTTTCTGCAAGTTTGGTCAACCCCATGTAAGTTATGGGGCAGTAAATGCACACTTTTCAAAACGTGTTTTTCAGCCCGAAATAAACGCGTTTTTTCAGACAACTGAATCCCCATGTAACATCAAGGCTCAGAAGAGCCCACACACTCAGCTCTTAACCCCAGTGTGCAGAAAGTGTCAAAACGTGTTTTTCAGCAGAAATAAACATGTTTCTGCAAGTTTGGTCAACCCCATGTAAGTTATGGGTCAGTAAATGCACACTTTTCAATACGTGTTTTTCAGCCCGAAATAAACGCGTTTTTTCAGACAACTGAATCCCCATGTAACAGCAAGGCTCAGAAGAGCCCACACACTCAGATCTTAACCCCAGTGTGCAGAAAGTGTCAGAACGTGTTTTTCAGCAGAAATAAACATGTTTCTGCAAGTTTGGTCAACCCCATGTAAGTTATGGGGCAGTAAATGCACACTTTTCAAAACGTGTTTTTCAGCCCGAAATAAACGCGTTTTTTCAGACAACTGAATCCCCATGTAACATCAAGGCTCAGAAGAGCCCACACACTCAGCTCTTAACCCCAGTGTGCAGAAAGTGTCAAAACGTGTTTTTCAGCAGAAATAAACATGTTTCTGCAAGTTTGGTCAACCCCATGTAAGTTATGGGTCAGTAAATGCACACTTTTCAAAACGTGTTTTTCAGCCCGAAATAAACGCGATTTTTCAGACAACTGAATCCCCATGTAACAGCAAGGCTCAGAAGAGCCCACACACTCAGATCTTAACCCCAGTGTGCAGAAAGTGTCAGAACGTGTTTTTCAGCAGAAATAAACATGTTTCTGCAAGTTTGGTCAACCCCATGTAAGTTATGGGGCAGTAAATGCACACTTTTCAAAACGTGTTTTTCAGCCCGAAATAAACGCGTTTTTTCAGACAACTGAATCCCCATGTAACATCAAGGCTCAGAAGAGCCCACACACTCAGCTCTTAACCCCAGTGTCCAGAAAGTGTCAAAATGTGTTTTTCAGCAGAAATAAACATGTTTCTGCAAGTTTGGTCAACCCCATGTAAGTTATGGGGCAGTAAATGCACACTTTTCAAAACGTGTTTTTCAGCCCGAAATAAACGCGTTTTTTCAGACAACTGAATCCCCATGTAACAGCAAGGCTCAGAAGAGCCCACACACTCAGATCTTAACCCCATTGTGCAGAAAGTGTCAGAACGTGTTTTTCAGCAGAAATAAACATGTTTCTGCAAGTTTGGTCAACCCCATGTAAGTTATGGGGCAGTAAATGCACACTTTTCAAAACGTGTTTTTCAGCCCGAAATAAACGCGTTTTTTCAGACAACTGAATCCCCATGTAACATCAAGGCTCAGAAGAGCCCACACACTCAGCTCTTAACCCCAGTGTGCAGAAAGTGTCAGAACGTGTTTTTCAGCAGAAATAAACATGTTTCTGCAAGTTTGGTCAACCCCATGTAAGTTATGGGGCAGTAAATGCACACTTTTCAAAACGTGTTTTTCAGCCCGAAATAAACACGTTTTTTCAGACAACTGAATCCCCATGTAACATCAAGGCTCAGAAGAGCCCACACACTCAGCTCTTAACCCCAGTGTGCAGAAAGTGTCAAAACGTGTTTTTCAGCAGAAATAAACATGTTTCTGCAAGTTTGGTCAACCCCATGTAAGTTATGGGTCAGTAAATGCACACTTTTCAAAACGTGTTTTTCAGCCCGAAATAAACGCGTTTTTTCAGACAACTGAATCCCCATGTAACAGCAAGGCTCAGAAGAGCCCACACACTCAGATCTTAACCCCAGTGTGCAGAAAGTGTCAGAACGTGTTTTTCAGCAGAAATAAACATGTTTCTGCAAGTTTGGTCAACCCCATGTAAGTTATGGGGCAGTAAATGCACACTTTTCAAAACGTGTTTTTCAGCCCGAAATAAACGCGTTTTTTCAGACAACTGAATCCCCATGTAACAGCAAGGCTCAGAAGAGCCCACACACTCAGATCTTAACCCCATTGTGCAGAAAGTGTCAGAACGTGTTTTTCAGCAGAAATAAACATGTTTCTGCAAGTTTGGTCAACCCCATGTAAGTTATGGGGCACTAAATGCACACTTTTCAAAACGTGTTTTTCAGCCCGAAATAAACGCGTTTTTTCAGACAACTGAATCCCCATGTAACATCAAGGCTCAGAAGAGCCCACACACTCAGCTCTTAACCCCAGTGTGCAGAAAGTGTCAAAACGTGTTTTTCAGCAGAAATAAACATGTTTCTGCAAGTTTGGTCAACCCCATGTAAGTTATGGGTCAGTAAATGCACACTTTTCAAAACGTGTTTTTCACCCCGAAATAAACGCGTTTTTTCAGACAACTGAATCCCCATGTAACAGCAAGGCTCAGAAGAGCCCACACACTCAGATCTTAACCCCAGTGTGCAGAAAGTGTCAGAACGTGTTTTTCAGCAGAAATAAACATGTTTCTGCAAGTTTGGTCAACCCCATGTAAGTTATGGGGCAGTAAATGCACACTTTTCAAAACGTGTTTTTCAGCCCGAAATAAACGCGTTTTTTCAGATAACTGAATCCCCATGTAACATCAAGGCTCAGAAGAGCCCACACACTCAGCTCTTAACCCCAGTGTGCAGAAAGTGTCAAAACGTGTTTTTCAGCAGAAATAAACATGTTTCTGCAAGTTTGGTCAACCCCATGTAAGTTATGGGTCAGTAAATGCACACTTTTCAAAACGTGTTTTTCAGCCCGAAATAAACGCGATTTTTCAGACAACTGAATCCCCATGTAACAGCAAGGCTCAGAAGAGCCCACACACTCAGATCTTAACCCCAGTGTGCAGAAAGTGTCAGAACGTGTTTTTCAGCAGAAATAAACATGTTTCTGCAAGTTTGGTCAACCCCATGTAAGTTATGGGGCAGTAAATGCACACTTTTCAAAACGTGTTTTTCAGCCCGAAATAAACGCGTTTTTTCAGACAACTGAATCCCCATGTAACATCAAGGCTCAGAAGAGCCCACACACTCAGCTCTTAACCCCAGTGTGCAGAAAGTGTCAAAATGTGTTTTTCAGCAGAAATAAACATGTTTCTGCAAGTTTGGTCAACCCCATGTAAGTTATGGGGCAGTAAATGCACACTTTTCAAAACGTGTTTTTCAGCCCGAAATAAACGCGTTTTTTCAGACAACTGAATCCCCATGTAACAGCAAGGCTCAGAAGAGCCCACACACTCAGATCTTAACCCCATTGTGCAGAAAGTGTCAGAACGTGTTTTTCAGCAGAAATAAACATGTTTCTGCAAGTTTGGTCAACCCCATGTAAGTTATGGGGCAGTAAATGCACACTTTTCAAAACGTGTTTTTCAGCCCGAAATAAACGCGTTTTTTCAGACAACTGAATCCCCATGTAACATCAAGGCTCAGAAGAGCCCACACACTCAGCTCTTAACCCCAGTGTGCAGAAAGTGTCAGAACGTGTTTTTCAGCAGAAATAAACATGTTTCTGCAAGTTTGGTCAACCCCATGTAAGTTATGGGGCAGTAAATGCACACTTTTCAAAACGTGTTTTTCAGCCCGAAATAAACGCGTTTTTTCAGACAACTGAATCCCCATGTAACATCAAGGCTCAGAAGAGCCCACACACTCAGCTCTTAACCCCAGTGTGCAGAAAGTGTCAAAACGTGTTTTTCAGCAGAAATAAACATGTTTCTGCAAGTTTGGTCAACCCCATGTAAGTTATGGGTCAGTAAATGCACACTTTTCAAAACGTGTTTTTCAGCCCGAAATAAACGCGTTTTTTCAGACAACTGAATCCCCATGTAACAGCAAGGCTCAGAAGAGCCCACACACTCAGATCTTAACCCCAGTGTGCAGAAAGTGTCAGAACGTGTTTTTCAGCAGAAATAAACATGTTTCTGCAAGTTTGGTCAACCCCATGTAAGTTATGGGGCAGTAAATGCACACTTTTCAAAACGTGTTTTTCAGCCCGAAATAAACGCGTTTTTTCAGACAACTGAATCCCCATGTAACATCAAGGCTCAGAAGAGCCCACACACTCAGCTCTTAACCCCAGTGTGCAGAAAGTGTCAAAATGTGTTTTTCAGCAGAAATAAACATGTTTCTGCAAGTTTGGTCAACCCCATGTAAGTTATGGGGCAGTAAATGCACACTTTTCAAAACGTGTTTTTCAGCCCGAAATAAACGCGTTTTTTCAGACAACTGAATCCCCATGTAACAGCAAGGCTCAGAAGAGCCCACACACTCAGATCTTAACCCCATTGTGCAGAAAGTGTCAGAACGTGTTTTTCAGCAGAAATAAACATGTTTCTGCAAGTTTGGTCAACCCCATGTAAGTTATGGGGCAGTAAATGCACACTTTTCAAAACGTGTTTTTCAGCCCGAAATAAACGCGTTTTTTCAGACAACTGAATCCCCATGTAACATCAAGGCTCAGAAGAGCCCACACACTCAGCTCTTAACCCCAGTGTGCAGAAAGTGTCAAAACGTGTTTTTCAGCAGAAATAAACATGTTTCTGCAAGTTTGGTCAACCCCATGTAAGTTATGGGGCAGTAAATGCACACTTTTCAAAACGTGTTTTTCAGCCCGAAATAAACGCGTTTTTTCAGACAACTGAATCCCCAAGTAACAGCAAGGCTCAGAAGAGCCCACACACTCAGCTCTTAACCCCAGTGTGCAGAAAGTGTCAAAACGTGTTTTTCAGCAGAAATAAACATGTTTCTGCAAGTTTGGTCAACCCCATGTAAGTTATGGGGCAGTAAATGCACACTTTTCAAAACGTGTTTTTCAGCCCGAAATAAACGCGTTTTTTCAGACAACTGAATCCCCATGTATCAGCAAGGCTCAGAAGAGCCCACACACTCAGCTCTTAACCCCAGTGTGCAGAAAGTGTCAAAACGTGTTTTTCAGCAGAAATAAACATGTTTCTGCAAGTTTGGTCAACCCCATGTAAGTTATGGGGCAGTAAATGCACACTTTTCAAAACGTGTTTTTCAGCCCGAAATAAACGCGTTTTTTCAGACAACTGAATCCCCATGTAACATCAAGGCTCAGAAGAGCCCACACACTCAGCTCTTAACCCCAGTGTGCAGAAAGTGTCAGAACGTGTTTTTCTGCAGAAATAAACATGTTTCTGCAAGTTTGGTCAACCCCATGTAAGTTATGGGGCAGTAAATGCACACTTTTCAAAACGTGTTTTTCAGCCCGAAATAAACGCGTTTTTTCAGACAACTGAATCCCCATGTAACATCAAGGCTCAGAAGAGCCCACACACTCAGATCTTAACCCCAGTGTGCAGAAAGTGTCAGAACGTGTTTTTCAGCAGAAATAAACATGTTTCTGCAAGTTTGGTCAACCCCATGTAAGTTATGGGGCAGTAAATGCACACTTTTCAAAACGTGTTTTTCAGCCCGAAATAAACGCGTTTTTTCAGACAACTGAATCCCCATGTAACATCAAGGCTCAGAAGAGCCCACACACTCAGCTCTTAACCCCAGTGTGCAGAAAGTGTCAAAACGTGTTTTTCAGCAGAAATAAACATGTTTCTGCAAGTTTGGTCAACCCCATGTAAGTTATGGGTCAGTAAATGCACACTTTTCAAAACGTGTTTTTCAGCCCGAAATAAACGCGTTTTTTCAGACAACTGAATCCCCATGTAACAGCAAGGCTCAGAAGAGCCCACACACTCAGATCTTAACCCCAGTGTGCAGAAAGTGTCAGAACGTGTTTTTCAGCAGAAATAAACATGTTTCTGCAAGTTTGGTCAACCCCATGTAAGTTATGGGGCAGTAAATGCACACTTTTCAAAACGTGTTTTTCAGCCCGAAATAAACGCGTTTTTTCAGACAACTGAATCCCCATGTAACATCAAGGCTCAGAAGAGCCCACACACTCAGCTCTTAACCCCAGTGTGTAGAAAGTGTCAAAACGTGTTTTTCAGCAGAAATAAACATGTTTCTGCAAGTTTGGTCAACCCCATGTAAGTTATGGGTCAGTAAATGCACACTTTTCAAAACGTGTTTTTCAGCCCGAAATAAACGCGATTTTTCAGACAACTGAATCCCCATGTAACAGCAAGGCTCAGAAGAGCCCACACACTCAGATCTTAACCCCAGTGTGCAGAAAGTGTCAGAACGTGTTTTTCAGCAGAAATAAACATGTTTCTGCAAGTTTGGTCAACCCCATGTAAGTTATGGGGCAGTAAATGCACACTTTTCAAAACGTGTTTTTCAGCCCGAAATAAACGCGTTTTTTCAGACAACTGAATCCCCATGTAACATCAAGGCTCAGAAGAGCCCACACACTCAGCTCTTAACCCCAGTGTGCAGAAAGTGTCAAAACGTGTTTTTCAGCAGAAATAAACATGTTTCTGCAAGTTTGGTCAACCCCATGTAAGTTATGGGTCAGTAAATGCACACTTTTCAAAACGTGTTTTTCAGCCCGAAATAAACGCGATTTTTCAGACAACTGAATCCCCATGTAACATCAAGGCTCAGAAGAGCCCACACACTCAGCTCTTAACCCCAGTGTGCAGAAAGTGTCAGAACGTGTTTTTCTGCAGAAATAAACATGTTTCTGCAAGTTTGGTCAACCCCATGTAAGTTATGGGGCAGTAAATGCACACTTTTCAAAACGTGTTTTTCAGCCCGAAATAAACGCGTTTTTTCAGACAACTGAATCCCCATGTAACATCAAGGCTCAGAAGAGCCCACACACTCAGCTCTTAACTCCAGTGTGCAGAAAGTGTCAAAACGTGTTTTTCAGCAGAAATAAACATGTTTCTGCAAGTTTGGTCAACCCCATGTAAGTTATGGGTCAGTAAATGCACACTTTTCAAAACGTGTTTTTCAGCCCGAAATAAACGCGTTATTTCAGACAACTGAATCCCCATGTAACAGCAAGGCTCAGAAGAGCCCACACACTCAGATCTTAACCCCAGTGTGCAGAAAGTGTCAAAATGTGTTTTTCAGCAGAAATAAACATGTTTCTGCAAGTTTGGTCAACCCCATGTAAGTTATGGGTCAGTAAATGCACACTTTTCAAAACGTGTTTTTCAGCCCGAAATAAACGCGTTTTTTCAGACAACTGAATCCCCATGTAACAGCAAGGCTCAGAAGAGCCCACACACTCAGATCTTAACCCCAGTGTGCAGAAAGTGTCAAAATGTGTTTTTCAGCAGAAATAAACATGTTTCTGCAAGTTTGGTCAACCCCATGTAAGTTATGGGGCAGTAAATGCACACTTTTCAAAACGTGTTTTTCAGCCCGAAATAAACGCGTTTTTTCAGACAACTGAATCCCCATGTAACATCAAGGCTCAGAAGAGCCCACACACTCAGCTCTTAACCCCAGTGTGCAGAAAGTGTCAAAATGTGTTTTTCAGCAGAAATAAACATGTTTCTGCAAGTTTGGTCAACCCCATGTAAGTTATGGGGCAGTAAATGCACACTTTTCAAAACGTGTTTTTCAGCCCGAAATAAACGCGTTTTTTCAGACAACTGAATCCCCATGTAACAGCAAGGCTCAGAAGAGCCCACACACTCAGATCTTAACCCCATTGTGCAGAAAGTGTCAGAACGTGTTTTTCAGCAGAAATAAACATGTTTCTGCAAGTTTGGTCAACCCCATGTAAGTTATGGGGCACTAAATGCACACTTTTCAAAACGTGTTTTTCAGCCCGAAATAAACGCGTTTTTTCAGACAACTGAATCCCCATGTAACATCAAGGCTCAGAAGAGCCCACACACTCAGCTCTTAACCCCAGTGTGCAGAAAGTGTCAAAACGTGTTTTTCAGCAGAAATAAACATGTTTCTGCAAGTTTGGTCAACCCCATGTAAGTTATGGGTCAGTAAATGCACACTTTTCAAAACGTGTTTTTCACCCCGAAATAAACGCGTTTTTTCAGACAACTGAATCCCCATGTAACAGCAAGGCTCAGAAGAGCCCACACACTCAGATCTTAACCCCAGTGTGCAGAAAGTGTCAGAACGTGTTTTTCAGCAGAAATAAACATGTTTCTGCAAGTTTGGTCAACCCCATGTAAGTTATGGGGCAGTAAATGCACACTTTTCAAAACGTGTTTTTCAGCCCGAAATAAACGCGTTTTTTCAGATAACTGAATCCCCATGTAACATCAAGGCTCAGAAGAGCCCACACACTCAGCTCTTAACCCCAGTGTGCAGAAAGTGTCAAAACGTGTTTTTCAGCAGAAATAAACATGTTTCTGCAAGTTTGGTCAACCCCATGTAAGTTATGGGTCAGTAAATGCACACTTTTCAAAACGTGTTTTTCAGCCCGAAATAAACGCGATTTTTCAGACAACTGAATCCCCATGTAACAGCAAGGCTCAGAAGAGCCCACACACTCAGATCTTAACCCCAGTGTGCAGAAAGTGTCAGAACGTGTTTTTCAGCAGAAATAAACATGTTTCTGCAAGTTTGGTCAACCCCATGTAAGTTATGGGGCAGTAAATGCACACTTTTCAAAACGTGTTTTTCAGCCCGAAAT
This sequence comes from Lepisosteus platostomus, assembly GCF_059453375.1. Classification (NCBI taxonomy): domain Eukaryota; kingdom Metazoa; phylum Chordata; class Actinopteri; order Semionotiformes; family Lepisosteidae; genus Lepisosteus; species Lepisosteus platostomus. The sequence continues at coordinate 47,309,395 of NC_142616.1, forward strand.
AAACGCGTTTTTTCAGACAACTGAATCCCCATGTAACATCAAGGCTCAGAAGAGCCCACACACTCAGCTCTTAACCCCAGTGTGCAGAAAGTGTCAAAATGTGTTTTTCAGCAGAAATAAACATGTTTCTGCAAGTTTGGTCAACCCCATGTAAGTTATGGGGCAGTAAATGCACACTTTTCAAAACGTGTTTTTCAGCCCGAAATAAACGCGTTTTTTCAGACAACTGAATCCCCATGTAACAGCAAGGCTCAGAAGAGCCCACACACTCAGATCTTAACCCCATTGTGCAGAAAGTGTCAGAACGTGTTTTTCAGCAGAAATAAACATGTTTCTGCAAGTTTGGTCAACCCCATGTAAGTTATGGGGCAGTAAATGCACACTTTTCAAAACGTGTTTTTCAGCCCGAAATAAACGCGTTTTTTCAGACAACTGAATCCCCATGTAACATCAAGGCTCAGAAGAGCCCACACACTCAGCTCTTAACCCCAGTGTGCAGAAAGTGTCAGAACGTGTTTTTCAGCAGAAATAAACATGTTTCTGCAAGTTTGGTCAACCCCATGTAAGTTATGGGGCAGTAAATGCACACTTTTCAAAACGTGTTTTTCAGCCCGAAATAAACACGTTTTTTCAGACAACTGAATCCCCATGTAACATCAAGGCTCAGAAGAGCCCACACACTCAGCTCTTAACCCCAGTGTGCAGAAAGTGTCAAAACGTGTTTTTCAGCAGAAATAAACATGTTTCTGCAAGTTTGGTCAACCCCATGTAAGTTATGGGTCAGTAAATGCACACTTTTCAAAACGTGTTTTTCAGCCCGAAATAAACGCGTTTTTTCAGACAACTGAATCCCCATGTAACAGCAAGGCTCAGAAGAGCCCACACACTCAGATCTTAACCCCAGTGTGCAGAAAGTGTCAGAACGTGTTTTTCAGCAGAAATAAACATGTTTCTGCAAGTTTGGTCAACCCCATGTAAGTTATGGGGCAGTAAATGCACACTTTTCAAAACGTGTTTTTCAGCCCGAAATAAACGCGTTTTTTCAGACAACTGAATCCCCATGTAACATCAAGGCTCAGAAGAGCCCACACACTCAGCTCTTAACCCCAGTGTGCAGAAAGTGTCAAAACGTGTTTTTCAGCAGAAATAAACATGTTTCTGCAAGTTTGGTCAACCCCATGTAAGTTATGGGTCAGTAAATGCACACTTTTCAAAACGTGTTTTTCAGCCCGAAATAAACGCGTTTTTTCAGACAACTGAATCCCCATGTAACAGCAAGGCTCAGAAGAGCCCACACACTCAGATCTTAACCCCAGTGTGCAGAAAGTGTCAGAACGTGTTTTTCAGCAGAAATAAACATGTTTCTGCAAGTTTGGTCAACCCCATGTAAGTTATGGGGCAGTAAATGCACACTTTTCAAAACGTGTTTTTCAGCCCGAAATAAAAGCGTTTTTTCAGACAACTGAATCCCCATGTAACATCAAGGCTCAGAAGAGCCCACACACTCAGCTCTTAACCCCAGTGTGCAGAAAGTGTCAAAACGTGTTTTTCAGCAGAAATAAACATGTTTCTGCAAGTTTGGTCAACCCCATGTAAGTTATGGGGCAGTAAATGCACACTTTTCAAAACGTGTTTTTCAGCCCGAAATAAACGCGTTTTTTCAGACAACTGAATCCCCATGTAACATCAAGGCTCAGAAGAGCCCACACACTCAGCTCTTAACCCCAGTGTGCAGAAAGTGTCAAAATGTGTTTTTCAGCAGAAATAAACATGTTTCTGCAAGTTTGTTCAACCCCATGTAAGTTATGGGGCAGTAAATGCACACTTTTCAAAACGTGTTTTTCAGCCCGAAATAAACGCGTTTTTTTAGACAACTGAATCTCCATGTAACAGCAAGGCTCAGAAGAGCCCACACACTCAGCTCTTAACCCCAGTGTGCAGAAAGTGTCAAAACGTGTTTTTCAGCAGAAATAAACATGTTTCTGCAAGTTTGGTCAACCCCATGTAAGTTATGGGGCAGTAAATGCACACTTTTCAAAACGTGTTTTTCAGCCCGAAATAAACGCGTTTTTTCAGACAACTGAATCCCCATGTAACATCAAGGCTCAGAAGAGCCCACACACTCAGCTCTTAACCCCAGTGTGCAGAAAGTGTCAAAATGTGTTTTTCAGCAGAAATAAACATGTTTCTGCAAGTTTGGTCAACCCCATGTAAGTTATGGGGCAGTAAATGCACACTTTTCAAAACGTGTTTTTCAGCCCGAAATAAACGCGTTTTTTCAGACAACTGAATCCCCATGTAACATCAAGGCTCAGAAGAGCCCACACACTCAGCTCTTAACCCCAGTGTGCAGAAAGTGTCAAAACGTGTTTTTCAGCAGAAATAAACATGTTTCTGCAAGTTTGGTCAACCCCATGTAAGTTATGGGTCAGTAAATGCACACTTTTCAAAACGTGTTTTTCAGCCCGAAATAAACGCGTTTTTTCAGACAACTGAATCCCCATGTAACAGCAAGGCTCAGAAGAGCCCACACACTCAGATCTTAACCCCAGTGTGCAGAAAGTGTCAGAACGTGTTTTTCAGCAGAAATAAACATGTTTCTGCAAGTTTGGTCAACCCCATGTAAGTTATGGGGCAGTAAATGCACACTTTTCAAAACGTGTTTTTCAGCCCGAAATAAACGCGTTTTTTCAGACAACTGAATTCCCATGTAACATCAAGGCTCAGAAGAGCCCACACACTCAGATCTTAACCCCAGTGTGCAGAAAGTGTCAAAACGTGTTTTTCAGCAGAAATAAACATGTTTCTGCAAGTTTGGTCAACCCCATGTAAGTTATGGGGCAGTAAATGCACACTTTTCAAAACGTGTTTTTCAGCCCGAAATAAACGCGTTTTTTCAGACAACTGAATCCCCATGTAACAGCAAGGCTCAGAAGAGCCCACACACTCAGCTCTTAACCCCAGTGTGCAGAAAGTGTCAAAACGTGTTTTTCAGCAGAAATAAACATGTTTCTGCAAGTTTCGTCAACCCCATGTAAGTTATGGGGCAGTAAATGCACACTTTTCAAAACGTGTTTTTCAGCCCGAAATAAACGCGTTTTTTCAGACAACTGAATCCCCATGTAACAGCAAGGCTCAGAAGAGCCCACACACTCAGATCTTAACCCCAGTGTGCAGAAAGTGTCAGAACGTGTTTTTCAGCAGAAATAAACATGTTTCTGCAAGTTTGGTCAACCCCATGTAAGTTATGGGGCAGTAAATGCACACTTTTCAAAACGTGTTTTTCAGCCCGAAATAAACGCGTTTTTTCAGACAACTGAATCCCCATGTAACATCAAGGCTCAGAAGAGCCCACACACTCAGCTCTTAACCCCAGTGTGCAGAAAGTGTCAAAACGTGTTTTTCAGCAGAAATAAACATGTTTCTGCAAGTTTGGTCAACCCCATGTAAGTTATGGGTCAGTAAATGCACACTTTTCAAAACGTGTTTTTCAGCCCGAAATAAACGCGTTTTTTCAGACAACTGAATCCCCATGTAACAGCAAGGCTCAGAAGAGCCCACACACTCAGATCTTAACCCCAGTGTGCAGAAAGTGTCAGAACGTGTTTTTCAGCAGAAATAAACATGTTTCTGCAAGTTTGGTCAACCCCATGTAAGTTATGGGGCAGTAAATGCACACTTTTCAAAACGTGTTTTTCAGCCCGAAATAAACGCGTTTTTTCAGACAACTGAATTCCCATGTAACATCAAGGCTCAGAAGAGCCCAGACACTCAGATCTTAACCCCAGTGTGCAGAAAGTGTCAGAACGTGTTTTTCAGCAGAAATAAACATGTTTCTGCAAGTTTGGTCAACCCCATGTAAGTTATGGGGCAGTAAATGCACACTTTTCAAAACGTGTTTTTCAGCCCGAAATAAACGCGTTTTTTCAGACAACTGAATCCCCATGTAACATCAAGGCTCAGAAGAGCCCACACACTCAGCTCTTAACCCCAGTGTGCAGAAAGTGTCAGAACGTGTTTTTCAGCAGAAATAAACATGTTTCTGCAAGTTTGGTCAACCCCATGTAAGTTATGGGTCAGTAAATGCACACTTTTCAAAACGTGTTTTTCAGCCCGAAATAAACGCGTTTTTTCAGACAACTGAATCCCCATGTAACAGCAAGGCTCAGAAGAGCCCACACACTCAGATCTTAACCCCAGTGTGCAGAAAGTGTCAGAACGTGTTTTTCAGCAGAAATAAACATGTTTCTGCAAGTTTGGTCAACCCCATGTAAGTTATGGGGCAGTAAATGCACACTTTTCAAAACGTGTTTTTCAGCCCGAAATAAACGCGTTTTTTCAGACAACTGAATCCCCATGTAACATCAAGGCTCAGAAGAGCCCACACACTCAGCTCTTAACCCCAGTGTGCAGAAAGTGTCAAAACGTGTTTTTCAGCAGAAATAAACATGTTTCTGCAAGTTTTGTCAACCCCATGTAAGTTATGGGGCAGTAAATGCACACTTTTCAAAACGTGTTTTTCAGCCCGAAATAAACGCGTTTTTTCAGACAACTGAATTCCCATGTAACATCAAGGCTCAGAAGAGCCCACACACTCAGATCTTAACCCCAGTGTGCAGAAAGTGTCAAAACGTGTTTTTCAGCAGAAATAAACATGTTTCTGCAAGTTTGGTCAACCCCATGTAAGTTATGGGGCAGTAAATGCACACTTTTCAAAACGTGTTTTTCAGCCCGAAATAAACGCGTTTTTTCAGACAACTGAATCCCCATGTAACAGCAAGGCTCAGAAGAGCCCACACACTCAGCTCTTAACCCCAGTGTGCAGAAAGTGTCAAAACGTGTTTTTCAGCAGAAATAAACATGTTTCTGCAAGTTTGTTCAACCCCATGTAAGTTATGGGGCAGTAAATGCACACTTTTCAAAACGTGTTTTTCAGCCCGAAATAAACGCGTTTTTTTAGACAACTGAATCTCCATGCAACAGCAAGGCTCAGAAGAGCCCACACACTCAGCTCTTAACCCCAGTGTGCAGAAAGTGTCAAAACGTGTTTTTCAGCAGAAATAAACATGTTTCTGCAAGTTTGGTCAACCCCATGTAAGTTATGGGGCAGTAAATGCACACTTTTCAAAACGTGTTTTTCAGCCCGAAATAAACGCGTTTTTTCAGACAACTGAATCCCCATGTAACATCAAGGCTCAGAAGAGCCCACACACTCAGCTCTTAACCCCAGTGTGCAGAAAGTGTCAAAATGTGTTTTTCAGCAGAAATAAACATGTTTCTGCAAGTTTGGTCAACCCCATGTAAGTTATGGGGCAGTAAATGCACACTTTTCAAAACGTGTTTTTCAGCCCTAAATAAACGCGTTTTTTCAGACAACTGAATCTCCATGTAACAGCAAGGCTCAGAAGAGCCCACACACTCAGCTCTTAACCCCAGTGTGCAGAAAGTGTCAAAACGTGTTTTTCAGCAGAAATAAACATGTTTCTGCAAGTTTGGTCAACCCCATGTAAGTTATGGGTCAGTAAATGCACACTTTTCAAAACGTGTTTTTCAGCCCGAAATAAACGCGTTTTTTCAGACAACTGAATCCCCATGTAACAGCAAGGCTCAGAAGAGCCCACACACTCAGATCTTAACCCCAGTGTGCAGAAAGTGTCAGAACGTGTTTTTCAGCAGAAATAAACATGTTTCTGCAAGTTTGGTCAACCCCATGTAAGTTATGGGGCAGTAAATGCACACTTTTCAAAACGTGTTTTTCAGCCCGAAATAAACGCGTTTTTTCAGACAACTGAATCACCATGTAACATCAAGGCTCAGAAGAGCCCACACACTCAGCTCTTAACCCCAGTGTGCAGAAAGTGTCAAAACGTGTTTTTCAGCAGAAATAAACATGTTTCTGCAAGTTTGGTCAACCCCATGTAAGTTATGGGTCAGTAAATGCACACTTTTCAAAACGTGTTTTTCAGCCCGAAATAAACGCGTTTTTTCAGACAACTGAATCCCCATGTAACAGCAAGGCTCAGAAGAGCCCAAACACTCAGATCTTAACCCCAGTGTGCAGAAAGTGTCAGAACGTGTTTTTCAGCAGAAATAAACATGTTTCTGCAAGTTTGGTCAACCCCATGTAAGTTATGGGGCAGTAAATGCACACTTTTCAAAACGTGTTTTTCAGCCCGAAATAAACGCGTTTTTTCAGACACCTGAATTCCCATGTAACATCAAGGCTCAGAAGAGCCCACACACTCAGATCTTAACCCCAGTGTGCAGAAAGTGTCAAAACGTGTTTTTCAGCAGAAATAAACATGTTTCTGCAAGTTTGGTCAACCCCATGTAAGTTATTGGGCAGTAAATGCACACTTTTCAAAACGTGTTTTTCAGCCCGAAATAAACGCGTTTTTTCAGACAACTGAATCCCCATGTAACATCAAGGCTCAGAAGAGCCCACACACTCAGCTCTTAACCCCAGTGTGCAGAAAGTGTCAAAACGTGTTTTTCAGCAGAAATAAACATGTTTCTGCAAGTTTGGTCAACCCCATGTAAGTTATGGGTCAGTAAATGCACACTTTTCAAAACGTGTTTTTCACCCCGAAATAAACGCGTTTTTTCAGACAACTGAATCCCCATGTAACAGCAAGGCTCAGAAGAGCCCACACACTCAGATCTTAACCCCAGTGTGCAGAAAGTGTCAGAACGTGTTTTTCAGCAGAAATAAACATGTTTCTGCAAGTTTGGTCAACCCCATGTAAGTTATGGGGCAGTAAATGCACACTTTTCAAAACGTGTTTTTCAGCCCGAAATAAACGCGTTTTTTCAGATAACTGAATCCCCATGTAACATCAAGGCTCAGAAGAGCCCACACACTCAGCTCTTAACCCCAGTGTGCAGAAAGTGTCAAAACGTGTTTTTCAGCAGAAATAAACATGTTTCTGCAAGTTTGGTCAACCCCATGTAAGTTATGGGTCAGTAAATGCACACTTTTCAAAACGTGTTTTTCAGCCCGAAATAAACGCGATTTTTCAGACAACTGAATCCCCATGTAACAGCAAGGCTCAGAAGAGCCCACACACTCAGATCTTAACCCCAGTGTGCAGAAAGTGTCAGAACGTGTTTTTCAGCAGAAATAAACATGTTTCTGCAAGTTTGGTCAACCCCATGTAAGTTATGGGGCAGTAAATGCACACTTTTCAAAACGTGTTTTTCAGCCCGAAATAAACGCGTTTTTTCAGACAACTGAATCCCCATGTAACATCAAGGCTCAGAAGAGCCCACACACTCAGCTCTTAACCCCAGTGTGCAGAAAGTGTCAAAATGTGTTTTTCAGCAGAAATAAACATGTTTCTGCAAGTTTGGTCAACCCCATGTAAGTTATGGGGCAGTAAATGCACACTTTTCAAAACGTGTTTTTCAGCCCGAAATAAACGCGTTTTTTCAGACAACTGAATCCCCATGTAACAGCAAGGCTCAGAAGAGCCCACACACTCAGATCTTAACCCCATTGTGCAGAAAGTGTCAGAACGTGTTTTTCAGCAGAAATAAACATGTTTCTGCAAGTTTGGTCAACCCCATGTAAGTTATGGGGCAGTAAATGCACACTTTTCAAAACGTGTTTTTCAGCCCGAAATAAACGCGTTTTTTCAGACAACTGAATCCCCATGTAACATCAAGGCTCAGAAGAGCCCACACACTCAGCTCTTAACCCCAGTGTGCAGAAAGTGTCAGAACGTGTTTTTCAGCAGAAATAAACATGTTTCTGCAAGTTTGGTCAACCCCATGTAAGTTATGGGGCAGTAAATGCACACTTTTCAAAACGTGTTTTTCAGCCCGAAATAAACGCGTTTTTTCAGACAACTGAATCCCCATGTAACATCAAGGCTCAGAAGAGCCCACACACTCAGCTCTTAACCCCAGTGTGCAGAAAGTGTCAAAACGTGTTTTTCAGCAGAAATAAACATGTTTCTGCAAGTTTGGTCAACCCCATGTAAGTTATGGGTCAGTAAATGCACACTTTTCAAAACGTGTTTTTCAGCCCGAAATAAACGCGTTTTTTCAGACAACTGAATCCCCATGTAACAGCAAGGCTCAGAAGAGCCCACACACTCAGATCTTAACCCCAGTGTGCAGAAAGTGTCAGAACGTGTTTTTCAGCAGAAATAAACATGTTTCTGCAAGTTTGGTCAACCCCATGTAAGTTATGGGGCAGTAAATGCACACTTTTCAAAACGTGTTTTTCAGCCCGAAATAAACGCGTTTTTTCAGACAACTGAATCCCCATGTAACATCAAGGCTCAGAAGAGCCCACACACTCAGCTCTTAACCCCAGTGTGCAGAAAGTGTCAAAATGTGTTTTTCAGCAGAAATAAACATGTTTCTGCAAGTTTGGTCAACCCCATGTAAGTTATGGGGCAGTAAATGCACACTTTTCAAAACGTGTTTTTCAGCCCGAAATAAACGCGTTTTTTCAGACAACTGAATCCCCATGTAACAGCAAGGCTCAGAAGAGCCCACACACTCAGATCTTAACCCCATTGTGCAGAAAGTGTCAGAACATGTTTTTCAGCAGAAATAAACATGTTTCTGCAAGTTTGGTCAACCCCATGTAAGTTATGGGGCAGTAAATGCACACTTTTCAAAACGTGTTTTTCAGCCCGAAATAAACGCGTTTTTTCAGACAACTGAATCCCCATGTAACATCAAGGCTCAGAAGAGCCCACACACTCAGCTCTTAACCCCAGTGTGCAGAAAGTGTCAAAACGTGTTTTTCAGCAGAAATAAACATGTTTCTGCAAGTTTGGTCAACCCCATGTAAGTTATGGGGCAGTAAATGCACACTTTTCAAAACGTGTTTTTCAGCCCGAAATAAACGCGTTTTTTCAGACAACTGAATCCCCAAGTAACAGCAAGGCTCAGAAGAGCCCACACACTCAGCTCTTAACCCCAGTGTGCAGAAAGTGTCAAAACGTGTTTTTCAGCAGAAATAAACATGTTTCTGCAAGTTTGGTCAACCCCATGTAAGTTATGGGGCAGTAAATGCACACTTTTCAAAACGTGTTTTTCAGCCCGAAATAAACGCGTTTTTTCAGACAACTGAATCCCCATGTATCAGCAAGGCTCAGAAGAGCCCACACACTCAGCTCTTAACCCCAGTGTGCAGAAAGTGTCAAAACGTGTTTTTCAGCAGAAATAAACATGTTTCTGCAAGTTTGGTCAACCCCATGTAAGTTATGGGGCAGTAAATGCACACTTTTCAAAACGTGTTTTTCAGCCCGAAATAAACGCGTTTTTTCAGACAACTGAATCCCCATGTAACATCAAGGCTCAGAAGAGCCCACACACTCAGCTCTTAACCCCAGTGTGCAGAAAGTGTCAGAACGTGTTTTTCTGCAGAAATAAACATGTTTCTGCAAGTTTGGTCAACCCCATGTAAGTTATGGGGCAGTAAATGCACACTTTTCAAAACGTGTTTTTCAGCCCGAAATAAACGCGTTTTTTCAGACAACTGAATCCCCATGTAACATCAAGGCTCAGAAGAGCCCACACACTCAGATCTTAACCCCAGTGTGCAGAAAGTGTCAGAACGTGTTTTTCAGCAGAAATAAACATGTTTCTGCAAGTTTGGTCAACCCCATGTAAGTTATGGGGCAGTAAATGCACACTTTTCAAAACGTGTTTTTCAGCCCGAAATAAACGCGTTTTTTCAGACAACTGAATCCCCATGTAACATCAAGGCTCAGAAGAGCCCACACACTCAGCTCTTAACCCCAGTGTGCAGAAAGTGTCAAAACGTGTTTTTCAGCAGAAATAAACATGTTTCTGCAAGTTTGGTCAACCCCATGTAAGTTATGGGTCAGTAAATGCACACTTTTCAAAACGTGTTTTTCAGCCCGAAATAAACGCGTTTTTTCAGACAACTGAATCCCCATGTAACAGCAAGGCTCAGAAGAGCCCACACACTCAGATCTTAACCCCAGTGTGCAGAAAGTGTCAGAACGTGTTTTTCAGCAGAAATAAACATGTTTCTGAAAGTTTGGTCAACCCCATGTAAGTTATGGGGCAGTAAATGCACACTTTTCAAAACGTGTTTTTCAGCCCGAAATAAACGCGTTTTTTCAGACAACTGAATCCCCATGTAACATCAAGGCTCAGAAGAGCCCACACACTCAGCTCTTAACCCCAGTGTGTAGAAAGTGTCAAAACGTGTTTTTCAGCAGAAATAAACATGTTTCTGCAAGTTTGGTCAACCCCATGTAAGTTATGGGTCAGTAAATGCACACTTTTCAAAACGTGTTTTTCAGCCCGAAATAAACGCGATTTTTCAGACAACTGAATCCCCATGTAACAGCAAGGCTCAGAAGAGCCCACACACTCAGATCTTAACCCCAGTGTGCAGAAAGTGTCAGAACGTGTTTTTCAGCAGAAATAAACATGTTTCTGCAAGTTTGGTCAACCCCATGTAAGTTATGGGGCAGTAAATGCACACTTTTCAAAACGTGTTTTTCAGCCCGAAATAAACGCGTTTTTTCAGACAACTGAATCCCCATGTAACATCAAGGCTCAGAAGAGCCCACACACTCAGCTCTTAACCCCAGTGTGCAGAAAGTGTCAAAACGTGTTTTTCAGCAGAAATAAACATGTTTCTGCAAGTTTGGTCAACCCCATGTAAGTTATGGGTCAGTAAATGCACACTTTTCAAAACGTGTTTTTCAGCCCGAAATAAACGCGATTTTTCAGACAACTGAATCCCCATGTAACATCAAGGCTCAGAAGAGCCCACACACTCAGCTCTTAACCCCAGTGTGCAGAAAGTGTCAGAACGTGTTTTTCTGCAGAAATAAACATGTTTCTGCAAGTTTGGTCAACCCCATGTAAGTTATGGGGCAGTAAATGCACACTTTTCAAAACGTGTTTTTCAGCCCGAAATAAACGCGTTTTTTCAGACAACTGAATCCCCATGTAACATCAAGGCTCAGAAGAGCCCACACACTCAGCTCTTAACTCCAGTGTGCAGAAAGTGTCAAAACGTGTTTTTCAGCAGAAATAAACATGTTTCTGCAAGTTTGGTCAACCCCATGTAAGTTATGGGTCAGTAAATGCACACTTTTCAAAACGTGTTTTTCAGCCCGAAATAAACGCGTTATTTCAGACAACTGAATCCCCATGTAACAGCAAGGCTCAGAAGAGCCCACACACTCAGATCTTAACCCCAGTGTGCAGAAAGTGTCAGAACGTGTTTTTCAGCAGAAATAAACATGTTTCTGCAAGTTTGGTCAACCCCATGTAAGTTATGGGGCAGTAAATGCACACTTTTCAAAACGTGTTTTTCAGCCCGAAATAAACGCGTTTTTTCAGACAACTGAATCCCCATGTAACATCAAGGCTCAGAAGAGCCCACACACTCAGCTCTTAACCCCAGTGTGCAGAAAGTGTCAAAACGTGTTTTTCAGCAGAAATAAACATGTTTCTGCAAGTTTGGTCAACCCCATGTAAGTTATGGGTCAGTAAATGCACACTTTTCAAAACGTGTTTTTCAGCCCGAAATAAACGCGTTTTTTCAGACAACTGAATCCCCATGTAACAGCAAGGCTCAGAAGAGCCCACACACTCAGATCTTAACCCCAGTGTGCAGAAAGTGTCAAAATGTGTTTTTCAGCAGAAATAAACATGTTTCTGCAAGTTTGGTCAACCCCATGTAAGTTATGGGGCAGTAAATGCACACTTTTCAAAACGTGTTTTTCAGCCCGAAATAAACGCGTTTTTTCAGACAACTGAATCCCCATGTAACATCAAGGCTCAGAAGAGCCCACACACTCAGCTCTTAACCCCAGTGTGCAGAAAGTGTCAAAATGTGTTTTTCAGCAGAAATAAACATGTTTCTGCAAGTTTGGTCAACCCCATGTAAGTTATGGGGCAGTAAATGCACACTTTTCAAAACGTGTTTTTCAGCCCGAAATAAACGCGTTTTTTCAGACAACTGAATCCCCATGTAACAGCAAGGCTCAGAAGAGCCCACACACTCAGATCTTAACCCCATTGTGCAGAAAGTGTCAGAACGTGTTTTTCAGCAGAAATAAACATGTTTCTGCAAGTTTGGTCAACCCCATGTAAGTTATGGGGCACTAAATGCACACTTTTCAAAACGTGTTTTTCAGCCCGAAATAAACGCGTTTTTTCAGACAACTGAATCCCCATGTAACATCAAGGCTCAGAAGAGCCCACACACTCAGCTCTTAACCCCAGTGTGCAGAAAGTGTCAAAACGTGTTTTTCAGCAGAAATAAACATGTTTCTGCAAGTTTGGTCAACCCCATGTAAGTTATGGGTCAGTAAATGCACACTTTTCAAAACGTGTTTTTCACCCCGAAATAAACGCGTTTTTTCAGACAACTGAATCCCCATGTAACAGCAAGGCTCAGAAGAGCCCACACACTCAGATCTTAACCCCAGTGTGCAGAAAGTGTCAGAACGTGTTTTTCAGCAGAAATAAACATGTTTCTGCAAGTTTGGTCAACCCCATGTAAGTTATGGGGCAGTAAATGCACACTTTTCAAAACGTGTTTTTCAGCCCGAAATAAACGCGTTTTTTCAGATAACTGAATCCCCATGTAACATCAAGGCTCAGAAGAGCCCACACACTCAGCTCTTAACCCCAGTGTGCAGAAAGTGTCAAAACGTGTTTTTCAGCAGAAATAAACATGTTTCTGCAAGTTTGGTCAACCCCATGTAAGTTATGGGTCAGTAAATGCACACTTTTCAAAACGTGTTTTTCAGCCCGAAATAAACGCGATTTTTCAGACAACTGAATCCCCATGTAACAGCAAGGCTCAGAAGAGCCCACACACTCAGATCTTAACCCCAGTGTGCAGAAAGTGTCAGAACGTGTTTTTCAGCAGAAATAAACATGTTTCTGCAAGTTTGGTCAACCCCATGTAAGTTATGGGGCAGTAAATGCACACTTTTCAAAACGTGTTTTTCAGCCCGAAATAAACGCGTTTTTTCAGACAACTGAATCCCCATGTAACATCAAGGCTCAGAAGAGCCCACACACTCAGCTCTTAACCCCAGTGTGCAGAAAGTGTCAAAATGTGTTTTTCAGCAGAAATAAACATGTTTCTGCAAGTTTGGTCAACCCCATGTAAGTTATGGGGCAGTAAATGCACACTTTTCAAAACGTGTTTTTCAGCCCGAAATAAACGCGTTTTTTCAGACAACTGAATCCCCATGTAACAGCAAGGCTCAGAAGAGCCCACACACTCAGATCTTAACCCCATTGTGCAGAAAGTGTCAGAACGTGTTTTTCAGCAGAAATAAACATGTTTCTGCAAGTTTGGTCAACCCCATGTAAGTTATGGGGCAGTAAATGCACACTTTTCAAAACGTGTTTTTCAGCCCGAAATAAACGCGTTTTTTCAGACAACTGAATCCCCATGTAACATCAAGGCTCAGAAGAGCCCACACACTCAGCTCTTAACCCCAGTGTGCAGAAAGTGTCAGAACGTGTTTTTCAGCAGAAATAAACATGTTTCTGCAAGTTTGGTCAACCCCATGTAAGTTATGGGGCAGTAAATGCACACTTTTCAAAACGTGTTTTTCAGCCCGAAATAAACACGTTTTTTCAGACAACTGAATCCCCATGTAACATCAAGGCTCAGAAGAGCCCACACACTCAGCTCTTAACCCCAGTGTGCAGAAAGTGTCAAAACGTGTTTTTCAGCAGAAATAAACATGTTTCTGCAAGTTTGGTCAACCCCATGTAAGTTATGGGTCAGTAAATGCACACTTTTCAAAACGTGTTTTTCAGCCCGAAATAAACGCGTTTTTTCAGACAACTGAATCCCCATGTAACAGCAAGGCTCAGAAGAGCCCACACACTCAGATCTTAACCCCAGTGTGCAGAAAGTGTCAGAACGTGTTTTTCAGCAGAAATAAACATGTTTCTGCAAGTTTGGTCAACCCCATGTAAGTTATGGGGCAGTAAATGCACACTTTTCAAAACGTGTTTTTCAGCCCGAAATAAACGCGTTTTTTCAGACAACTGAATCCCCATGTAACATCAAGGCTCAGAAGAGCCCACACACTCAGCTCTTAACCCCAGTGTGCAGAAAGTGTCAAAACGTGTTTTTCAGCAGAAATAAACATGTTTCTGCAAGTTTGGTCAACCCCATGTAAGTTATGGGTCAGTAAATGCACACTTTTCAAAACGTGTTTTTCAGCCCGAAATAAACGCGTTTTTTCAGACAACTGAATCCCCATGTAACAGCAAGGCTCAGAAGAGCCCACACACTCAGATCTTAACCCCAGTGTGCAGAAAGTGTCAGAACGTGTTTTTCAGCAGAAATAAACATGTTTCTGCAAGTTTGGTCAACCCCATGTAAGTTATGGGGCAGTAAATGCACACTTTTCAAAACGTGTTTTTCAGCCCGAAATAAAAGCGTTTTTTCAGACAACTGAATCCCCATGTAACATCAAGGCTCAGAAGAGCCCACACACTCAGCTCTTAACCCCAGTGTGCAGAAAGTGTCAAAACGTGTTTTTCAGCAGAAATAAACATGTTTCTGCAAGTTTGGTCAACCCCATGTAAGTTATGGGGCAGTAAATGCATACTTTTCAAAACGTGTTTTTCAGCCCGAAATAAACGCGTTTTTTCAGACAACTGAATCCCCATGTAACATCAAGGCTCAGAAGAGCCCACACACTCAGCTCTTAACCCCAGTGTGCAGAAAGTGTCAAAATGTGTTTTTCAGCAGAAATAAACATGTTTCTGCAAGTTTGTTCAACCCCATGTAAGTTATGGGGCAGTAAATGCACACTTTTCAAAACGTGTTTTTCAGCCCGAAATAAACGCGTTTTTTTAGACAACTGAATCTCCATGTAACAGCAAGGCTCAGAAGAGCCCACACACTCAGCTCTTAACCCCAGTGTGCAGAAAGTGTCAAAACGTGTTTTTCAGCAGAAATAAACATGTTTCTGCAAGTTTGGTCAACCCCATGTAAGTTATGGGGCAGTAAATGCACACTTTTCAAAACGTGTTTTTCAGCCCGAAATAAACGCGTTTTTTCAGACAACTGAATCCCCATGTAACATCAAGGCTCAGAAGAGCCCACACACTCAGCTCTTAACCCCAGTGTGCAGAAAGTGTCAAAATGTGTTTTTCAGCAGAAATAAACATGTTTCTGCAAGTTTGGTCAACCCCATGTAAGTTATGGGGCAGTAAATGCACACTTTTCAAAACGTGTTTTTCAGCCCGAAATAAACGCGTTTTTTCAGACAACTGAATCCCCATGTAACATCAAGGCTCAGAAGAGCCCACACACTCAGCTCTTAACCCCAGTGTGCAGAAAGTGTCAAAACGTGTTTTTCAGCAGAAATAAACATGTTTCTGCAAGTTTGGTCAACCCCATGTAAGTTATGGGTCAGTAAATGCACACTTTTCAAAACGTGTTTTTCAGCCCGAAATAAACGCGTTTTTTCAGACAACTGAATCCCCATGTAACAGCAAGGCTCAGAAGAGCCCACACACTCAGCTCTTAACCCCAGTGTGCAGAAAGTGTCAGAACGTGTTTTTCAGCAGAAATAAACATGTTTCTGCAAGTTTGGTCAACCCCATGTAAGTTATGGGGCAGTAAATGCACACTTTTCAAAACGTGTTTTTCAGCCCGAAATAAACGCGTTTTTTCAGACAACTGAATTCCCATGTAACATCAAGGCTCAGAAGAGCCCACACACTCAGATCTTAACCCCAGTGTGCAGAAAGTGTCAAAACGTGTTTTTCAGCAGAAATAAACATGTTTCTGCAAGTTTGGTCAACCCCATGTAAGTTATGGGGCAGTAAATGCACACTTTTCAAAACGTGTTTTTCAGCCCGAAATAAACGCGTTTTTTCAGACAACTGAATCCCCATGTAACAGCAAGGCTCAGAAGAGCCCACACACTCAGCTCTTAACCCCAGTGTGCAGAAAGTGTCAAAACGTGTTTTTCAGCAGAAATAAACATGTTTCTGCAAGTTTCGTCAACCCCATGTAAGTTATGGGGCAGTAAATGCACACTTTTCAAAACGTGTTTTTCAGCCCGAAATAAACGCGTTTTTTCAGACAACTGAATCCCCATGTAACAGCAAGGCTCAGAAGAGCCCACACACTCAGATCTTAACCCCAGTGTGCAGAAAGTGTCAGAACGTGTTTTTCAGCAGAAATAAACATGTTTCTGCAAGTTTGGTCAACCCCATGTAAGTTATGGGGCAGTAAATGCACACTTTTCAAAACGTGTTTTTCAGCCCGAAATAAACGCGTTTTTTCAGACAACTGAATCCCCATGTAACATCAAGGCTCAGAAGAGCCCACACACTCAGCTCTTAACCCCAGTGTGCAGAAAGTGTCAAAACGTGTTTTTCAGCAGAAATAAACATGTTTCTGCAAGTTTGGTCAACCCCATGTAAGTTATGGGTCAGTAAATGCACACTTTTCAAAACGTGTTTTTCAGCCCGAAATAAACGCGTTTTTTCAGACAACTGAATCCCCATGTAACAGCAAGGCTCAGAAGAGCCCACACACTCAGATCTTAACCCCAGTGTGCAGAAAGTGTCAGAACGTGTTTTTCAGCAGAAATAAACATGTTTCTGCAAGTTTGGTCAACCCCATGTAAGTTATGGGGCAGTAAATGCACACTTTTCAAAACGTGTTTTTCAGCCCGAAATAAACGCGTTTTTTCAGACAACTGAATTCCCATGTAACATCAAGGCTCAGAAGAGCCCAGACACTCAGATCTTAACCCCAGTGTGCAGAAAGTGTCAGAACGTGTTTTTCAGCAGAAATAAACATGTTTCTGCAAGTTTGGTCAACCCCATGTAAGTTATGGGGCAGTAAATGCACACTTTTCAAAACGTGTTTTTCAGCCCGAAATAAACGCGTTTTTTCAGACAACTGAATCCCCATGTAACATCAAGGCTCAGAAGAGCCCACACACTCAGCTCTTAACCCCAGTGTGCAGAAAGTGTCAGAACGTGTTTTTCAGCAGAAATAAACATGTTTCTGCAAGTTTGGTCAACCCCATGTAAGTTATGGGTCAGTAAATGCACACTTTTCAAAACGTGTTTTTCAGCCCGAAATAAACGCGTTTTTTCAGACAACTGAATCCCCATGTAACAGCAAGGCTCAGAAGAGCCCACACACTCAGATCTTAACCCCAGTGTGCAGAAAGTGTCAGAACGTGTTTTTCAGCAGAAATAAACATGTTTCTGCAAGTTTGGTCAACCCCATGTAAGTTATGGGGCAGTAAATGCACACTTTTCAAAACGTGTTTTTCAGCCCGAAATAAACGCGTTTTTTCAGACAACTGAATCCCCATGTAACAGCAAGGCTCAGAAGAGCCCACACACTCAGCTCTTAACCCCAGTGTGCAGAAAGTGTCAAAACGTGTTTTTCAGCAGAAATAAACATGTTTCTGCAAGTTTCGTCAACCCCATGTAAGTTATGGGGCAGTAAATGCACACTTTTCAAAACGTGTTTTTCAGCCCGAAATAAACGCGTTTTTTCAGACAACTGAATCCCCATGTAACAGCAAGGCTCAGAAGAGCCCACACACTCAGATCTTAACCCCAGTGTGCAGAAAGTGTCAGAACGTGTTTTTCAGCAGAAATAAACATGTTTCTGCAAGTTTGGTCAACCCCATGTAAGTTATGGGGCAGTAAATGCACACTTTTCAAAACGTGTTTTTCAGCCCGAAATAAACGCGTTTTTTCAGACAACTGAATCCCCATGTAACATCAAGGCTCAGAAGAGCCCACACACTCAGCTCTTAACCCCAGTGTGCAGAAAGTGTCAAAACGTGTTTTTCAGCAGAAATAAACATGTTTCTGCAAGTTTGGTCAACCCCATGTAAGTTATGGGTCAGTAAATGCACACTTTTCAAAACGTGTTTTTCAGCCCGAAATAAACGCGTTTTTTCAGACAACTGAATCCCCATGTAACAGCAAGGCTCAGAAGAGCCCACACACTCAGATCTTAACCCCAGTGTGCAGAAAGTGTCAGAACGTGTTTTTCAGCAGAAATAAACATGTTTCTGCAAGTTTGGTCAACCCCATGTAAGTTATGGGGCAGTAAATGCACACTTTTCAAAACGTGTTTTTCAGCCCGAAATAAACGCGTTTTTTCAGACAACTGAATTCCCATGTAACATCAAGGCTCAGAAGAGCCCAGACACTCAGATCTTAACCCCAGTGTGCAGAAAGTGTCAGAACGTGTTTTTCAGCAGAAATAAACATGTTTCTGCAAGTTTGGTCAACCCCATGTAAGTTATGGGGCAGTAAATGCACACTTTTCAAAACGTGTTTTTCAGCCCGAAATAAACGCGTTTTTTCAGACAACTGAATCCCCATGTAACATCAAGGCTCAGAAGAGCCCACACACTCAGCTCTTAACCCCAGTGTGCAGAAAGTGTCAGAACGTGTTTTTCAGCAGAAATAAACATGTTTCTGCAAGTTTGGTCAACCCCATGTAAGTTATGGGTCAGTAAATGCACACTTTTCAAAACGTGTTTTTCAGCCCGAAATAAACGCGTTTTTTCAGACAACTGAATCCCCATGTAACAGCAAGGCTCAGAAGAGCCCACACACTCAGATCTTAACCCCAGTGTGCAGAAAGTGTCAGAACGTGTTTTTCAGCAGAAATAAACATGTTTCTGCAAGTTTGGTCAACCCCATGTAAGTTATGGGGCAGTAAATGCACACTTTTCAAAACGTGTTTTTCAGCCCGAAATAAACGCGTTTTTTCAGACAACTGAATCCCCATGTAACATCAAGGCTCAGAAGAGCCCACACACTCAGCTCTTAACCCCAGTGTGCAGAAAGTGTCAAAACGTGTTTTTCAGCAGAAATAAACATGTTTCTGCAAGTTTTGTCAACCCCATGTAAGTTATGGGGCAGTAAATGCACACTTTTCAAAACGTGTTTTTCAGCCCGAAATAAACGCGTTTTTTCAGACAACTGAATTCCCATGTAACATCAAGGCTCAGAAGAGCCCACACACTCAGATCTTAACCCCAGTGTGCAGAAAGTGTCAAAACGTGTTTTTCAGCAGAAATAAACATGTTTCTGCAAGTTTGGTCAACCCCATGTAAGTTATGGGGCAGTAAATGCACACTTTTCAAAACGTGTTTTTCAGCCCGAAATAAACGCGTTTTTTCAGACAACTGAATCCCCATGTAACAGCAAGGCTCAGAAGAGCCCACACACTCAGCTCTTAACCCCAGTGTGCAGAAAGTGTCAAAACGTGTTTTTCAGCAGAAATAAACATGTTTCTGCAAGTTTGTTCAACCCCATGTAAGTTATGGGGCAGTAAATGCACACTTTTCAAAACGTGTTTTTCAGCCCGAAATAAACGCGTTTTTTTAGACAACTGAATCTCCATGCAACAGCAAGGCTCAGAAGAGCCCACACACTCAGCTCTTAACCCCAGTGTGCAGAAAGTGTCAAAACGTGTTTTTCAGCAGAAATAAACATGTTTCTGCAAGTTTGGTCAACCCCATGTAAGTTATGGGGCAGTAAATGCACACTTTTCAAAACGTGTTTTTCAGCCCGAAATAAACGCGTTTTTTCAGACAACTGAATCCCCATGTAACATCAAGGCTCAGAAGAGCCCACACACTCAGCTCTTAACCCCAGTGTGCAGAAAGTGTCAAAATGTGTTTTTCAGCAGAAATAAACATGTTTCTGCAAGTTTGGTCAACCCCATGTAAGTTATGGGGCAGTAAATGCACACTTTTCAAAACGTGTTTTTCAGCCCTAAATAAACGCGTTTTTTCAGACAACTGAATCTCCATGTAACAGCAAGGCTCAGAAGAGCCCACACACTCAGCTCTTAACCCCAGTGTGCAGAAAGTGTCAAAACGTGTTTTTCAGCAGAAATAAACATGTTTCTGCAAGTTTGGTCAACCCCATGTAAGTTATGGGTCAGTAAATGCACACTTTTCAAAACGTGTTTTTCAGCCCGAAATAAACGCGTTTTTTCAGACAACTGAATCCCCATGTAACAGCAAGGCTCAGAAGAGCCCACACACTCAGATCTTAACCCCAGTGTGCAGAAAGTGTCAGAACGTGTTTTTCAGCAGAAATAAACATGTTTCTGCAAGTTTGGTCAACCCCATGTAAGTTATGGGGCAGTAAATGCACACTTTTCAAAACGTGTTTTTCAGCCCGAAATAAACGCGTTTTTTCAGACAACTGAATCCCCATGTAACATCAAGGCTCAGAAGAGCCCACACACTCAGCTCTTAACCCCAGTGTGCAGAAAGTGTCAAAACGTGTTTTTCAGCAGAAATAAACATGTTTCTGCAAGTTTGGTCAACCCCATGTAAGTTATGGGTCAGTAAATGCACACTTTTCAAAACGTGTTTTTCAGCCCGAAATAAACGCGTTTTTTCAGACAACTGAATCCCCATGTAACAGCAAGGCTCAGAAGAGCCCAAACACTCAGATCTTAACCCCAGTGTGCAGAAAGTGTCAGAACGTGTTTTTCAGCAGAAATAAACATGTTTCTGCAAGTTTGGTCAACCCCATGTAAGTTATGGGGCAGTAAATGCACACTTTTCAAAACGTGTTTTTCAGCCCGAAATAAACGCGTTTTTTCAGACACCTGAATTCCCATGTAACATCAAGGCTCAGAAGAGCCCACACACTCAGATCTTAACCCCAGTGTGCAGAAAGTGTCAAAACGTGTTTTTCAGCAGAAATAAACATGTTTCTGCAAGTTTGGTCAACCCCATGTAAGTTATTGGGCAGTAAATGCACACTTTTCAAAACGTGTTTTTCAGCCCGAAATAAACGCGTTTTTTCAGACAACTGAATCCCCATGTAACATCAAGGCTCAGAAGAGCCCACACACTCAGCTCTTAACCCCAGTGTGCAGAAAGTGTCAAAATGTGTTTTTCAGCAGAAATAAACATGTTTCTGCAAGTTTGGTCAACCCCATGTAAGTTATGGGGCAGTAAATGCACACTTTTCAAAACGTGTTTTTCAGCCCGAAATAAACGCGTTTTTTCAGACAACTGAATCCCCATGTAACAGCAAGGCTCAGAAGAGCCCACACACTCAGATCTTAACCCCATTGTGCAGAAAGTGTCAGAACGTGTTTTTCAGCAGAAATAAACATGTTTCTGCAAGTTTGGTCAACCCCATGTAAGTTATGGGGCAGTAAATGCACACTTTTCAAAACGTGTTTTTCAGCCCGAAATAAACGCGTTTTTTCAGACAACTGAATCCCCATGTAACAGCAAGGCTCAGAAGAGCCCACACACTCAGATCTTAACCCCAGTGTGCAGAAAGTGTCAGAACGTGTTTTTCAGCAGAAATAAACATGTTTCTGCAAGTTTGGTCAACCCCATGTAAGTTATGGGGCAGTAAATGCACACTTTTCAAAACGTGTTTTTCAGCCCGAAATAAACGCGTTTTTTCAGACAACTGAATCCCCATGTAACAGCAAGGCTCAGAAGAGCCCACACACTCAGCTCTTAACCCCAGTGTGCAGAAAGTGTCAAAACGTGTTTTTCAGCAGAAATAAACATGTTTCTGCAAGTTTGGTCAACCCCATGTAAGTTATGGGTCAGTAAATGCACACTTTTCAAAACGTGTTTTTCAGCCCGAAATAAACGCGTTTTTTCAGACAACTGAATCCCCATGTAACAGCAAGGCTCAGAAGAGCCCACACACTCAGATCTTAACCCCAGTGTGCAGAAAGTGTCAGAACGTGTTTTTCAGCAGAAATAAACATGTTTCTGCAAGTTTGGTCAACCCCATGTAAGTTATGGGGCAGTAAATGCACACTTTTCAAAACGTGTTTTTCAGCCCGAAATAAACGCGTTTTTTCAGACAACTGAATTCCCATGTAACATCAAGGCTCAGAAGAGCCCAGACACTCAGATCTTAACCCCAGTGTGCAGAAAGTGTCAAAACGTGTTTTTCAGCAGAAATAAACATGTTTCTGCAAGTTTGTTCAACCCCATGTAAGTTATGGGGCAGTAAATGCACACTTTTCAAAACGTGTTTTTCAGCCCGAAATAAACGCGTTTTTTTAGACAACTGAATCTCCATGCAACAGCAAGGCTCAGAAGAGCCCACACACTCAGCTCTTAACCCCAGTGTGCAGAAAGTGTCAAAACGTGTTTTTCAGCAGAAATAAACATGTTTCTGCAAGTTTGGTCAACCCCATGTAAGTTATGGGGCAGTAAATGCACACTTTTCAAAACGTGTTTTTCAGCCCGAAATAAACGCGTTTTTTCAGACAACTGAATCCCCATGTAACATCAAGGCTCAGAAGAGCCCACACACTCAGCTCTTAACCCCAGTGTGCAGAAAGTGTCAAAACGTGTTTTTCAGCAGAAATAAACATGTTTCTGCAAGTTTGGTCAACCCCATGTAAGTTATGGGGCAGTAAATGCACACTTTTCAAAACGTGTTTTTCAGCCCGAAATAAACGCGTTTTTTCAGACAACTGAATCCCCATGTAACATCAAGGCTCAGAAGAGCCCACACACTCAGCTCTTAACCCCAGTGTGCAGAAAGTGTCAAAATGTGTTTTTCAGCAGAAATAAACATGTTTCTGCAAGTTTGGTCAACCCCATGTAAGTTATGGGGCAGTAAATGCACACTTTTCAAAACGTGTTTTTCAGCCCGAAATAAACGCGTTTTTTCAGACAACTGAATCTCCATGTAACAGCAAGGCTCAGAAGAGCCCACACACTCAGCTCTTAACCCCAGTGTGCAGAAAGTGTCAAAACGTGTTTTTCAGCAGAAATAAACATGTTTCTGCAAGTTTGGTCAACCCCATGTAAGTTATGGGGCAGTAAATGCACACTTTTCAAAACGTGTTTTTCAGCCCGAAATAAACGCGTTTTTTCAGACAACTGAATCCCCATGTAACAGCAAAGCTCAGAAGAGCCCACACACTCAGCTCTTAACCCCAGTGTGCAGAAAGTGTCAAAACGTGTTTTTCAGCAGAAATAAACATGTTTCTGCAAGTTTGGTCAACCCCATGTAAGTTATGGGGCAGTAAATGCACACTTTTCAAAACGTGTTTTTCAGCCCGAAATAAACGCGTTTTTTCAGACAACTGAATCCCCATGTAACATCAAGGCTCAGAAGAGCCCACACACTCAGCTCTTAACCCCAGTGTGCAGAAAGTGTCAAAATGTGTTTTTCAGCAGAAATAAACATGTTTCTGCAAGTTTGGTCAACCCCATGTAAGTTATGGGGCAGTAAATGCACACTTTTCAAAACGTGTTTTTCAGCCCGAAATAAACGCGTTTTTTCAGACAACTGAATCCCCATGTAACAGCAAGGCTCAGAAGAGCCCACACACTCAGATCTTAACCCCATTGTGCAGAAAGTGTCAGAACGTGTTTTTCAGCAGAAATAAACATGTTTCTGCAAGTTTGGTCAACCCCATGTAAGTTATGGGGCAGTAAATGCACACTTTTCAAAACGTGTTTTTCAGCCCGAAATAAACGCGTTTTTTCAGACAACTGAATCCCCATGTAACATCAAGGCTCAGAAGAGCCCACACACTCAGCTCTTAACCCCAGTGTGCAGAAAGTGTCAAAACGTGTTTTTCAGCAGAAATAAACATGTTTCTGCAAGTTTGGTCAACCCCATGAAAGTTATGGGGCAGTAAATGCACACTTTTCAAAACGTGTTTTTCAGCCCGAAATAAACGCGTTTTTTCAGACAACTGAATCCCCATGTAACATCAAGGCTCAGAAGAGCCCACACACTCAGCTCTTAACCCCAGTGTGCAGAAAGTGTCAAAACGTGTTTTTCAGCAGAAATAAACATGTTTCTGCAAGTTTGGTCAACCCCATGTAAGTTATGGGGCAGTAAATGCACACTTTTCAAAACGTGTTTTTCAGCCCGAAATAAACGCGTTTTTTCAGACAACTGAATCCCCATGTAACATCAAGGCTCAGAAGAGCCCACACACTCAGCTCTTAACCCCAGTGTGCAGAAAGTGTCAAAATGTGTTTTTCAGCAGAAATAAACATGTTTCTGCAAGTTTGGTCAACCCCATGTAAGTTATGGGGCAGTAAATGCACACTTTTCAAAACGTGTTTTTCAGTCAGAAATAAACGCGTTTTTTCAGACAACTGAATCCCCATGTAACAGCAAGGCTCAGAAGAGCCCACACACTCAGATCTTAACCCCATTGTGCAGAAAGTGTCAGAACGTGTTTTTCAGCAGAAATAAACATGTTTCTGCAAGTTTGGTCAACCCCATGTAAGTTATGGGGCAGTAAATGCACACTTTTCAAAACGTGTTTTTCAGCCCGAAATAAACGCGTTTTTTCAGACAACTGAATCCCCATGTAACATCAAGGCTCAGAAGAGCCCACACACTCAGCTCTTAACCCCAGTGTGCAGAAAGTGTCAAAACGTGTTTTTCAGCAGAAATAAACATGTTTCTGCAAGTTTGGTCAACCCCATGTAAGTTATGGGGCAGTAAATGCACACTTTTCAAAACGTGTTTTTCAGCCCGAAATAAACGCGTTTTTTCAAACAACTGAATCCCCATGTAACATCAAGGCTCAGAAGAGCCCAAACACTCAGCTCTTAACCCCAGTGTGTAGAAAGTGTCAGAACGTGTTTTTCTGCAGAAATAAACATGTTTCTGCAAGTTTGGTCAACCCCATGTAAGTTATGGGGCAGTAAATGCACACTTTTCAAAACGTGTTTTTCAGCCCGAAATAAACGCGTTTTTTCAGACAACTGAATCCCCATGTAACATCAAGGCTCAGAAGAGCCCACACACTCAGCTCTTAACCCCAGTGTGCAGAAAGTGTCAAAACGTGTTTTTCAGAAGAAATAAACATGTTTCTGCAAGTTTGGTCAACCCCATGTAAGTTATGGGTCAGTAAATGCACACTTTTCAAAACGTGTTTTTCAGCCCGAAATAAACGCGTTTTTTCAGACAACTGAATCCCCATGTAACAGCAAGGCTCAGAAGAGCCCACACACTCAGATCTTAACCCCAGTGTGCAGAAAGTGTCAGAACGTGTTTTTCAGCAGAAATAAACATGTTTCTGCAAGTTTGGTCAACCCCATGTAAGTTATGGGGCAGTAAATGCACACTTTTCAAAACGTGTTTTTCAGCCCGAAATAAACGCGTTTTTTCAGACAACTGAATCCCCATGTAACATCAAGGCTCAGAAGAGCCCACACACTCAGCTCTTAACCCCAGTGTGCAGAAAGTGTCAGAATGTGTTTTTCAGCAGAAATAAACATGTTTCTGCAAGTTTGGTCAACCCCATGTAAGTTATGGGTCAGTAAATGCACACTTTTCAAAACGTGTTTTTCAGCCCGAAATAAACGCGTTTTTTCAGACAACTGAATCCCCATGTAACAGCAAGGCTCAGAAGAGCCCACACACTCAGATCTTAACCCCAGTGTGCAGAAAGTGTCAGAACGTGTTTTTCAGCAGAAATAAACATGTTTCTGCAAGTTTGGTCAACCCCATGTAAGTTATGGGGCAGTAAATGCACACTTTTCAAAACGTGTTTTTCAGCCCAAAATAAACGCGTTTTTTCAGACAACTGAATCCCCATGTAACATCAAGGCTCAGAAGAGCCCACACACTCAGCTCTTAACCCCAGTGTGCAGAAAGTGTCAAAACGTGTTTTTCAGCAGAAATAAACATGTTTCTGCAAGTTTGGTCAACCCCATGTAAGTTATGGGTCAGTAAATGCACACTTTTCAAAACGTGTTTTTCAGCCCGAAATAAACGCGTTTTTTCAGACAACTGAATCCCCATGTAACAGCAAGGCTCAGAAGAGCCCACACACTCAGATCTTAACCCCAGTGTGCAGAAAGTGTCAGAACGTGTTTTTCAGCAGAAATAAACATGTTTCTGCAAGTTTGGTCAACCCCATGTAAGTTATGGGGCAGTAAATGCACACTTTTCAAAACGTGTTTTTCAGCCCGAAATAAACGCGTTTTTTCAGACAACTGAATTCCCATGTAACATCAAGGCTCAGAAGAGCCCACACACTCAGATCTTAACCCCAGTGTGCAGAAAGTGTCAAAACGTGTTTTTCAGCAGAAATAAACATGTTTCTGCAAGTTTGGTCAACCCCATGTAAGTTATGGGGCAGTAAATGCACACTTTTCAAAACGTGTTTTTCAGCCCGAAATAAACGCGTTTTTTCAGACAACTGAATCCCCATGTAACAGCAAGGCTCAGAAGAGCCCACACACTCAGCTCTTAACCCCAGTGTGCAGAAAGTGTCAAAACGTGTTTTTCAGCAGAAATAAACATGTTTCTGCAAGTTTGGTCAACCCCATGTAAGTTATGGGGCAGTAAATGCACACTTTTCAAAACGTGTTTTTCAGCCCGAAATAAACGCGTTTTTTCAGACAACTGAATCCCCATGTAACAGCAAGGCTCAGAAGAGCCCACACACTCAGATCTTAACCCCAGTGTGCAGAAAGTGTCAGAACGTGTTTTTCAGCAGAAATAAACATGTTTCTGCAAGTTTGGTCAACCCCATGTAAGTTATGGGGCAGTAAATGCACACTTTTCAAAACGTGTTTTTCAGCCCGAAATAAACGCGTTTTTTCAGACAACTGAATTCCCATGTAACATCAAGGCTCAGAAGAGCCCAGACACTCAGATCTTAACCCCAGTGTGCAGAAAGTGTCAAAACGTGTTTTTCAGCAGAAATAAACATGTTTCTGCAAGTTTGGTCAACCCCATGTAAGTTATGGGGCAGTAAATGCACACTTTTCAAAACGTGTTTTTCAGCCCGAAATAAACGCGTTTTTTCAGACAACTGAATCCCCATGTAACATCAAGGCTCAGAAGAGCCCACACACTCAGCTCTTAACCCCAGTGTGCAGAAAGTGTCAAAATGTGTTTTTCAGCAGAAATAAACATGTTTCTGCAAGTTTGGTCAACCCCATGTAAGTTATGGGGCAGTAAATGCACACTTTTCAAAACGTGTTTTTCAGCCCGAAATAAACGCGTTTTTTCAGACAACTGAATCTCCATGTAACAGCAAGGCTCAGAAGAGCCCACACACTCAGCTCTTAACCCCAGTGTGCAGAAAGTGTCAAAACGTGTTTTTCAGCAGAAATAAACATGTTTCTGCAAGTTTGGTCAACCCCATGTAAGTTATGGGTCAGTAAATGCACACTTTTCAAAACGTGTTTTTCACCCCGAAATAAACGCGTTTTTTCAGACAACTGAATCCCCATGTAACAGCAAGGCTCAGAAGAGCCCACACACTCAGATCTTAACCCCAGTGTGCAGAAAGTGTCAGAATGTGTTTTTCAGCAGAAATAAACATGTTTCTGCAAGTTTGGTCAACCCCATGTAAGTTATGGGTCAGTAAATGCACACTTTTCAAAACGTGTTTTTCAGCCCGAAATAAACGCGTTTTTTCAGACAACTGAATCCCCATGTAACAGCAAGGCTCAGAAGAGCCCACACACTCAGATCTTAACCCCAGTGTGCAGAAAGTGTCAGAACGTGTTTTTCAGCAGAAATAAACATGTTTCTGCAAGTTTGGTCAACCCCATGTAAGTTATGGGGCAGTAAATGCACACTTTTCAAAACGTGTTTTTCAGCCCAAAATAAACGCGTTTTTTCAGACAACTGAATCCCCATGTAACATCAAGGCTCAGAAGAGCCCACACACTCAGCTCTTAACCCCAGTGTGCAGAAAGTGTCAAAACGTGTTTTTCAGCAGAAATAAACATGTTTCTGCAAGTTTGGTCAACCCCATGTAAGTTATGGGTCAGTAAATGCACACTTTTCAAAACGTGTTTTTCAGCCCGAAATAAACGCGTTTTTTCAGACAACTGAATCCCCATGTAACAGCAAGGCTCAGAAGAGCCCACACACTCAGATCTTAACCCCAGTGTGCAGAAAGTGTCAGAACGTGTTTTTCAGCAGAAATAAACATGTTTCTGCAAGTTTGGTCAACCCCATGTAAGTTATGGGGCAGTAAATGCACACTTTTCAAAACGTGTTTTTCAGCCCGAAATAAACGCGTTTTTTCAGACAACTGAATTCCCATGTAACATCAAGGCTCAGAAGAGCCCACACACTCAGATCTTAACCCCAGTGTGCAGAAAGTGTCAAAACGTGTTTTTCAGCAGAAATAAACATGTTTCTGCAAGTTTGGTCAACCCCATGTAAGTTATGGGGCAGTAAATGCACACTTTTCAAAACGTGTTTTTCAGCCCGAAATAAACGCGTTTTTTCAGACAACTGAATCCCCATGTAACAGCAAGGCTCAGAAGAGCCCACACACTCAGCTCTTAACCCCAGTGTGCAGAAAGTGTCAAAACGTGTTTTTCAGCAGAAATAAACATGTTTCTGCAAGTTTGGTCAACCCCATGTAAGTTATGGGGCAGTAAATGCACACTTTTCAAAACGTGTTTTTCAGCCCGAAATAAACGCGTTTTTTCAGACAACTGAATCCCCATGTAACAGCAAGGCTCAGAAGAGCCCACACACTCAGATCTTAACCCCAGTGTGCAGAAAGTGTCAGAACGTGTTTTTCAGCAGAAATAAACATGTTTCTGCAAGTTTGGTCAACCCCATGTAAGTTATGGGGCAGTAAATGCACACTTTTCAAAACGTGTTTTTCAGCCCGAAATAAACGCGTTTTTTCAGACAACTGAATTCCCATGTAACATCAAGGCTCAGAAGAGCCCAGACACTCAGATCTTAACCCCAGTGTGCAGAAAGTGTCAAAACGTGTTTTTCAGCAGAAATAAACATGTTTCTGCAAGTTTGGTCAACCCCATGTAAGTTATGGGGCAGTAAATGCACACTTTTCAAAACGTGTTTTTCAGCCCGAAATAAACGCGTTTTTTCAGACAACTGAATCCCCATGTAACATCAAGGCTCAGAAGAGCCCACACACTCAGCTCTTAACCCCAGTGTGCAGAAAGTGTCAAAATGTGTTTTTCAGCAGAAATAAACATGTTTCTGCAAGTTTGGTCAACCCCATGTAAGTTATGGGGCAGTAAATGCACACTTTTCAAAACGTGTTTTTCAGCCCGAAATAAACGCGTTTTTTCAGACAACTGAATCTCCATGTAACAGCAAGGCTCAGAAGAGCCCACACACTCAGCTCTTAACCCCAGTGTGCAGAAAGTGTCAAAACGTGTTTTTCAGCAGAAATAAACATGTTTCTGCAAGTTTGGTCAACCCCATGTAAGTTATGGGGCAGTAAATGCACACTTTTCAAAACGTGTTTTTCAGCCCGAAATAAACGCGTTTTTTCAGACAACTGATTCCCCATGTAACAGCAAAGCTCAGAAGAGCCCACACACTCAGCTCTTAACCCCAGTGTGCAGAAAGTGTCAAAACGTGTTTTTCAGCAGAAATAAACATGTTTCTGCAAGTTTGGTCAACCCCATGTAAGTTATGGGGCAGTAAATGCACACTTTTCAAAACGTGTTTTTCAGCCCGAAATAAACGCGTTTTTTCAGACAACTGAATCCCCATGTAACAGCAAGGCTCAGAAGAGCCCACACACTCAGATCTTAACCCCATTGTGCAGAAAGTGTCAGAACGTGTTTTTCAGCAGAAATAAACATGTTTCTGCAAGTTTGGTCAACCCCATGTAAGTTATGGGGCAGTAAATGCACACTTTTCAAAACGTGTTTTTCAGCCCGAAATAAACGCGTTTTTTCAGACAACTGAATCCCCATGTAACATCAAGGCTCAGAAGAGCCCACACACTCAGCTCTTAACCCCAGTGTGCAGAAAGTGTCAAAACGTGTTTTTCAGCAGAAATAAACATGTTTCTGCAAGTTTGGTCAACCCCATGTAAGTTATGGGGCAGTAAATGCACACTTTTCAAAACGTGTTTTTCAGCCCGAAATAAACGCGTTTTTTCAGACAACTGAATCCCCATGTAACAGCAAGGCTCAGAAGAGCCCACACACTCAGATCTTAACCCCAGTGTGCAGAAAGTGTCAGAACGTGTTTTTCAGCAGAAATAAACATGTTTCTGCAAGTTTGGTCAACCCCATGTAAGTTATGGGGCAGTAAATGCACACTTTTCAAAACGTGTTTTTCAGCCCGAAATAAACGCGTTTTTTCAGACAACTGAATCCCCATGTAACAGCAAGGCTCAGAAGAGCCCACACACTCAGCTCTTAACCCCAGTGTGCAGAAAGTGTCAAAACGTGTTTTTCAGCAGAAATAAACATGTTTCTGCAAGTTTGGTCAACCCCATGTAAGTTATGGGGCAGTAAATGCACACTTTTCAAAACGTGTTTTTCAGCCCGAAATAAACGCGTTTTTTCAGACAACTGAATCCCCATGTAACAGCAAGGCTCAGAAGAGCCCACACACTCAGATCTTAACCCCAGTGTGCAGAAAGTGTCAGAACGTGTTTTTCAGCAGAAATAAACATGTTTCTGCAAGTTTGGTCAACCCCATGTAAGTTATGGGGCAGTAAATGCACACTTTTCAAAACGTGTTTTTCAGCCCGAAATAAACACGTTTTTTCAGACAACTGAATCCCCATGTAACATCAAGGCTCAGAAGAGCCCACACACTCAGCTCTTAACCCCAGTGTGCAGAAAGTGTCAAAACGTGTTTTTCAGCAGAAATAAACATGTTTCTGCAAGTTTGGTCAACCCCATGTAAGTTATGGGTCAGTAAATGCACACTTTTCAAAACGTGTTTTTCAGCCCGAAATAAACGCGTTTTTTCAGACAACTGATTCCCCATGTAACAGCAAAGCTCAGAAGAGCCCACACACTCAGCTCTTAACCCCAGTGTGCAGAAAGTGTCAAAACGTGTTTTTCAGCAGAAATAAACATGTTTCTGCAAGTTTGGTCAACCCCATGTAAGTTATGGGGCAGTAAATGCACACTTTTCAAAACGTGTTTTTCAGCCCGAAATAAACGCGTTTTTTCAGACAACTGAATCCCCATGTAACAGCAAGGCTCAGAAGAGCCCACACACTCAGATCTTAACCCCATTGTGCAGAAAGTGTCAGAACGTGTTTTTCAGCAGAAATAAACATGTTTCTGCAAGTTTGGTCAACCCCATGTAAGTTATGGGGCAGTAAATGCACACTTTTCAAAACGTGTTTTTCAGCCCGAAATAAACGCGTTTTTTCAGACAACTGAATCCCCATGTAACATCAAGGCTCAGAAGAGCCCACACACTCAGCTCTTAACCCCAGTGTGCAGAAAGTGTCAAAACGTGTTTTTCAGCAGAAATAAACATGTTTCTGCAAGTTTGGTCAACCCCATGTAAGTTATGGGGCAGTAAATGCACACTTTTCAAAACGTGTTTTTCAGCCCGAAATAAACGCGTTTTTTCAGACAACTGAATCCCCATGTAACATCAAGGCTCAGAAGAGCCCAAACACTCAGATCTTAACCCCAGTGTGCAGAAAGTGTCAGAACGTGTTTTTCAGCAGAAATAAACATGTTTCTGCAAGTTTGGTCAACCCCATGTAAGTTATGGGGCAGTAAATGCACACTTTTCAAAACGTGTTTTTCAGCCCGAAATAAACGCGTTTTTTCAGACAACTGAATCCCCATGTAACATCAAGGCTCAGAAGAGCCCACACACTCAGCTCTTAACCCCAGTGTGCAGAAAGTGTCAAAACGTGTTTTTCAGCAGAAATAAACATGTTTCTGCAAGTTTGGTCAACCCCATGTAAGTTATGGGGCAGTAAATGCACACTTTTCAAAACGTGTTTTTCAGCCCGAAATAAACGCGTTTTTTCAGACAACTGAATCCCCATGTAACAGCAAGGCTCAGAAGAGCCCACACACTCAGATCTTAACCCCAGTGTGCAGAAAGTGTCAGAACGTGTTTTTCAGCAGAAATAAACATGTTTCTGCAAGTTTGGTCAACCCCATGTAAGTTATGGGGCAGTAAATGCACACTTTTCAAAACGTGTTTTTCAGCCCGAAATAAACGCGTTTTTTCAGACAACTGAATTCCCATGTAACATCAAGGCTCAGAAGAGCCCACACACTCAGATCTTAACCCCAGTGTGCAGAAAGTGTCAAAACGTGTTTTTCAGCAGAAATAAACATGTTTCTGCAAGTTTGGTCAACCCCATGTAAGTTATGGGGCAGTAAATGCACACTTTTCAAAACGTGTTTTTCAGCCCGAAATAAACGCGTTTTTTCAGACAACTGAATCCCCATGTAACAGCAAGGCTCAGAAGAGCCCACACACTCAGCTCTTAACCCCAGTGTGCAGAAAGTGTCAAAACGTGTTTTTCAGCAGAAATAAACATGTTTCTGCAAGTTTGGTCAACCCCATGTAAGTTATGGGGCAGTAAATGCACACTTTTCAAAACGTGTTTTTCAGCCCGAAATAAACGCGTTTTTTCAGACAACTGAATCCCCATGTAACATCAAGGCTCAGAAGAGCCCAAACACTCAGATCTTAACCCCAGTGTGCAGAAAGTGTCAGAACGTGTTTTTCAGCAGAAATAAACATGTTTCTGCAAGTTTGGTCAACCCCATGTAAGTTATGGGGCAGTAAATGCACACTTTTCAAAACGTGTTTTTCAGCCCGAAATAAACGCGTTTTTTCAGACAACTGAATCCCCATGTAACATCAAGGCTCAGAAGAGCCCACACACTCAGCTCTTAACCCCAGTGTGCAGAAAGTGTCAAAACGTGTTTTTCAGCAGAAATAAACATGTTTCTGCAAGTTTGGTCAACCCCATGTAAGTTATGGGGCAGTAAATGCACACTTTTCAAAACGTGTTTTTCAGCCCGAAATAAACGCGTTTTTTCAGACAACTGAATCTCCATGTAACAGCAAGGCTCAGAAGAGCCCACACACTCAGCTCTTAACCCCAGTGTGCAGAAAGTGTCAAAACGTGTTTTTCAGCAGAAATAAACATGTTTCTGCAAGTTTGGTCAACCCCATGTAAGTTATGGGGCAGTAAATGCACACTTTTCAAAACGTGTTTTTCAGCCCGAAATAAACGCGTTTTTTCAGACAACTGAATCCCCATGTAACAGCAAGGCTCAGAAGAGCCCACACACTCAGCTCTTAACCCCAGTGTGCAGAAAGTGTCAAAACGTGTTTTTCAGCAGAAATAAACATGTTTCTGCAAGTTTGGTCAACCCCATGTAAGTTATGGGGCAGTAAATGCACACTTTTCAAAACGTGTTTTTCAGCCCGAAATAAACGCGTTTTTTCAGACAACTGAATCCCCATGTAACAGCAAGGCTCAGAAGAGCCCACACACTCAGATCTTAACCCCAGTGTGCAGAAAGTGTCAGAACGTGTTTTTCAGCAGAAATAAACATGTTTCTGCAAGTTTGGTCAACCCCATGTAAGTTATGGGGCAGTAAATGCACACTTTTCAAAACGTGTTTTTCAGCCCGAAATAAACGCGTTTTTTCAGACAACTGAATTCCCATGTAACATCAAGGCTCAGAAGAGCCCAGACACTCAGATCTTAACCCCAGTGTGCAGAAAGTGTCAAAACGTGTTTTTCAGCAGAAATAAACATGTTTCTGCAAGTTTGGTCAACCCCATGTAAGTTATGGGGCAGTAAATGCACACTTTTCAAAACGTGTTTTTCAGCCCGAAATAAACGCGTTTTTTCAGACAACTGAATCCCCATGTAACATCAAGGCTCAGAAGAGCCCACACACTCAGCTCTTAACCCCAGTGTGCAGAAAGTGTCAAAATGTGTTTTTCAGCAGAAATAAACATGTTTCTGCAAGTTTGGTCAACCCCATGTAAGTTATGGGGCAGTAAATGCACACTTTTCAAAACGTGTTTTTCAGCCCGAAATAAACGCGTTTTTTCAGACAACTGAATCTCCATGTAACAGCAAGGCTCAGAAGAGCCCACACACTCAGCTCTTAACCCCAGTGTGCAGAAAGTGTCAAAACGTGTTTTTCAGCAGAAATAAACATGTTTCTGCAAGTTTGGTCAACCCCATGTAAGTTATGGGGCAGTAAATGCACACTTTTCAAAACGTGTTTTTCAGCCCGAAATAAACGCGTTTTTTCAGACAACTGATTCCCCATGTAACAGCAAAGCTCAGAAGAGCCCACACACTCAGCTCTTAACCCCAGTGTGCAGAAAGTGTCAAAACGTGTTTTTCAGCAGAAATAAACATGTTTCTGCAAGTTTGGTCAACCCCATGTAAGTTATGGGGCAGTAAATGCACACTTTTCAAAACGTGTTTTTCAGCCCGAAATAAACGCGTTTTTTCAGACAACTGAATCCCCATGTAACAGCAAGGCTCAGAAGAGCCCACACACTCAGATCTTAACCCCATTGTGCAGAAAGTGTCAGAACGTGTTTTTCAGCAGAAATAAACATGTTTCTGCAAGTTTGGTCAACCCCATGTAAGTTATGGGGCAGTAAATGCACACTTTTCAAAACGTGTTTTTCAGCCCGAAATAAACGCGTTTTTTCAGACAACTGAATCCCCATGTAACATCAAGGCTCAGAAGAGCCCACACACTCAGCTCTTAACCCCAGTGTGCAGAAAGTGTCAAAACGTGTTTTTCAGCAGAAATAAACATGTTTCTGCAAGTTTGGTCAACCCCATGTAAGTTATGGGGCAGTAAATGCACACTTTTCAAAACGTGTTTTTCAGCCCGAAATAAACGCGTTTTTTCAGACAACTGAATCCCCATGTAACAGCAAGGCTCAGAAGAGCCCACACACTCAGATCTTAACCCCAGTGTGCAGAAAGTGTCAGAACGTGTTTTTCAGCAGAAATAAACATGTTTCTGCAAGTTTGGTCAACCCCATGTAAGTTATGGGGCAGTAAATGCACACTTTTCAAAACGTGTTTTTCAGCCCGAAATAAACGCGTTTTTTCAGACAACTGAATCCCCATGTAACAGCAAGGCTCAGAAGAGCCCACACACTCAGCTCTTAACCCCAGTGTGCAGAAAGTGTCAAAACGTGTTTTTCAGCAGAAATAAACATGTTTCTGCAAGTTTGGTCAACCCCATGTAAGTTATGGGGCAGTAAATGCACACTTTTCAAAACGTGTTTTTCAGCCCGAAATAAACGCGTTTTTTCAGACAACTGAATCCCCATGTAACAGCAAGGCTCAGAAGAGCCCACACACTCAGATCTTAACCCCAGTGTGCAGAAAGTGTCAGAACGTGTTTTTCAGCAGAAATAAACATGTTTCTGCAAGTTTGGTCAACCCCATGTAAGTTATGGGGCAGTAAATGCACACTTTTCAAAACGTGTTTTTCAGCCCGAAATAAACACGTTTTTTCAGACAACTGAATCCCCATGTAACATCAAGGCTCAGAAGAGCCCACACACTCAGCTCTTAACCCCAGTGTGCAGAAAGTGTCAAAACGTGTTTTTCAGCAGAAATAAACATGTTTCTGCAAGTTTGGTCAACCCCATGTAAGTTATGGGTCAGTAAATGCACACTTTTCAAAACGTGTTTTTCAGCCCAAAATAAACGCGTTTTTTCAGACAACTGAATCCCCATGTAACATCAAGGCTCAGAAGAGCCCACACACTCAGCTCTTAACCCCAGTGTGCAGAAAGTGTCAAAACGTGTTTTTCAGCAGAAATAAACATGTTTCTGCAAGTTTGGTCAACCCCATGTAAGTTATGGGTCAGTAAATGCACACTTTTCAAAACGTGTTTTTCAGCCCGAAATAAACGCGTTTTTTCAGACAACTGAATCCCCATGTAACAGCAAGGCTCAGAAGAGCCCACACACTCAGATCTTAACCCCATTGTGCAGAAAGTGTCAGAACGTGTTTTTCAGCAGAAATAAACATGTTTCTGCAAGTTTGGTCAACCCCATGTAAGTTATGGGGCAGTAAATGCACACTTTTCAAAACGTGTTTTTCAGCCCGAAATAAACGCGTTTTTTCAGACAACTGAATCCCCATGTAACATCAAGGCTCAGAAGAGCCCACACACTCAGCTCTTAACCCCAGTGTGCAGAAAGTGTCAAAACGTGTTTTTCAGCAGAAATAAACATGTTTCTGCAAGTTTGGTCAACCCCATGTAAGTTATGGGGCAGTAAATGCACACTTTTCAAAACGTGTTTTTCAGCCCGAAATAAACGCGTTTTTTCAGACAACTGAATCCCCATGTAACATCAAGGCTCAGAAGAGCCCAAACACTCAGATCTTAACCCCAGTGTGCAGAAAGTGTCAGAACGTGTTTTTCAGCAGAAATAAACATGTTTCTGCAAGTTTGGTCAACCCCATGTAAGTTATGGGGCAGTAAATGCACACTTTTCAAAACGTGTTTTTCAGCCCGAAATAAACGCGTTTTTTCAGACAACTGAATCCCCATGTAACATCAAGGCTCAGAAGAGCCCACACACTCAGCTCTTAACCCCAGTGTGCAGAAAGTGTCAAAACGTGTTTTTCAGCAGAAATAAACATGTTTCTGCAAGTTTGGTCAACCCCATGTAAGTTATGGGGCAGTAAATGCACACTTTTCAAAACGTGTTTTTCAGCCCGAAATAAACGCGTTTTTTCAGACAACTGAATCCCCATGTAACAGCAAGGCTCAGAAGAGCCCACACACTCAGATCTTAACCCCAGTGTGCAGAAAGTGTCAGAACGTGTTTTTCAGCAGAAATAAACATGTTTCTGCAAGTTTGGTCAACCCCATGTAAGTTATGGGGCAGTAAATGCACACTTTTCAAAACGTGTTTTTCAGCCCGAAATAAACGCGTTTTTTCAGACAACTGAATTCCCATGTAACATCAAGGCTCAGAAGAGCCCACACACTCAGATCTTAACCCCAGTGTGCAGAAAGTGTCAAAACGTGTTTTTCAGCAGAAATAAACATGTTTCTGCAAGTTTGGTCAACCCCATGTAAGTTATGGGGCAGTAAATGCACACTTTTCAAAACGTGTTTTTCAGCCCGAAATAAACGCGTTTTTTCAGACAACTGAATCCCCATGTAACAGCAAGGCTCAGAAGAGCCCACACACTCAGCTCTTAACCCCAGTGTGCAGAAAGTGTCAAAACGTGTTTTTCAGCAGAAATAAACATGTTTCTGCAAGTTTGGTCAACCCCATGTAAGTTATGGGGCAGTAAATGCACACTTTTCAAAACGTGTTTTTCAGCCCGAAATAAACGCGTTTTTTCAGACAACTGAATCCCCATGTAACATCAAGGCTCAGAAGAGCCCAAACACTCAGATCTTAACCCCAGTGTGCAGAAAGTGTCAGAACGTGTTTTTCAGCAGAAATAAACATGTTTCTGCAAGTTTGGTCAACCCCATGTAAGTTATGGGGCAGTAAATGCACACTTTTCAAAACGTGTTTTTCAGCCCGAAATAAACGCGTTTTTTCAGACAACTGAATCCCCATGTAACATCAAGGCTCAGAAGAGCCCACACACTCAGCTCTTAACCCCAGTGTGCAGAAAGTGTCAAAACGTGTTTTTCAGCAGAAATAAACATGTTTCTGCAAGTTTGGTCAACCCCATGTAAGTTATGGGGCAGTAAATGCACACTTTTCAAAACGTGTTTTTCAGCCCGAAATAAACGCGTTTTTTCAGACAACTGAATCCCCATGTAACAGCAAGGCTCAGAAGAGCCCACACACTCAGATCTTAACCCCAGTGTGCAGAAAGTGTCAGAACGTGTTTTTCAGCAGAAATAAACATGTTTCTGCAAGTTTGGTCAACCCCATGTAAGTTATGGGGCAGTAAATGCACACTTTTCAAAACGTGTTTTTCAGCCCGAAATAAACGCGTTTTTTCAGACAACTGAATTCCCATGTAACAGCAAGGCTCAGAAGAGCCCACACACTCAGCTCTTAACCCCAGTGTGCAGAAAGTGTCAAAACGTGTTTTTCAGCAGAAATAAACATGTTTCTGCAAGTTTGGTCAACCCCATGTAAGTTATGGGGCAGTAAATGCACACTTTTCAAAACGTGTTTTTCAGCCCGAAATAAACGCGTTTTTTCAGACAACTGAATCCCCATGTAACAGCAAGGCTCAGAAGAGCCCACACACTCAGATCTTAACCCCAGTGTGCAGAAAGTGTCAGAACGTGTTTTTCAGCAGAAATAAACATGTTTCTGCAAGTTTGGTCAACCCCATGTAAGTTATGGGGCAGTAAATGCACACTTTTCAAAACGTGTTTTTCAGCCCGAAATAAACGCGTTTTTTCAGACAACTGAATTCCCATGTAACATCAAGGCTCAGAAGAGCCCAGACACTCAGATCTTAACCCCAGTGTGCAGAAAGTGTCAAAACGTGTTTTTCAGCAGAAATAAACATGTTTCTGCAAGTTTGGTCAACCCCATGTAAGTTATGGGGCAGTAAATGCACACTTTTCAAAACGTGTTTTTCAGCCCGAAATAAACGCGTTTTTTCAGACAACTGAATCCCCATGTAACATCAAGGCTCAGAAGAGCCCACACACTCAGCTCTTAACCCCAGTGTGCAGAAAGTGTCAAAACGTGTTTTTCAGCAGAAATAAACATGTTTCTGCAAGTTTGGTCAACCCCATGTAAGTTATGGGGCAGTAAATGCACACTTTTCAAAACGTGTTTTTCAGCCCGAAATAAACGCGTTTTTTCAGACAACTGAATCCCCATGTAACATCAAGGCTCAGAAGAGCCCACACACTCAGCTCTTAACCCCAGTGTGCAGAAAGTGTCAAAACGTGTTTTTCAGCAGAAATAAACATGTTTCTGCAAGTTTGGTCAACCCCATGTAAGTTATGGGGCAGTAAATGCACACTTTTCAAAACGTGTTTTTCAGCCCGAAATAAACGCGTTTTTTCAGACAACTGAATCCCCATGTAACAGCAAGGCTCAGAAGAGCCCACACACTCAGATCTTAACCCCAGTGTGCAGAAAGTGTCAGAACGTGTTTTTCAGCAGAAATAAACATGTTTCTGCAAGTTTGGTCAACCCCATGTAAGTTATGGGGCAGTAAATGCACACTTTTCAAAACGTGTTTTTCAGCCCGAAATAAACGCGTTTTTTCAGACAACTGAATCCCCATGTAACATCAAGGCTCAGAAGAGCCCACACACTCAGCTCTTAACCCCAGTGTGCAGAAAGTGTCAAAATGTGTTTTTCAGCAGAAATAAACATGTTTCTGCAAGTTTGTTCAACCCCATGTAAGTTATGGGGCAGTAAATGCACACTTTTCAAAACGTGTTTTTCAGCCCGAAATAAACGCGTTTTTTTAGACAACTGAATCTCCATGCAACAGCAAGGCTCAGAAGAGCCCACACACTCAGCTCTTAACCCCAGTGTGCAGAAAGTGTCAAAACGTGTTTTTCAGCAGAAATAAACATGTTTCTGCAAGTTTGGTCAACCCCATGTAAGTTATGGGGCAGTAAATGCACACTTTTCAAAACGTGTTTTTCAGCCCGAAATAAACGCGTTTTTTCAGACAACTGAATCCCCATGTAACATCAAGGCTCAGAAGAGCCCACACACTCAGCTCTTAACCCCAGTGTGCAGAAAGTGTCAAAATGTGTTTTTCAGCAGAAATAAACATGTTTCTGCAAGTTTGGTCAACCCCATGTAAGTTATGGGGCAGTAAATGCACACTTTTCAAAACGTGTTTTTCAGCCCGAAATAAACGCGTTTTTTCAGACAACTGAATCTCCATGTAACAGCAAGGCTCAGAAGAGCCCACACACTCAGCTCTTAACCCCAGTGTGCAGAAAGTGTCAAAACGTGTTTTTCAGCAGAAATAAACATGTTTCTGCAAGTTTGGTCAACCCCATGTAAGTTATGGGGCAGTAAATGCACACTTTTCAAAACGTGTTTTTCAGCCCGAAATAAACGCGTTTTTTCAGACAACTGATTCCCCATGTAACAGCAAAGCTCAGAAGAGCCCACACACTCAGCTCTTAACCCCAGTGTGCAGAAAGTGTCAAAACGTGTTTTTCAGCAGAAATAAACATGTTTCTGCAAGTTTGGTCAACCCCATGTAAGTTATGGGGCAGTAAATGCACACTTTTCAAAACGTGTTTTTCAGCCAGAAATAAACGCGTTTTTTCAGACAACTGAATCCCCATGTAACATCAAGGCTCAGAAGAGCCCACACACTCAGCTCTTAACCCCAGTGTGCAGAAAGTGTCAAAATGTGTTTTTCAGCAGAAATAAACATGTTTCTGCAAGTTTGGTCAACCCCATGTAAGTTATGGGGCAGTAAATGCACACTTTTCAAAACGTGTTTTTCAGCCCGAAATAAACGCGTTTTTTCAGACAACTGAATCCCCATGTAACAGCAAGGCTCAGAAGAGCCCACACACTCAGATCTTAACCCCATTGTGCAGAAAGTGTCAGAACGTGTTTTTCAGCAGAAATAAACATGTTTCTGCAAGTTTGGTCAACCCCATGTAAGTTATGGGGCAGTAAATGCACACTTTTCAAAACGTGTTTTTCAGCCCGAAATAAACACGTTTTTTCAGACAACTGAATCCCCATGTAACATCAAGGCTCAGAAGAGCCCACACACTCAGCTCTTAACCCCAGTGTGCAGAAAGTGTCAAAACGTGTTTTTCAGCAGAAATAAACATGTTTCTGCAAGTTTGGTCAACCCCATGTAAGTTATGGGGCAGTAAATGCACACTTTTCAAAACGTGTTTTTCAGCCCGAAATAAACGCGTTTTTTCAGACAACTGAATCCCCATGTAACATCAAGGCTCAGAAGAGCCCAAACACTCAGCTCTTAACCCCAGTGTGCAGAAAGTGTCAGAACGTGTTTTTCTGCAGAAATAAACATGTTTCTGCAAGTTTGGTCAACCCCATGTAAGTTATGGGGCAGTAAATGCACACTTTTCAAAACGTGTTTTTCAGCCCGAAATAAACGCGTTTTTTCAGACAACTGAATCCCCATGTAACATCAAGGCTCAGAAGAGCCCACACACTCAGCTCTTAACCCCAGTGTGCAGAAAGTGTCAAAACGTGTTTTTCAGAAGAAATAAACATGTTTCTGCAAGTTTGGTCAACCCCATGTAAGTTATGGGTCAGTAAATGCAAACTTTTCAAAACGTGTTTTTCAGCCCGAAATAAACGCGTTTTTTCAGACAACTGAATCCCCATGTAACAGCAAGGCTCAGAAGAGCCCACACACTCAGATCTTAACCCCAGTGTGCAGAAAGTGTCAGAACGTGTTTTTCAGCAGAAATAAACATGTTTCTGCAAGTTTGGTCAACCCCATGTAAGTTATGGGGCAGTAAATGCACACTTTTCAAAACGTGTTTTTCAGCCCGAAATAAACGCGTTTTTTCAGACAACTGAATCCCCATGTAACATCAAGGCTCAGAAGAGCCCACACACTCAGCTCTTAACCCCAGTGTGCAGAAAGTGTCAAAACGTGTTTTTCAGCAGAAATAAACATGTTTCTGCAAGTTTGGTCAACCCCATGTAAGTTATGGGGCAGTAAATGCACACTTTTCAAAACGTGTTTTTCAGCCCGAAATAAACGCGTTTTTTCAGACAACTGAATCCCCATGTAACAGCAAGGCTCAGAAGAGCCCACACACTCAGATCTTAACCCCAGTGTGCAGAAAGTGTCAGAACGTGTTTTTCAGCAGAAATAAACATGTTTCTGCAAGTTTGGTCAACCCCATGTAAGTTATGGGGCAGTAAATGCACACTTTTCAAAACGTGTTTTTCAGCCCGAAATAAACGCGTTTTTTCAGACAACTGAATTCCCATGTAACATCAAGGCTCAGAAGAGCCCACACACTCAGATCTTAACCCCAGTGTGCAGAAAGTGTCAAAACGTGTTTTTCAGCAGAAATAAACATGTTTCTGCAAGTTTGGTCAACCCCATGTAAGTTATGGGGCAGTAAATGCACACTTTTCAAAACGTGTTTTTCAGCCCGAAATAAACGCGTTTTTTCAGACAACTGAATCCCCATGTAACAGCAAGGCTCAGAAGAGCCCACACACTCAGCTCTTAACCCCAGTGTGCAGAAAGTGTCAAAACGTGTTTTTCAGCAGAAATAAACATGTTTTTTCAAGTTTGGTCAACCCCATGTAAGTTATGGGGCAGTAAATGCACACTTTTCAAAACGTGTTTTTCAGCCCGAAATAAACGCGTTTTTTCAGACAACTGAATCCCCATGTAACAGCAAGGCTCAGAAGAGCCCACACACTCAGATCTTAACCCCAGTGTGCAGAAAGTGTCAGAACGTGTTTTTCAGCAGAAATAAACATGTTTCTGCAAGTTTGGTCAACCCCATGTAAGTTATGGGGCAGTAAATGCACACTTTTCAAAACGTGTTTTTCAGCCCGAAATAAACGCGTTTTTTCAGACAACTGAATTCCCATGTAACATCAAGGCTCAGAAGAGCCCAGACACTCAGATCTTAACCCCAGTGTGCAGAAAGTGTCAAAACGTGTTTTTCAGCAGAAATAAACATGTTTCTGCAAGTTTGGTCAACCCCATGTAAGTTATGGGGCAGTAAATGCACAC
This sequence comes from Lepisosteus platostomus, assembly GCF_059453375.1. Lineage (NCBI taxonomy): Eukaryota > Metazoa > Chordata > Actinopteri > Semionotiformes > Lepisosteidae > Lepisosteus > Lepisosteus platostomus. The sequence continues at coordinate 47,351,802 of NC_142616.1, forward strand.
TTTTCAAAACGTGTTTTTCAGCCCGAAATAAACGCGTTTTTTCAGACAACTGAATCCCCATGTAACATCAAGGCTCAGAAGAGCCCACACACTCAGCTCTTAACCCCAGTGTGCAGAAAGTGTCAAAATGTGTTTTTCAGCAGAAATAAACATGTTTCTGCAAGTTTGTTCAACCCCATGTAAGTTATGGGGCAGTAAATGCACACTTTTCAAAACGTGTTTTTCAGCCCGAAATAAACGCGTTTTTTCAGACAACTGAATCCCCATGTAACAGCAAGGCTCAGAAGAGCCCACACACTCAGCTCTTAACCCCAGTGTGCAGAAAGTGTCAGAACGTGTTTTTCAGCAGAAATAAACATGTTTCTGCAAGTTTGGTCAACCCCATGTAAGTTATGGGGCAGTAAATGCACACTTTTCAAAACGTGTTTTTCAGCCCGAAATAAACGCGTTTTTTCAGACAACTGAATTCCCATGTAACATCAAGGCTCAGAAGAGCCCACACACTCAGCTCTTAACCCCAGTGTGCAGAAAGTGTCAAAACGTGTTTTTCAGCAGAAATAAACATGTTTCTGCAAGTTTGGTCAACCCCATGTAAGTTATGGGGCAGTAAATGCACACTTTTCAAAACGTGTTTTTCAGCCCGAAATAAACGCGTTTTTTCAGACAACTGAATCCCCATGTAACAGCAAGGCTCAGAAGAGCCCACACACTCAGATCTTAACCCCAGTGTGCAGAAAGTGTCAGAACGTGTTTTTCAGCAGAAATAAACATGTTTCTGCAAGTTTGGTCAACCCCATGTAAGTTATGGGGCAGTAAATGCACACTTTTCAAAACGTGTTTTTCAGCCCGAAATAAACGCGTTTTTTCAGACAACTGAATTCCCATGTAACATCAAGGCTCAGAAGAGCCCACACACTCAGATCTTAACCCCAGTGTGCAGAAAGTGTCAAAACGTGTTTTTCAGCAGAAATAAACATGTTTCTGCAAGTTTGGTCAACCCCATGTAAGTTATGGGGCAGTAAATGCACACTTTTCAAAACGTGTTTTTCAGCCCGAAATAAACGCGTTTTTTCAGACAACTGAATCCCCATGTAACAGCAAGGCTCAGAAGAGCCCACACACTCAGCTCTTAACCCCAGTGTGCAGAAAGTGTCAAAACGTGTTTTTCAGCAGAAATAAACATGTTTTTTCAAGTTTGGTCAACCCCATGTAAGTTATGGGGCAGTAAATGCACACTTTTCAAAACGTGTTTTTCAGCCCGAAATAAACGCGTTTTTTCAGACAACTGAATCCCCATGTAACAGCAAGGCTCAGAAGAGCCCACACACTCAGATCTTAACCCCAGTGTGCAGAAAGTGTCAGAACGTGTTTTTCAGCAGAAATAAACATGTTTCTGCAAGTTTGGTCAACCCCATGTAAGTTATGGGGCAGTAAATGCACACTTTTCAAAACGTGTTTTTCAGCCCGAAATAAACGCGTTTTTTCAGACAACTGAATTCCCATGTAACATCAAGGCTCAGAAGAGCCCAGACACTCAGATCTTAACCCCAGTGTGCAGAAAGTGTCAAAACGTGTTTTTCAGCAGAAATAAACATGTTTCTGCAAGTTTGGTCAACCCCATGTAAGTTATGGGGCAGTAAATGCACACTTTTCAAAACGTGTTTTTCAGCCCGAAATAAACGCGTTTTTTCAGACAACTGAATCCCCATGTAACATCAAGGCTCAGAAGAGCCCACACACTCAGCTCTTAACCCCAGTGTGCAGAAAGTGTCAAAATGTGTTTTTCAGCAGAAATAAACATGTTTCTGCAAGTTTGTTCAACCCCATGTAAGTTATGGGGCAGTAAATGCACACTTTTCAAAACGTGTTTTTCAGCCCGAAATAAACGCGTTTTTTTAGACAACTGAATCTCCATGCAACAGCAAGGCTCAGAAGAGCCCACACACTCAGCTCTTAACCCCAGTGTGCAGAAAGTGTCAAAACGTGTTTTTCAGCAGAAATAAACATGTTTCTGCAAGTTTGTTCAACCCCATGTAAGTTATGGGGCAGTAAATGCACACTTTTCAAAACGTGTTTTTCAGCCCGAAATAAACGCGTTTTTTCAGACAACTGAATCCCCATGTAACATCAAGGCTCAGAAGAGCCCACACACTCAGCTCTTAACCCCAGTGTGCAGAAAGTGTCAAAACGTGTTTTTCAGCAGAAATAAACATGTTTCTGCAAGTTTGGTCAACCCCATGTAAGTTATGGGGCAGTAAATGCACACTTTTCAAAACGTGTTTTTCAGCCCGAAATAAACGCGTTTTTTCAGACAACTGAATCCCCATGTAACAGCAAGGCTCAGAAGAGCCCACACACTCAGCTCTTAACCCCAGTGTGCAGAAAGTGTCAGAACGTGTTTTTCAGCAGAAATAAACATGTTTCTGCAAGTTTGGTCAACCCCATGTAAGTTATGGGGCAGTAAATGCACACTTTTCAAAACGTGTTTTTCAGCCCGAAATAAACGCGTTTTTTCAGACAACTGAATTCCCATGTAACATCAAGGCTCAGAAGAGCCCACACACTCAGATCTTAACCCCAGTGTGCAGAAAGTGTCAAAACGTGTTTTTCAGCAGAAATAAACATGTTTCTGCAAGTTTGGTCAACCCCATGTAAGTTATGGGGCAGTAAATGCACACTTTTCAAAACGTGTTTTTCAGCCCGAAATAAACGCGTTTTTTCAGACAACTGAATCCCCATGTAACAGCAAGGCTCAGAAGAGCCCACACACTCAGCTCTTAACCCCAGTGTGCAGAAAGTGTCAAAACGTGTTTTTCAGCAGAAATAAACATGTTTCTGCAAGTTTGGTCAACCCCATGTAAGTTATGGGGCAGTAAATGCACACTTTTCAAAACGTGTTTTTCAGCCCGAAATAAACGCGTTTTTTCAGACAACTGAATCCCCATGTAACAGCAAGGCTCAGAAGAGCCCACACACTCAGATCTTAACCCCAGTGTGCAGAAAGTGTCAGAACGTGTTTTTCAGCAGAAATAAACATGTTTCTGCAAGTTTGGTCAACCCCATGAAAGTTATGGGGCAGTAAATGCACACTTTTCAAAACGTGTTTTTCAGCCCGAAATAAACGCGTTTTTTCAGACAACTGAATCCCCATGTAACATCAAGGCTCAGAAGAGCCCACACACTCAGCTCTTAACCCCAGTGTGCAGAAAGTGTCAAAACGTGTTTTTCAGCAGAAATAAACATGTTTCTGCAAGTTTGGTCAACCCCATGTAAGTTATGGGTCAGTAAATGCACACTTTTCAAAACGTGTTTTTCAGCCCGAAATAAACGCGTTTTTTCAGACAACTGAATCCCCATGTAACAGCAAGGCTCAGAAGAGCCCACACACTCAGATCTTAACCCCAGTGTGCAGAAAGTGTCAGAACGTGTTTTTCAGCAGAAATAAACATGTTTCTGCAAGTTTGGTCAACCCCATGTAAGTTATGGGGCAGTAAATGCACACTTTTCAAAACGTGTTTTTCAGCCCGAAATAAAAGCGTTTTTTCAGACAACTGAATCCCCATGTAACATCAAGGCTCAGAAGAGCCCACACACTCAGCTCTTAACCCCAGTGTGCAGAAAGTGTCAAAACGTGTTTTTCAGCAGAAATAAACATGTTTCTGCAAGTTTGGTCAACCCCATGTAAGTTATGGGGCAGTAAATGCACACTTTTCAAAACGTGTTTTTCAGCCCGAAATAAACGCGTTTTTTCAGACAACTGAATCCCCATGTAACATCAAGGCTCAGAAGAGCCCACACACTCAGCTCTTAACCCCAGTGTGCAGAAAGTGTCAAAATGTGTTTTTCAGCAGAAATAAACATGTTTCTGCAAGTTTGTTCAACCCCATGTAAGTTATGGGGCAGTAAATGCACACTTTTCAAAACGTGTTTTTCAGCCCGAAATAAACGCGTTTTTTTAGACAACTGAATCTCCATGTAACAGCAAGGCTCAGAAGAGCCCACACACTCAGCTCTTAACCCCAGTGTGCAGAAAGTGTCAAAACGTGTTTTTCAGCAGAAATAAACATGTTTCTGCAAGTTTGGTCAACCCCATGTAAGTTATGGGGCAGTAAATGCACACTTTTCAAAACGTGTTTTTCAGCCCGAAATAAACGCGTTTTTTCAGACAACTGAATCCCCATGTAACATCAAGGCTCAGAAGAGCCCACACACTCAGCTCTTAACCCCAGTGTGCAGAAAGTGTCAAAATGTGTTTTTCAGCAGAAATAAACATGTTTCTGCAAGTTTGGTCAACCCCATGTAAGTTATGGGGCAGTAAATGCACACTTTTCAAAACGTGTTTTTCAGCCCGAAATAAACGCGTTTTTTCAGACAACTGAATCCCCATGTAACATCAAGGCTCAGAAGAGCCCACACACTCAGCTCTTAACCCCAGTGTGCAGAAAGTGTCAAAACGTGTTTTTCAGCAGAAATAAACATGTTTCTGCAAGTTTGGTCAACCCCATGTAAGTTATGGGTCAGTAAATGCACACTTTTCAAAACGTGTTTTTCAGCCCGAAATAAACGCGTTTTTTCAGACAACTGAATCCCCATGTAACAGCAAGGCTCAGAAGAGCCCACACACTCAGCTCTTAACCCCAGTGTGCAGAAAGTGTCAGAACGTGTTTTTCAGCAGAAATAAACATGTTTCTGCAAGTTTGGTCAACCCCATGTAAGTTATGGGGCAGTAAATGCACACTTTTCAAAACGTGTTTTTCAGCCCGAAATAAACGCGTTTTTTCAGACAACTGAATTCCCATGTAACATCAAGGCTCAGAAGAGCCCACACACTCAGATCTTAACCCCAGTGTGCAGAAAGTGTCAAAACGTGTTTTTCAGCAGAAATAAACATGTTTCTGCAAGTTTGGTCAACCCCATGTAAGTTATGGGGCAGTAAATGCACACTTTTCAAAACGTGTTTTTCAGCCCGAAATAAACGCGTTTTTTCAGACAACTGAATCCCCATGTAACAGCAAGGCTCAGAAGAGCCCACACACTCAGCTCTTAACCCCAGTGTGCAGAAAGTGTCAAAACGTGTTTTTCAGCAGAAATAAACATGTTTCTGCAAGTTTGGTCAACCCCATGTAAGTTATGGGGCAGTAAATGCACACTTTTCAAAACGTGTTTTTCAGCCCGAAATAAACGCGTTTTTTCAGACAACTGAATCCCCATGTAACATCAAGGCTCAGAAGAGCCCACACACTCAGCTCTTAACCCCAGTGTGCAGAAAGTGTCAAAACGTGTTTTTCAGCAGAAATAAACATGTTTCTGCAAGTTTGGTCAACCCCATGTAAGTTATGGGTCAGTAAATGCACACTTTTCAAAACGTGTTTTTCAGCCCGAAATAAACGCGTTTTTTCAGACAACTGAATCCCCATGTAACAGCAAGGCTCAGAAGAGCCCACACACTCAGATCTTAACCCCAGTGTGCAGAAAGTGTCAGAACGTGTTTTTCAGCAGAAATAAACATGTTTCTGCAAGTTTGGTCAACCCCATGTAAGTTATGGGGCAGTAAATGCACACTTTTCAAAACGTGTTTTTCAGCCCGAAATAAACGCGTTTTTTCAGACAACTGAATTCCCATGTAACATCAAGGCTCAGAAGAGCCCAGACACTCAGATCTTAACCCCAGTGTGCAGAAAGTGTCAGAACGTGTTTTTCAGCAGAAATAAACATGTTTCTGCAAGTTTGGTCAACCCCATGTAAGTTATGGGGCAGTAAATGCACACTTTTCAAAACGTGTTTTTCAGCCCGAAATAAACGCGTTTTTTCAGACAACTGAATCCCCATGTAACATCAAGGCTCAGAAGAGCCCACACACTCAGCTCTTAACCCCAGTGTGCAGAAAGTGTCAGAACGTGTTTTTCAGCAGAAATAAACATGTTTCTGCAAGTTTGGTCAACCCCATGTAAGTTATGGGTCAGTAAATGCACACTTTTCAAAACGTGTTTTTCAGCCCGAAATAAACGCGTTTTTTCAGACAACTGAATCCCCATGTAACAGCAAGGCTCAGAAGAGCCCACACACTCAGATCTTAACCCCAGTGTGCAGAAAGTGTCAGAACGTGTTTTTCAGCAGAAATAAACATGTTTCTGCAAGTTTGGTCAACCCCATGTAAGTTATGGGGCAGTAAATGCACACTTTTCAAAACGTGTTTTTCAGCCCGAAATAAACGCGTTTTTTCAGACAACTGAATCCCCATGTAACATCAAGGCTCAGAAGAGCCCACACACTCAGCTCTTAACCCCAGTGTGCAGAAAGTGTCAAAACGTGTTTTTCAGCAGAAATAAACATGTTTCTGCAAGTTTGGTCAACCCCATGTAAGTTATGGGGCAGTAAATGCACACTTTTCAAAACGTGTTTTTCAGCCCGAAATAAACGCGTTTTTTCAGACAACTGAATTCCCATGTAACATCAAGGCTCAGAAGAGCCCACACACCCAGATCTTAACCCCAGTGTGCAGAAAGTGTCAAAACGTGTTTTTCAGCAGAAATAAACATGTTTCTGCAAGTTTGGTCAACCCCATGTAAGTTATGGGGCAGTAAATGCACACTTTTCAAAACGTGTTTTTCAGCCCGAAATAAACGCGTTTTTTCAGACAACTGAATCCCCATGTAACAGCAAGGCTCAGAAGAGCCCACACACTCAGCTCTTAACCCCAGTGTGCAGAAAGTGTCAAAACGTGTTTTTCAGCAGAAATAAACATGTTTCTGCAAGTTTGTTCAACCCCATGTAAGTTATGGGGCAGTAAATGCACACTTTTCAAAACGTGTTTTTCAGCCCGAAATAAACGCGTTTTTTTAGACAACTGAATCTCCATGCAACAGCAAGGCTCAGAAGAGCCCACACACTCAGCTCTTAACCCCAGTGTGCAGAAAGTGTCAAAACGTGTTTTTCAGCAGAAATAAACATGTTTCTGCAAGTTTGGTCAACCCCATGTAAGTTATGGGGCAGTAAATGCACACTTTTCAAAACGTGTTTTTCAGCCCGAAATAAACGCGTTTTTTCAGACAACTGAATCCCCATGTAACATCAAGGCTCAGAAGAGCCCACACACTCAGCTCTTAACCCCAGTGTGCAGAAAGTGTCAAAACGTGTTTTTCAGCAGAAATAAACATGTTTCTGCAAGTTTGGTCAACCCCATGTAAGTTATGGGTCAGTAAATGCACACTTTTCAAAACGTGTTTTTCAGCCCGAAATAAACGCGTTTTTTCAGACAACTGAATCCCCATGTAACAGCAAGGCTCAGAAGAGCCCACACACTCAGATCTTAACCCCAGTGTGCAGAAAGTGTCAGAACGTGTTTTTCAGCAGAAATAAACATGTTTCTGCAAGTTTGGTCAACCCCATGTAAGTTATGGGGCAGTAAATGCACACTTTTCAAAACGTGTTTTTCAGCCCGAAATAAACGCGTTTTTTCAGACACCTGAATTCCCATGTAACATCAAGGCTCAGAAGAGCCCACACACTCAGATCTTAACCCCAGTGTGCAGAAAGTGTCAAAACGTGTTTTTCAGCAGAAATAAACATGTTTCTGCAAGTTTGGTCAACCCCATGTAAGTTATGGGGCAGTAAATGCACACTTTTCAAAACGTGTTTTTCAGCCCGAAATAAACGCGTTTTTTCAGACAACTGAATCCCCATGTAACATCAAGGCTCAGAAGAGCCCACACACTCAGCTCTTAACCCCAGTGTGCAGAAAGTGTCAAAATGTGTTTTTCAGCAGAAATAAACATGTTTCTGCAAGTTTGGTCAACCCCATGTAAGTTATGGGGCAGTAAATGCACACTTTTCAAAACGTGTTTTTCAGCCCGAAATAAACGCGTTTTTTCAGACAACTGAATCCCCATGTAACAGCAAGGCTCAGAAGAGCCCACACACTCAGATCTTAACCCCATTGTGCAGAAAGTGTCAGAACGTGTTTTTCAGCAGAAATAAACATGTTTCTGCAAGTTTGGTCAACCCCATGTAAGTTATGGGGCAGTAAATGCACACTTTTCAAAACGTGTTTTTCAGCCCGAAATAAACGCGTTTTTTCAGACAACTGAATCCCCATGTAACAGCAAGGCTCAGAAGAGCCCACACACTCAGCTCTTAACCCAAGTGTGCAGAAAGTGTCAAAACGTGTTTTTCAGCAGAAATAAACATGTTTCTGCAAGTTTGGTCAACCCCATGTAAGTTATGGGGCAGTAAATGCACACTTTTCAAAACGTGTTTTTCAGCCCGAAATAAACTCGTTTTTTCAGACAACTGAATCCCCATGTAACATCAAGGCTCAGAAGAGCCCACACACTCAGCTCTTAACCCCAGTGTGCAGAAAGTGTCAAAACGTGTTTTTCAGCAGAAATAAACATGTTTCTGCAAGTTTGGTCAACCCCATGTAAGTTATGGGGCAGTAAATGCACACTTTTCAAAACGTGTTTTTCAGCCCGAAATAAACGCGTTTTTTCAGACAACTGAATCCCCATGTAACATCAAGGCTCAGAAGAGCCCACACACTCAGCTCTTAACCCCAGTGTGCAGAAAGTGTCAAAATGTGTTTTTCAGCAGAAATAAACATGTTTCTGCAAGTTTGTTCAACCCCATGTAAGTTATGGGGCAGTAAATGCACACTTTTCAAAACGTGTTTTTCAGCCCGAAATAAACGCGTTTTTTTAGACAACTGAATCTCCATGTAACAGCAAGGCTCAGAAGAGCCCACACACTCAGCTCTTAACCCCAGTGTGCAGAAAGTGTCAAAACGTGTTTTTCAGCAGAAATAAACATGTTTCTGCAAGTTTGGTCAACCCCATGTAAGTTATGGGGCAGTAAATGCACACTTTTCAAAACGTGTTTTTCAGCCCGAAATAAACGCGTTTTTTCAGACAACTGAATCCCCATGTAACATCAAGGCTCAGAAGAGCCCACACACTCAGCTCTTAACCCCAGTGTGCAGAAAGTGTCAAAATGTGTTTTTCAGCAGAAATAAACATGTTTCTGCAAGTTTGGTCAACCCCATGTAAGTTATGGGGCAGTAAATGCACACTTTTCAAAACGTGTTTTTCAGCCCGAAATAAACGCGTTTTTTCAGACAACTGAATCCCCATGTAACATCAAGGCTCAGAAGAGCCCACACACTCAGCTCTTAACCCCAGTGTGCAGAAAGTGTCAAAACGTGTTTTTCAGCAGAAATAAACATGTTTCTGCAAGTTTGGTCAACCCCATGTAAGTTATGGGTCAGTAAATGCACACTTTTCAAAACGTGTTTTTCAGCCCGAAATAAACGCGTTTTTTCAGACAACTGAATCCCCATGTAACAGCAAGGCTCAGAAGAGCCCACACACTCAGCTCTTAACCCCAGTGTGCAGAAAGTGTCAGAACGTGTTTTTCAGCAGAAATAAACATGTTTCTGCAAGTTTGGTCAACCCCATGTAAGTTATGGGGCAGTAAATGCACACTTTTCAAAACGTGTTTTTCAGCCCGAAATAAACGCGTTTTTTCAGACAACTGAATTCCCATGTAACATCAAGGCTCAGAAGAGCCCACACACTCAGATCTTAACCCCAGTGTGCAGAAAGTGTCAAAACGTGTTTTTCAGCAGAAATAAACATGTTTCTGCAAGTTTGGTCAACCCCATGTAAGTTATGGGGCAGTAAATGCACACTTTTCAAAACGTGTTTTTCAGCCCGAAATAAACGCGTTTTTTCAGACAACTGAATCCCCATGTAACAGCAAGGCTCAGAAGAGCCCACACACTCAGCTCTTAACCCCAGTGTGCAGAAAGTGTCAAAACGTGTTTTTCAGCAGAAATAAACATGTTTCTGCAAGTTTGGTCAACCCCATGTAAGTTATGGGGCAGTAAATGCACACTTTTCAAAACGTGTTTTTCAGCCCGAAATAAACGCGTTTTTTCAGACAACTGAATCCCCATGTAACATCAAGGCTCAGAAGAGCCCACACACTCAGCTCTTAACCCCAGTGTGCAGAAAGTGTCAAAACGTGTTTTTCAGCAGAAATAAACATGTTTCTGCAAGTTTGGTCAACCCCATGTAAGTTATGGGTCAGTAAATGCACACTTTTCAAAACGTGTTTTTCAGCCCGAAATAAACGCGTTTTTCAGACAACTGAATCCCCATGTAACAGCAAGGCTCAGAAGAGCCCACACACTCAGATCTTAACCCCAGTGTGCAGAAAGTGTCAGAACGTGTTTTTCAGCAGAAATAAACATGTTTCTGCAAGTTTGGTCAACCCCATGTAAGTTATGGGGCAGTAAATGCACACTTTTCAAAACGTGTTTTTCAGCCCGAAATAAACGCGTTTTTTCAGACAACTGAATTCCCATGTAACATCAAGGCTCAGAAGAGCCCAGACACTCAGATCTTAACCCCAGTGTGCAGAAAGTGTCAGAACGTGTTTTTCAGCAGAAATAAACATGTTTCTGCAAGTTTGGTCAACCCCATGTAAGTTATGGGGCAGTAAATGCACACTTTTCAAAACGTGTTTTTCAGCCCGAAATAAACGCGTTTTTTCAGACAACTGAATCCCCATGTAACATCAAGGCTCAGAAGAGCCCACACACTCAGCTCTTAACCCCAGTGTGCAGAAAGTGTCAGAACGTGTTTTTCAGCAGAAATAAACATGTTTCTGCAAGTTTGGTCAACCCCATGTAAGTTATGGGTCAGTAAATGCACACTTTTCAAAACGTGTTTTTCAGCCCGAAATAAACGCGTTTTTTCAGACAACTGAATCCCCATGTAACAGCAAGGCTCAGAAGAGCCCACACACTCAGATCTTAACCCCAGTGTGCAGAAAGTGTCAGAACGTGTTTTTCAGCAGAAATAAACATGTTTCTGCAAGTTTGGTCAACCCCATGTAAGTTATGGGGCAGTAAATGCACACTTTTCAAAACGTGTTTTTCAGCCCGAAATAAACGCGTTTTTTCAGACAACTGAATCCCCATGTAACATCAAGGCTCAGAAGAGCCCACACACTCAGCTCTTAACCCCAGTGTGCAGAAAGTGTCAAAACGTGTTTTTCAGCAGAAATAAACATGTTTCTGCAAGTTTGGTCAACCCCATGTAAGTTATGGGGCAGTAAATGCACACTTTTCAAAACGTGTTTTTCAGCCCGAAATAAACGCGTTTTTTCAGACAACTGAATTCCCATGTAACATCAAGGCTCAGAAGAGCCCACACACCCAGATCTTAACCCCAGTGTGCAGAAAGTGTCAAAACGTGTTTTTCAGCAGAAATAAACATGTTTCTGCAAGTTTGGTCAACCCCATGTAAGTTATGGGGCAGTAAATGCACACTTTTCAAAACGTGTTTTTCAGCCCGAAATAAACGCGTTTTTTCAGACAACTGAATCCCCATGTAACAGCAAGGCTCAGAAGAGCCCACACACTCAGCTCTTAACCCCAGTGTGCAGAAAGTGTCAAAACGTGTTTTTCAGCAGAAATAAACATGTTTCTGCAAGTTTGTTCAACCCCATGTAAGTTATGGGGCAGTAAATGCACACTTTTCAAAACGTGTTTTTCAGCCCGAAATAAACGCGTTTTTTTAGACAACTGAATCTCCATGCAACAGCAAGGCTCAGAAGAGCCCACACACTCAGCTCTTAACCCCAGTGTGCAGAAAGTGTCAAAACGTGTTTTTCAGCAGAAATAAACATGTTTCTGCAAGTTTGGTCAACCCCATGTAAGTTATGGGGCAGTAAATGCACACTTTTCAAAACGTGTTTTTCAGCCCGAAATAAACGCGTTTTTTCAGACAACTGAATCCCCATGTAACATCAAGGCTCAGAAGAGCCCACACACTCAGCTCTTAACCCCAGTGTGCAGAAAGTGTCAAAACGTGTTTTTCAGCAGAAATAAACATGTTTCTGCAAGTTTGGTCAACCCCATGTAAGTTATGGGTCAGTAAATGCACACTTTTCAAAACGTGTTTTTCAGCCCGAAATAAACGCGTTTTTTCAGACAACTGAATCCCCATGTAACAGCAAGGCTCAGAAGAGCCCACACACTCAGATCTTAACCCCAGTGTGCAGAAAGTGTCAGAACGTGTTTTTCAGCAGAAATAAACATGTTTCTGCAAGTTTGGTCAACCCCATGTAAGTTATGGGGCAGTAAATGCACACTTTTCAAAACGTGTTTTTCAGCCCGAAATAAACGCGTTTTTTCAGACACCTGAATTCCCATGTAACATCAAGGCTCAGAAGAGCCCACACACTCAGATCTTAACCCCAGTGTGCAGAAAGTGTCAAAACGTGTTTTTCAGCAGAAATAAACATGTTTCTGCAAGTTTGGTCAACCCCATGTAAGTTATGGGGCAGTAAATGCACACTTTTCAAAACGTGTTTTTCAGCCCGAAATAAACGCGTTTTTTCAGACAACTGAATCCCCATGTAACATCAAGGCTCAGAAGAGCCCACACACTCAGCTCTTAACCCCAGTGTGCAGAAAGTGTCAAAATGTGTTTTTCAGCAGAAATAAACATGTTTCTGCAAGTTTGGTCAACCCCATGTAAGTTATGGGGCAGTAAATGCACACTTTTCAAAACGTGTTTTTCAGCCCGAAATAAACGCGTTTTTTCAGACAACTGAATCCCCATGTAACAGCAAGGCTCAGAAGAGCCCACACACTCAGATCTTAACCCCATTGTGCAGAAAGTGTCAGAACGTGTTTTTCAGCAGAAATAAACATGTTTCTGCAAGTTTGGTCAACCCCATGTAAGTTATGGGGCAGTAAATGCACACTTTTCAAAACGTGTTTTTCAGCCCGAAATAAACGCGTTTTTTCAGACAACTGAATCCCCATGTAACAGCAAGGCTCAGAAGAGCCCACACACTCAGATCTTAACCCCAGTGTGCAGAAAGTGTCAGAACGTGTTTTTCAGCAGAAATAAACATGTTTCTGCAAGTTTGGTCAACCCCATGTAAGTTATGGGGCAGTAAACGCACACTTTTCAAAACGTGTTTTTCAGCCCGAAATAAACGCGTTTTTTCAGACAACTGAATCCCCATGTAACATCAAGGCTCAGAAGAGCCCACACACTCAGCTCTTAACCCCAGTGTGCAGAAAGTGTCAAAACGTGTTTTTCAGCAGAAATAAACATGTTTCTGCAAGTTTGGTCAACCCCATGTAAGTTATGGGTCAGTAAATGCACACTTTTCAAAACGTGTTTTTCAGCCCGAAATAAACGCGTTTTTTCAGACAACTGAATCCCCATGTAACAGCAAGGCTCAGAAGAGCCCACACACTCAGATCTTAACCCCAGTGTGCAGAAAGTGTCAGAACGTGTTTTTCAGCAGAAATAAACATGTTTCTGCAAGTTTGGTCAACCCCATGTAAGTTATGGGGCAGTAAATGCACACTTTTCAAAACGTGTTTTTCAGCCCGAAATAAACGCGTTTTTTCAGACAACTGAATTCCCATGTAACATCAAGGCTCAGAAGAGCCCAGACACTCAGATCTTAACCCCAGTGTGCAGAAAGTGTCAAAACGTGTTTTTCAGCAGAAATAAACATGTTTCTGCAAGTTTGTTCAACCCCATGTAAGTTATGGGGCAGTAAATGCACACTTTTCAAAACGTGTTTTTCAGCCCGAAATAAACGCGTTTTTTTAGACAACTGAATCTCCATGCAACAGCAAGGCTCAGAAGAGCCCACACACTCAGCTCTTAACCCCAGTGTGCAGAAAGTGTCAAAACGTGTTTTTCAGCAGAAATAAACATGTTTCTGCAAGTTTGGTCAACCCCATGTAAGTTATGGGGCAGTAAATGCACACTTTTCAAAACGTGTTTTTCAGCCCGAAATAAACGCGTTTTTTCAGACAACTGAATCCCCATGTAACATCAAGGCTCAGAAGAGCCCACACACTCAGCTCTTAACCCCAGTGTGCAGAAAGTGTCAAAACGTGTTTTTCAGCAGAAATAAACATGTTTCTGCAAGTTTGGTCAACCCCATGTAAGTTATGGGGCAGTAAATGCACACTTTTCAAAACGTGTTTTTCAGCCCGAAATAAACGCGTTTTTTCAGACAACTGAATCCCCATGTAACATCAAGGCTCAGAAGAGCCCACACACTCAGCTCTTAACCCCAGTGTGCAGAAAGTGTCAAAATGTGTTTTTCAGCAGAAATAAACATGTTTCTGCAAGTTTGGTCAACCCCATGTAAGTTATGGGGCAGTAAATGCACACTTTTCAAAACGTGTTTTTCAGCCCGAAATAAACGCGTTTTTTCAGACAACTGAATCCCCATGTAACAGCAAGGCTCAGAAGAGCCCACACACTCAGCTCTTAACCCAAGTGTGCAGAAAGTGTCAAAACGTGTTTTTCAGCAGAAATAAACATGTTTCTGCAAGTTTGGTCAACCCCATGTAAGTTATGGGGCAGTAAATGCACACTTTTCAAAACGTGTTTTTCAGCCCGAAATAAACTCGTTTTTTCAGACAACTGAATCCCCATGTAACATCAAGGCTCAGAAGAGCCCACACACTCAGCTCTTAACCCCAGTGTGCAGAAAGTGTCAAAACGTGTTTTTCAGCAGAAATAAACATGTTTCTGCAAGTTTGGTCAACCCCATGTAAGTTATGGGGCAGTAAATGCACACTTTTCAAAACGTGTTTTTCAGCCCGAAATAAACGCGTTTTTTCAGACAACTGAATCCCCATGTAACATCAAGGCTCAGAAGAGCCCACACACTCAGCTCTTAACCCCAGTGTGCAGAAAGTGTCAAAATGTGTTTTTCAGCAGAAATAAACATGTTTCTGCAAGTTTGTTCAACCCCATGTAAGTTATGGGGCAGTAAATGCACACTTTTCAAAACGTGTTTTTCAGCCCGAAATAAACGCGTTTTTTTAGACAACTGAATCTCCATGTAACAGCAAGGCTCAGAAGAGCCCACACACTCAGCTCTTAACCCCAGTGTGCAGAAAGTGTCAAAACGTGTTTTTCAGCAGAAATAAACATGTTTCTGCAAGTTTGGTCAACCCCATGTAAGTTATGGGGCAGTAAATGCACACTTTTCAAAACGTGTTTTTCAGCCCGAAATAAACGCGTTTTTTCAGACAACTGAATCCCCATGTAACATCAAGGCTCAGAAGAGCCCACACACTCAGCTCTTAACCCCAGTGTGCAGAAAGTGTCAAAATGTGTTTTTCAGCAGAAATAAACATGTTTCTGCAAGTTTGGTCAACCCCATGTAAGTTATGGGGCAGTAAATGCACACTTTTCAAAACGTGTTTTTCAGCCCGAAATAAACGCGTTTTTTCAGACAACTGAATCCCCATGTAACATCAAGGCTCAGAAGAGCCCACACACTCAGCTCTTAACCCCAGTGTGCAGAAAGTGTCAAAACGTGTTTTTCAGCAGAAATAAACATGTTTCTGCAAGTTTGGTCAACCCCATGTAAGTTATGGGTCAGTAAATGCACACTTTTCAAAACGTGTTTTTCAGCCCGAAATAAACGCGTTTTTTCAGACAACTGAATCCCCATGTAACAGCAAGGCTCAGAAGAGCCCACACACTCAGCTCTTAACCCCAGTGTGCAGAAAGTGTCAGAACGTGTTTTTCAGCAGAAATAAACATGTTTCTGCAAGTTTGGTCAACCCCATGTAAGTTATGGGGCAGTAAATGCACACTTTTCAAAACGTGTTTTTCAGCCCGAAATAAACGCGTTTTTTCAGACAACTGAATTCCCATGTAACATCAAGGCTCAGAAGAGCCCACACACTCAGATCTTAACCCCAGTGTGCAGAAAGTGTCAAAACGTGTTTTTCAGCAGAAATAAACATGTTTCTGCAAGTTTGGTCAACCCCATGTAAGTTATGGGGCAGTAAATGCACACTTTTCAAAACGTGTTTTTCAGCCCGAAATAAACGCGTTTTTTCAGACAACTGAATCCCCATGTAACAGCAAGGCTCAGAAGAGCCCACACACTCAGCTCTTAACCCCAGTGTGCAGAAAGTGTCAAAACGTGTTTTTCAGCAGAAATAAACATGTTTCTGCAAGTTTGGTCAACCCCATGTAAGTTATGGGGCAGTAAATGCACACTTTTCAAAACGTGTTTTTCAGCCCGAAATAAACGCGTTTTTTCAGACAACTGAATCCCCATGTAACAGCAAGGCTCAGAAGAGCCCACACACTCAGATCTTAACCCCAGTGTGCAGAAAGTGTCAGAACGTGTTTTTCAGCAGAAATAAACATTTTTCTGCAAGTTTGGTCAACCCCATGTAAGTTATGGGGCAGTAAATGCACACTTTTCAAAACGTGTTTTTCAGCCCGAAATAAACGCGTTTTTTCAGACAACTGAATCCCCATGTAACATCAAGGCTCAGAAGAGCCCACACACTCAGCTCTTAACCCCAGTGTGCAGAAAGTGTCAAAACGTGTTTTTCAGCAGAAATAAACATGTTTCTGCAAGTTTGGTCAACCCCATGTAAGTTATGGGTCAGTAAATGCACACTTTTCAAAACGTGTTTTTCAGCCCGAAATAAACGCGTTTTTTCAGACAACTGAATCCCCATGTAACAGCAAGGCTCAGAAGAGCCCACACACTCAGATCTTAACCCCAGTGTGCAGAAAGTGTCAGAACGTGTTTTTCAGCAGAAATAAACATGTTTCTGCAAGTTTGGTCAACCCCATGTAAGTTATGGGGCAGTAAATGCACACTTTTCAAAACGTGTTTTTCAGCCCGAAATAAACGCGTTTTTTCAGACAACTGAATTCCCATGTAACATCAAGGCTCAGAAGAGCCCAGACACTCAGATCTTAACCCCAGTGTGCAGAAAGTGTCAGAACGTGTTTTTCAGCAGAAATAAACATGTTTCTGCAAGTTTGGTCAACCCCATGTAAGTTATGGGGCAGTAAATGCACACTTTTCAAAACGTGTTTTTCAGCCCGAAATAAACGCGTTTTTTCAGACAACTGAATCCCCATGTAACATCAAGGCTCAGAAGAGCCCACACACTCAGCTCTTAACCCCAGTGTGCAGAAAGTGTCAAAACGTGTTTTTCAGCAGAAATAAACATGTTTCTGCAAGTTTGGTCAACCCCATGTAAGTTATGGGTCAGTAAATGCACACTTTTCAAAACGTGTTTTTCAGCCCGAAATAAACGCGTTTTTTCAGACAACTGAATCCCCATGTAACAGCAAGGCTCAGAAGAGCCCACACACTCAGATCTTAACCCCAGTGTGCAGAAAGTGTCAGAACGTGTTTTTCAGCAGAAATAAACATGTTTCTGCAAGTTTGGTCAACCCCATGTAAGTTATGGGGCAGTAAATGCACACTTTTCAAAACGTGTTTTTCAGCCCGAAATAAACGCGTTTTTTCAGACAACTGAATTCCCATGTAACATCAAGGCTCAGAAGAGCCCAGACACTCAGATCTTAACCCCAGTGTGCAGAAAGTGTCAGAACGTGTTTTTCAGCAGAAATAAACATGTTTCTGCAAGTTTGGTCAACCCCATGTAAGTTATGGGGCAGTAAATGCACACTTTTCAAAACGTGTTTTTCAGCCCGAAATAAACGCGTTTTTTCAGACAACTGAATCCCCATGTAACATCAAGGCTCAGAAGAGCCCACACACTCAGCTCTTAACCCCAGTGTGCAGAAAGTGTCAAAACGTGTTTTTCAGCAGAAATAAACATGTTTCTGCAAGTTTGGTCAACCCCATGTAAGTTATGGGGCAGTAAATGCACACTTTTCAAAACGTGTTTTTCAGCCCGAAATAAACGCGTTTTTTCAGACAACTGAATTCCCATGTAACATCAAGGCTCAGAAGAGCCCACACACTCAGATCTTAACCCCAGTGTGCAGAAAGTGTCAAAACGTGTTTTTCAGCAGAAATAAACATGTTTCTGCAAGTTTGGTCAACCCCATGTAAGTTATGGGGCAGTAAATGCACACTTTTCAAAACGTGTTTTTCAGCCCGAAATAAACGCGTTTTTTCAGACAACTGAATCCCCATGTAACAGCAAGGCTCAGAAGAGCCCACACACTCAGCTCTTAACCCCAGTGTGCAGAAAGTGTCAAAACGTGTTTTTCAGCAGAAATAAACATGTTTCTGCAAGTTTGTTCAACCCCATGTAAGTTATGGGGCAGTAAATGCACACTTTTCAAAACGTGTTTTTCAGCCCGAAATAAACGCGTTTTTTTAGACAACTGAATCTCCATGCAACAGCAAGGCTCAGAAGAGCCCACACACTCAGCTCTTAACCCCAGTGTGCAGAAAGTGTCAAAACGTGTTTTTCAGCAGAAATAAACATGTTTCTGCAAGTTTGGTCAACCCCATGTAAGTTATGGGGCAGTAAATGCACACTTTTCAAAACGTGTTTTTCAGCCCGAAATAAACGCGTTTTTTCAGACAACTGAATCCCCATGTAACATCAAGGCTCAGAAGAGCCCACACACTCAGCTCTTAACCCCAGTGTGCAGAAAGTGTCAAAACGTGTTTTTCAGCAGAAATAAACATGTTTCTGCAAGTTTGGTCAACCCCATGTAAGTTATGGGTCAGTAAATGCACACTTTTCAAAACGTGTTTTTCAGCCCGAAATAAACGCGTTTTTTCAGACAACTGAATCCCCATGTAACAGCAAGGCTCAGAAGAGCCCACACACTCAGATCTTAACCCCAGTGTGCAGAAAGTGTCAGAACGTGTTTTTCAGCAGAAATAAACATGTTTCTGCAAGTTTGGTCAACCCCATGTAAGTTATGGGGCAGTAAATGCACACTTTTCAAAACGTGTTTTTCAGCCCGAAATAAACGCGTTTTTTCAGACACCTGAATTCCCATGTAACATCAAGGCTCAGAAGAGCCCACACACTCAGATCTGAACCCCAGTGTGCAGAAAGTGTCAAAACGTGTTTTTCAGCAGAAATAAACATGTTTCTGCAAGTTTGGTCAACCCCATGTAAGTTATGGGGCAGTAAATGCACACTTTTCAAAACGTGTTTTTCAGCCCGAAATAAACGCGTTTTTTCAGACAACTGAATCCCCATGTAACATCAAGGCTCAGAAGAGCCCACACACTCAGCTCTTAACCCCAGTGTGCAGAAAGTGTCAAAATGTGTTTTTCAGCAGAAATAAACATGTTTCTGCAAGTTTGGTCAACCCCATGTAAGTTATGGGGCAGTAAATGCACACTTTTCAAAACGTGTTTTTCAGCCCGAAATAAACGCGTTTTTTCAGACAACTGAATCCCCATGTAACAGCAAGGCTCAGAAGAGCCCACACACTCAGATCTTAACCCCATTGTGCAGAAAGTGTCAGAACGTGTTTTTCAGCAGAAATAAACATGTTTCTGCAAGTTTGGTCAACCCCATGTAAGTTATGGGGCAGTAAATGCACACTTTTCAAAACGTGTTTTTCAGCCCGAAATAAACGCGTTTTTTCAGACAACTGAATCCCCATGTAACAGCAAGGCTCAGAAGAGCCCACACACTCAGATCTTAACCCCAGTGTGCAGAAAGTGTCAGAACGTGTTTTTCAGCAGAAATAAACATGTTTCTGCAAGTTTGGTCAACCCCATGTAAGTTATGGGGCAGTAAACGCACACTTTTCAAAACGTGTTTTTCAGCCCGAAATAAACGCGTTTTTTCAGACAACTGAATCCCCATGTAACATCAAGGCTCAGAAGAGCCCACACACTCAGCTCTTAACCCCAGTGTGCAGAAAGTGTCAAAACGTGTTTTTCAGCAGAAATAAACATGTTTCTTCAAGTTTGGTCAACCCCATGTAAGTTATGGGTCAGTAAATGCACACTTTTCAAAACGTGTTTTTCAGCCCGAAATAAACGCGTTTTTTCAGACAACTGAATCCCCATGTAACAGCAAGGCTCAGAAGAGCCCACACACTCAGATCTTAACCCCAGTGTGCAGAAAGTGTCAGAACGTGTTTTTCAGCAGAAATAAACATGTTTCTGCAAGTTTGGTCAACCCCATGTAAGTTATGGGGCAGTAAATGCACACTTTTCAAAACGTGTTTTTCAGCCCGAAATAAACGCGTTTTTTCAGACAACTGAATTCCCATGTAACATCAAGGCTCAGAAGAGCCCAGACACTCAGATCTTAACCCCAGTGTGCAGAAAGTGTCAAAACGTGTTTTTCAGCAGAAATAAACATGTTTCTGCAAGTTTGTTCAACCCCATGTAAGTTATGGGGCAGTAAATGCACACTTTTCAAAACGTGTTTTTCAGCCCGAAATAAACGCGTTTTTTTAGACAACTGAATCTCCATGCAACAGCAAGGCTCAGAAGAGCCCACACACTCAGCTCTTAACCCCAGTGTGCAGAAAGTGTCAAAACGTGTTTTTCAGCAGAAATAAACATGTTTCTGCAAGTTTGGTCAACCCCATGTAAGTTATGGGGCAGTAAATGCACACTTTTCAAAACGTGTTTTTCAGCCCGAAATAAACGCGTTTTTTCAGACAACTGAATCCCCATGTAACATCAAGGCTCAGAAGAGCCCACACACTCAGCTCTTAACCCCAGTGTGCAGAAAGTGTCAAAACGTGTTTTTCAGCAGAAATAAACATGTTTCTGCAAGTTTGGTCAACCCCATGTAAGTTATGGGGCAGTAAATGCACACTTTTCAAAACGTGTTTTTCAGCCCGAAATAAACGCGTTTTTTCAGACAACTGAATCCCCATGTAACATCAAGGCTCAGAAGAGCCCACACACTCAGCTCTTAACCCCAGTGTGCAGAAAGTGTCAAAATGTGTTTTTCAGCAGAAATAAACATGTTTCTGCAAGTTTGGTCAACCCCATGTAAGTTATGGGGCAGTAAATGCACACTTTTCAAAACGTGTTTTTCAGCCCGAAATAAACGCGTTTTTTCAGACAACTGAATCCCCATGTAACAGCAAGGCTCAGAAGAGCCCACACACTCAGCTCTTAACCCAAGTGTGCAGAAAGTGTCAAAACGTGTTTTTCAGCAGAAATAAACATGTTTCTGCAAGTTTGGTCAACCCCATGTAAGTTATGGGGCAGTAAATGCACACTTTTCAAAACGTGTTTTTCAGCCCGAAATAAACTCGTTTTTTCAGACAACTGAATCCCCATGTAACATCAAGGCTCAGAAGAGCCCACACACTCAGCTCTTAACCCCAGTGTGCAGAAAGTGTCAAAACGTGTTTTTCAGCAGAAATAAACATGTTTCTGCAAGTTTGGTCAACCCCATGTAAGTTATGGGGCAGTAAATGCACACTTTTCAAAACGTGTTTTTCAGCCCGAAATAAACGCGTTTTTTCAGACAACTGAATCCCCATGTAACATCAAGGCTCAGAAGAGCCCACACACTCAGCTCTTAACCCCAGTGTGCAGAAAGTGTCAAAATGTGTTTTTCAGCAGAAATAAACATGTTTCTGCAAGTTTGTTCAACCCCATGTAAGTTATGGGGCAGTAAATGCACACTTTTCAAAACGTGTTTTTCAGCCCGAAATAAACGCGTTTTTTTAGACAACTGAATCTCCATGTAACAGCAAGGCTCAGAAGAGCCCACACACTCAGCTCTTAACCCCAGTGTGCAGAAAGTGTCAAAACGTGTTTTTCAGCAGAAATAAACATGTTTCTGCAAGTTTGGTCAACCCCATGTAAGTTATGGGGCAGTAAATGCACACTTTTCAAAACGTGTTTTTCAGCCCGAAATAAACGCGTTTTTTCAGACAACTGAATCCCCATGTAACATCAAGGCTCAGAAGAGCCCACACACTCAGCTCTTAACCCCAGTGTGCAGAAAGTGTCAAAATGTGTTTTTCAGCAGAAATAAACATGTTTCTGCAAGTTTGGTCAACCCCATGTAAGTTATGGGGCAGTAAATGCACACTTTTCAAAACGTGTTTTTCAGCCCGAAATAAACGCGTTTTTTCAGACAACTGAATCCCCATGTAACATCAAGGCTCAGAAGAGCCCACACACTCAGCTCTTAACCCCAGTGTGCAGAAAGTGTCAAAACGTGTTTTTCAGCAGAAATAAACATGTTTCTGCAAGTTTGGTCAACCCCATGTAAGTTATGGGGCAGTAAATGCACACTTTTCAAAACGTGTTTTTCAGCCCGAAATAAACGCGTTTTTTCAGACAACTGAATCCCCATGTAACAGCAAGGCTCAGAAGAGCCCACACACTCAGCTCTTAACCCCAGTGTGCAGAAAGTGTCAGAACGTGTTTTTCAGCAGAAATAAACATGTTTCTGCAAGTTTGGTCAACCCCATGTAAGTTATGGGGCAGTAAATGCACACTTTTCAAAACGTGTTTTTCAGCCCGAAATAAACGCGTTTTTTCAGACAACTGAATTCCCATGTAACATCAAGGCTCAGAAGAGCCCACACACTCAGATCTTAACCCCAGTGTGCAGAAAGTGTCAAAACGTGTTTTTCAGCAGAAATAAACATGTTTCTGCAAGTTTGGTCAACCCCATGTAAGTTATGGGGCAGTAAATGCACACTTTTCAAAACGTGTTTTTCAGCCCGAAATAAACGCGTTTTTTCAGACAACTGAATCCCCATGTAACAGCAAGGCTCAGAAGAGCCCACACACTCAGCTCTTAACCCCAGTGTGCAGAAAGTGTCAAAACGTGTTTTTCAGCAGAAATAAACATGTTTCTGCAAGTTTGGTCAACCCCATGTAAGTTATGGGGCAGTAAATGCACACTTTTCAAAACGTGTTTTTCAGCCCGAAATAAACGCGTTTTTTCAGACAACTGAATCCCCATGTAACAGCAAGGCTCAGAAGAGCCCACACACTCAGATCTTAACCCCAGTGTGCAGAAAGTGTCAGAACGTGTTTTTCAGCAGAAATAAACATTTTTCTGCAAGTTTGGTCAACCCCATGTAAGTTATGGGGCAGTAAATGCACACTTTTCAAAACGTGTTTTTCAGCCCGAAATAAACGCGTTTTTTCAGACAACTGAATCCCCATGTAACATCAAGGCTCAGAAGAGCCCACACACTCAGCTCTTAACCCCAGTGTGCAGAAAGTGTCAAAACGTGTTTTTCAGCAGAAATAAACATGTTTCTGCAAGTTTGGTCAACCCCATGTAAGTTATGGGTCAGTAAATGCACACTTTTCAAAACGTGTTTTTCAGCCCGAAATAAACGCGTTTTTTCAGACAACTGAATCCCCATGTAACAGCAAGGCTCAGAAGAGCCCACACACTCAGATCTTAACCCCAGTGTGCAGAAAGTGTCAGAACGTGTTTTTCAGCAGAAATAAACATGTTTCTGCAAGTTTGGTCAACCCCATGTAAGTTATGGGGCAGTAAATGCACACTTTTCAAAACGTGTTTTTCAGCCCGAAATAAACGCGTTTTTTCAGACAACTGAATTCCCATGTAACATCAAGGCTCAGAAGAGCCCAGACACTCAGATCTTAACCCCAGTGTGCAGAAAGTGTCAGAACGTGTTTTTCAGCAGAAATAAACATGTTTCTGCAAGTTTGGTCAACCCCATGTAAGTTATGGGGCAGTAAATGCACACTTTTCAAAACGTGTTTTTCAGCCCGAAATAAACGCGTTTTTTCAGACAACTGAATCCCCATGTAACATCAAGGCTCAGAAGAGCCCACACACTCAGCTCTTAACCCCAGTGTGCAGAAAGTGTCAGAACGTGTTTTTCAGCAGAAATAAACATGTTTCTGCAAGTTTGGTCAACCCCATGTAAGTTATGGGTCAGTAAATGCACACTTTTCAAAACGTGTTTTTCAGCCCGAAATAAACGCGTTTTTTCAGACAACTGAATCCCCATGTAACAGCAAGGCTCAGAAGAGCCCACACACTCAGATCTTAACCCCAGTGTGCAGAAAGTGTCAGAACGTGTTTTTCAGCAGAAATAAACATGTTTCTGCAAGTTTGGTCAACCCCATGTAAGTTATGGGGCAGTAAATGCACACTTTTCAAAACGTGTTTTTCAGCCCGAAATAAACGCGTTTTTTCAGACAACTGAATCCCCATGTAACATCAAGGCTCAGAAGAGCCCACACACTCAGCTCTTAACCCCAGTGTGCAGAAAGTGTCAAAACGTGTTTTTCAGCAGAAATAAACATGTTTCTGCAAGTTTGGTCAACCCCATGTAAGTTATGGGGCAGTAAATGCACACTTTTCAAAACGTGTTTTTCAGCCCGAAATAAACGCGTTTTTTCAGACAACTGAATTCCCATGTAACATCAAGGCTCAGAAGAGCCCACACACTCAGATCTTAACCCCAGTGTGCAGAAAGTGTCAAAACGTGTTTTTCAGCAGAAATAAACATGTTTCTGCAAGTTTGGTCAACCCCATGTAAGTTATGGGGCAGTAAATGCACACTTTTCAAAACGTGTTTTTCAGCCCGAAATAAACGCGTTTTTTCAGACAACTGAATCCCCATGTAACAGCAAGGCTCAGAAGAGCCCACACACTCAGCTCTTAACCCCAGTGTGCAGAAAGTGTCAAAACGTGTTTTTCAGCAGAAATAAACATGTTTCTGCAAGTTTGTTCAACCCCATGTAAGTTATGGGGCAGTAAATGCACACTTTTCAAAACGTGTTTTTCAGCCCGAAATAAACGCGTTTTTTTAGACAACTGAATCTCCATGCAACAGCAAGGCTCAGAAGAGCCCACACACTCAGCTCTTAACCCCAGTGTGCAGAAAGTGTCAAAACGTGTTTTTCAGCAGAAATAAACATGTTTCTGCAAGTTTGGTCAACCCCATGTAAGTTATGGGGCAGTAAATGCACACTTTTCAAAACGTGTTTTTCAGCCCGAAATAAACGCGTTTTTTCAGACAACTGAATCCCCATGTAACATCAAGGCTCAGAAGAGCCCACACACTCAGCTCTTAACCCCAGTGTGCAGAAAGTGTCAAAATGTGTTTTTCAGCAGAAATAAACATGTTTCTGCAAGTTTGGTCAACCCCATGTAAGTTATGGGGCAGTAAATGCACACTTTTCAAAACGTGTTTTTCAGCCCGAAATAAACGCGTTTTTTCAGACAACTGAATCTCCATGTAACAGCAAGGCTCAGAAGAGCCCACACACTCAGCTCTTAACCCCAGTGTGCAGAAAGTGTCAAAACGTGTTTTTCAGCAGAAATAAACATGTTTCTGCAAGTTTGGTCAACCCCATGTAAGTTATGGGTCAGTAAATGCACACTTTTCAAAACGTGTTTTTCAGCCCGAAATAAACGCGTTTTTTCAGACAACTGAATCCCCATGTAACAGCAAGGCTCAGAAGAGCCCACACACTCAGATCTTAACCCCAGTGTGCAGAAAGTGTCAGAACGTGTTTTTCAGCAGAAATAAACATGTTTCTGCAAGTTTGGTCAACCCCATGTAAGTTATGGGGCAGTAAATGCACACTTTTCAAAACGTGTTTTTCAGCCCGAAATAAACGCTTTTTTTCAGACAACTGAATCCCCATGTAACATCAAGGCTCAGAAGAGCCCACACACTCAGCTCTTAACCCCAGTGTGCAGAAAGTGTCAAAACGTGTTTTTCAGCAGAAATAAACATGTTTCTGCAAGTTTGGTCAACCCCATGTAAGTTATGGGTCAGTAAATGCACACTTTTCAAAACGTGTTTTTCAGCCCGAAATAAACGCGTTTTTTCAGACAACTGAATCCCCATGTAACAGCAAGGCTCAGAAGAGCCCACACACTCAGATCTTAACCCCAGTGTGCAGAAAGTGTCAGAACGTGTTTTTCAGCAGAAATAAACATGTTTCTGCAAGTTTGGTCAACCCCATGTAAGTTATGGGGCAGTAAATGCACACTTTTCAAAACGTGTTTTTCAGCCCGAAATAAACGCGTTTTTTCAGACACCTGAATTCCCATGTAACATCAAGGCTCAGAAGAGCCCACACACTCAGATCTTAACCCCAGTGTGCAGAAAGTGTCAAAACGTGTTTTTCAGCAGAAATAAACATGTTTCTGCAAGTTTGGTCAACCCCATGTAAGTTATGGGGCAGTAAATGCACACTTTTCAAAACGTGTTTTTCAGCCCGAAATAAACGCGTTTTTTCAGACAACTGAATCCCCATGTAACATCAAGGCTCAGAAGAGCCCACACACTCAGCTCTTAACCCCAGTGTGCAGAAAGTGTCAAAATGTGTTTTTCAGCAGAAATAAACATGTTTCTGCAAGTTTGGTCAACCCCATGTAAGTTATGGGGCAGTAAATGCACACTTTTCAAAACGTGTTTTTCAGCCCGAAATAAACGCGTTTTTTCAGACAACTGAATCCCCATGTAACAGCAAGGCTCAGAAGAGCCCACACACTCAGATCTTAACCCCATTGTGCAGAAAGTGTCAGAACGTGTTTTTCAGCAGAAATAAACATGTTTCTGCAAGTTTGGTCAACCCCATGTAAGTTATGGGGCAGTAAATGCACACTTTTCAAAACGTGTTTTTCAGCCCGAAATAAACGCGTTTTTTCAGACAACTGAATCCCCATGTAACAGCAAGGCTCAGAAGAGCCCACACACTCAGATCTTAACCCCAGTGTGCAGAAAGTGTCAGAACGTGTTTTTCAGCAGAAATAAACATGTTTCTGCAAGTTTGGTCAACCCCATGTAAGTTATGGGGCAGTAAACGCACACTTTTCAAAACGTGTTTTTCAGCCCGAAATAAACGCGTTTTTTCAGACAACTGAATCCCCATGTAACATCAAGGCTCAGAAGAGCCCACACACTCAGCTCTTAACCCCAGTGTGCAGAAAGTGTCAAAACGTGTTTTTCAGCAGAAATAAACATGTTTCTGCAAGTTTGGTCAACCCCATGTAAGTTATGGGTCAGTAAATGCACACTTTTCAAAACGTGTTTTTCAGCCCGAAATAAACGCGTTTTTTCAGACAACTGAATCCCCATGTAACAGCAAGGCTCAGAAGAGCCCACACACTCAGATCTTAACCCCAGTGTGCAGAAAGTGTCAGAACGTGTTTTTCAGCAGAAATAAACATGTTTCTGCAAGTTTGGTCAACCCCATGTAAGTTATGGGGCAGTAAATGCACACTTTTCAAAACGTGTTTTTCAGCCCGAAATAAACGCGTTTTTTCAGACAACTGAATTCCCATGTAACATCAAGGCTCAGAAGAGCCCAGACACTCAGATCTTAACCCCAGTGTGCAGAAAGTGTCAAAACGTGTTTTTCAGCAGAAATAAACATGTTTCTGCAAGTTTGTTCAACCCCATGTAAGTTATGGGGCAGTAAATGCACACTTTTCAAAACGTGTTTTTCAGCCCGAAATAAACGCGTTTTTTTAGACAACTGAATCTCCATGCAACAGCAAGGCTCAGAAGAGCCCACACACTCAGCTCTTAACCCCAGTGTGCAGAAAGTGTCAAAACGTGTTTTTCAGCAGAAATAAACATGTTTCTGCAAGTTTGGTCAACCCCATGTAAGTTATGGGGCAGTAAATGCACACTTTTCAAAACGTGTTTTTCAGCCCGAAATAAACGCGTTTTTTCAGACAACTGAATCCCCATGTAACATCAAGGCTCAGAAGAGCCCACACACTCAGCTCTTAACCCCAGTGTGCAGAAAGTGTCAAAACGTGTTTTTCAGCAGAAATAAACATGTTTCTGCAAGTTTGGTCAACCCCATGTAAGTTATGGGGCAGTAAATGCACACTTTTCAAAACGTGTTTTTCAGCCCGAAATAAACGCGTTTTTTCAGACAACTGAATCCCCATGTAACATCAAGGCTCAGAAGAGCCCACACACTCAGCTCTTAACCCCAGTGTGCAGAAAGTGTCAAAATGTGTTTTTCAGCAGAAATAAACATGTTTCTGCAAGTTTGGTCAACCCCATGTAAGTTATGGGGCAGTAAATGCACACTTTTCAAAACGTGTTTTTCAGCCCGAAATAAACGCGTTTTTTCAGACAACTGAATTCCCATGTAACATCAAGGCTCAGAAGAGCCCAGACACTCAGATCTTAACCCCAGTGTGCAGAAAGTGTCAAAACGTGTTTTTCAGCAGAAATAAACATGTTTCTGCAAGTTTGGTCAACCCCATGTAAGTTATGGGGCAGTAAATGCACACTTTTCAAAACGTGTTTTTCAGCCCGAAATAAACGCGTTTTTTCAGACAACTGAATCCCCATGTAACATCAAGGCTCAGAAGAGCCCACACACTCAGCTCTTAACCCCAGTGTGCAGAAAGTGTCAAAATGTGTTTTTCAGCAGAAATAAACATGTTTCTGCAAGTTTGTTCAACCCCATGTAAGTTATGGGGCAGTAAATGCACACTTTTCAAAACGTGTTTTTCAGCCCGAAATAAACGCGTTTTTTTAGACAACTGAATCTCCATGCAACAGCAAGGCTCAGAAGAGCCCACACACTCAGCTCTTAACCCCAGTGTGCAGAAAGTGTCAAAACGTGTTTTTCAGCAGAAATAAACATGTTTCTGCAAGTTTGTTCAACCCCATGTAAGTTATGGGGCAGTAAATGCACACTTTTCAAAACGTGTTTTTCAGCCCGAAATAAACGCGTTTTTTCAGACAACTGAATCCCCATGTAACATCAAGGCTCAGAAGAGCCCACACACTCAGCTCTTAACCCCAGTGTGCAGAAAGTGTCAAAACGTGTTTTTCAGCAGAAATAAACATGTTTCTGCAAGTTTGGTCAACCCCATGTAAGTTATGGGGCAGTAAATGCACACTTTTCAAAACGTGTTTTTCAGCCCGAAATAAACGCGTTTTTTCAGACAACTGAATCCCCATGTAACATCAAGGCTCAGAAGAGCCCACACACTCAGCTCTTAACCCCAGTGTGCAGAAAGTGTCAAAATGTGTTTTTCAGCAGAAATAAACATGTTTCTGCAAGTTTGGTCAACCCCATGTAAGTTATGGGGCAGTAAATGCACACTTTTCAAAACGTGTTTTTCAGCCCGAAATAAACGCGTTTTTTCAGACAACTGAATCCCCATGTAACAGCAAGGCTCAGAAGAGCCCACACACTCAGATCTTAACCCCATTGTGCAGAAAGTGTCAGAACGTGTTTTTCAGCAGAAATAAACATGTTTCTGCAAGTTTGGTCAACCCCATGTAAGTTATGGGGCAGTAAATGCACACTTTTCAAAACGTGTTTTTCAGCCCGAAATAAACGCGTTTTTTCAGACAACTGAATCCCCATGTAACAGCAAGGCTCAGAAGAGCCCACACACTCAGCTCTTAACCCAAGTGTGCAGAAAGTGTCAAAACGTGTTTTTCAGCAGAAATAAACATGTTTCTGCAAGTTTGGTCAACCCCATGTAAGTTATGGGGCAGTAAATGCACACTTTTCAAAACGTGTTTTTCAGCCCGAAATAAACTCGTTTTTTCAGACAACTGAATCCCCATGTAACATCAAGGCTCAGAAGAGCCCACACACTCAGCTCTTAACCCCAGTGTGCAGAAAGTGTCAAAACGTGTTTTTCAGCAGAAATAAACATGTTTCTGCAAGTTTGGTCAACCCCATGTAAGTTATGGGGCAGTAAATGCACACTTTTCAAAACGTGTTTTTCAGCCCGAAATAAACGCGTTTTTTCAGACAACTGAATCCCCATGTAACATCAAGGCTCAGAAGAGCCCACACACTCAGCTCTTAACCCCAGTGTGCAGAAAGTGTCAAAACGTGTTTTTCAGCAGAAATAAACATGTTTCTGCAAGTTTGGTCAACCCCATGTAAGTTATGGGGCAGTAAATGCACACTTTTCAAAACGTGTTTTTCAGCCCGAAATAAACGCGTTTTTTCAGACAACTGAATTCCCATGTAACATCAAGGCTCAGAAGAGCCCAGACACTCAGATCTTAACCCCAGTGTGCAGAAAGTGTCAAAATGTGTTTTTCAGCAGAAATAAACATGTTTCTGCAAGTTTGGTCAACCCCATGTAAGTTATGGGGCAGTAAATGCACACTTTTCAAAACGTGTTTTTCAGCCCGAAATAAACGCGTTTTTTCAGACAACTGAATCCCCATGTAACATCAAGGCTCAGAAGAGCCCACACACTCAGCTCTTAACCCCAGTGTGCAGAAAGTGTCAAAATGTGTTTTTCAGCAGAAATAAACATGTTTCTGCAAGTTTGTTCAACCCCATGTAAGTTATGGGGCAGTAAATGCACACTTTTCAAAACGTGTTTTTCAGCCCGAAATAAACGCGTTTTTTTAGACAACTGAATCTCCATGCAACAGCAAGGCTCAGAAGAGCCCACACACTCAGCTCTTAACCCCAGTGTGCAGAAAGTGTCAAAACGTGTTTTTCAGCAGAAATAAACATGTTTCTGCAAGTTTGTTCAACCCCATGTAAGTTATGGGGCAGTAAATGCACACTTTTCAAAACGTGTTTTTCAGCCCGAAATAAACGCGTTTTTTCAGACAACTGAATCCCCATGTAACATCAAGGCTCAGAAGAGCCCACACACTCAGCTCTTAACCCCAGTGTGCAGAAAGTGTCAAAACGTGTTTTTCAGCAGAAATAAACATGTTTCTGCAAGTTTGGTCAACCCCATGTAAGTTATGGGGCAGTAAATGCACACTTTTCAAAACGTGTTTTTCAGCCCGAAATAAACGCGTTTTTTCAGACAACTGAATCCCCATGTAACATCAAGGCTCAGAAGAGCCCACACACTCAGCTCTTAACCCCAGTGTGCAGAAAGTGTCAAAATGTGTTTTTCAGCAGAAATAAACATGTTTCTGCAAGTTTGGTCAACCCCATGTAAGTTATGGGGCAGTAAATGCACACTTTTCAAAACGTGTTTTTCAGCCCGAAATAAACGCGTTTTTTCAGACAACTGAATCCCCATGTAACAGCAAGGCTCAGAAGAGCCCACACACTCAGATCTTAACCCCATTGTGCAGAAAGTGTCAGAACGTGTTTTTCAGCAGAAATAAACATGTTTCTGCAAGTTTGGTCAACCCCATGTAAGTTATGGGGCAGTAAATGCACACTTTTCAAAACGTGTTTTTCAGCCCGAAATAAACGCGTTTTTTCAGACAACTGAATCCCCATGTAACAGCAAGGCTCAGAAGAGCCCACACACTCAGCTCTTAACCCAAGTGTGCAGAAAGTGTCAAAACGTGTTTTTCAGCAGAAATAAACATGTTTCTGCAAGTTTGGTCAACCCCATGTAAGTTATGGGGCAGTAAATGCACACTTTTCAAAACGTGTTTTTCAGCCCGAAATAAACTCGTTTTTTCAGACAACTGAATCCCCATGTAACATCAAGGCTCAGAAGAGCCCACACACTCAGCTCTTAACCCCAGTGTGCAGAAAGTGTCAAAACGTGTTTTTCAGCAGAAATAAACATGTTTCTGCAAGTTTGGTCAACCCCATGTAAGTTATGGGGCAGTAAATGCACACTTTTCAAAACGTGTTTTTCAGCCCGAAATAAACGCGTTTTTTCAGACAACTGAATCCCCATGTAACATCAAGGCTCAGAAGAGCCCACACACTCAGCTCTTAACCCCAGTGTGCAGAAAGTGTCAAAATGTGTTTTTCAGCAGAAATAAACATGTTTCTGCAAGTTTGTTCAACCCCATGTAAGTTATGGGGCAGTAAATGCACACTTTTCAAAACGTGTTTTTCAGCCCGAAATAAACGCGTTTTTTTAGACAACTGAATCTCCATGTAACAGCAAGGCTCAGAAGAGCCCACACACTCAGCTCTTAACCCCAGTGTGCAGAAAGTGTCAAAACGTGTTTTTCAGCAGAAATAAACATGTTTCTGCAAGTTTGGTCAACCCCATGTAAGTTATGGGGCAGTAAATGCACACTTTTCAAAACGTGTTTTTCAGCCCGAAATAAACGCGTTTTTTCAGACAACTGAATCCCCATGTAACATCAAGGCTCAGAAGAGCCCACACACTCAGCTCTTAACCCCAGTGTGCAGAAAGTGTCAAAATGTGTTTTTCAGCAGAAATAAACATGTTTCTGCAAGTTTGGTCAACCCCATGTAAGTTATGGGGCAGTAAATGCACACTTTTCAAAACGTGTTTTTCAGCCCGAAATAAACGCGTTTTTTCAGACAACTGAATCCCCATGTAACATCAAGGCTCAGAAGAGCCCACACACTCAGCTCTTAACCCCAGTGTGCAGAAAGTGTCAAAACGTGTTTTTCAGCAGAAACAAACATGTTTCTGCAAGTTTGGTCAACCCCATGTAAGTTATGGGTCAGTAAATGCACACTTTTCAAAACGTGTTTTTCAGCCCGAAATAAACGCGTTTTTTCAGACAACTGAATCCCCATGTAACAGCAAGGCTCAGAAGAGCCCACACACTCAGCTCTTAACCCCAGTGTGCAGAAAGTGTCAGAACGTGTTTTTCAGCAGAAATAAACATGTTTCTGCAAGTTTGGTCAACCCCATGTAAGTTATGGGGCAGTAAATGCACACTTTTCAAAACGTGTTTTTCAGCCCGAAATAAACGCGTTTTTTCAGACAACTGAATTCCCATGTAACATCAAGGCTCAGAAGAGCCCACACACTCAGATCTTAACCCCAGTGTGCAGAAAGTGTCAAAACGTGTTTTTCAGCAGAAATAAACATGTTTCTGCAAGTTTGGTCAACCCCATGTAAGTTATGGGGCAGTAAATGCACACTTTTCAAAACGTGTTTTTCAGCCCGAAATAAACGCGTTTTTTCAGACAACTGAATCCCCATGTAACAGCAAGGCTCAGAAGAGCCCACACACTCAGCTCTTAACCCCAGTGTGCAGAAAGTGTCAAAACGTGTTTTTCAGCAGAAATAAACATGTTTCTGCAAGTTTGGTCAACCCCATGTAAGTTATGGGGCAGTAAATGCACACTTTTCAAAACGTGTTTTTCAGCCCGAAATAAACGCGTTTTTTCAGACAACTGAATCCCCATGTAACATCAAGGCTCAGAAGAGCCCACACACTCAGCTCTTAACCCCAGTGTGCAGAAAGTGTCAAAACGTGTTTTTCAGCAGAAATAAACATGTTTCTGCAAGTTTGGTCAACCCCATGTAAGTTATGGGTCAGTAAATGCACACTTTTCAAAACGTGTTTTTCAGCCCGAAATAAACGCGTTTTTTCAGACAACTGAATCCCCATGTAACAGCAAGGCTCAGAAGAGCCCACACACTCAGATCTTAACCCCAGTGTGCAGAAAGTGTCAGAACGTGTTTTTCAGCAGAAATAAACATGTTTCTGCAAGTTTGGTCAACCCCATGTAAGTTATGGGGCAGTAAATGCACACTTTTCAAAACGTGTTTTTCAGCCCGAAATAAACGCGTTTTTTCAGACAACTGAATTCCCATGTAACATCAAGGCTCAGAAGAGCCCAGACACTCAGATCTTAACCCCAGTGTGCAGAAAGTGTCAGAACGTGTTTTTCAGCAGAAATAAACATGTTTCTGCAAGTTTGGTCAACCCCATGTAAGTTATGGGGCAGTAAATGCACACTTTTCAAAACGTGTTTTTCAGCCCGAAATAAACGCGTTTTTTCAGACAACTGAATCCCCATGTAACATCAAGGCTCAGAAGAGCCCACACACTCAGCTCTTAACCCCAGTGTGCAGAAAGTGTCAGAACGTGTTTTTCAGCAGAAATAAACATGTTTCTGCAAGTTTGGTCAACCCCATGTAAGTTATGGGTCAGTAAATGCACACTTTTCAAAACGTGTTTTTCAGCCCGAAATAAACGCGTTTTTTCAGACAACTGAATCCCCATGTAACAGCAAGGCTCAGAAGAGCCCACACACTCAGATCTTAACCCCAGTGTGCAGAAAGTGTCAGAACGTGTTTTTCAGCAGAAATAAACATGTTTCTGCAAGTTTGGTCAACCCCATGTAAGTTATGGGGCAGTAAATGCACACTTTTCAAAACGTGTTTTTCAGCCCGAAATAAACGCGTTTTTTCAGACAACTGAATCCCCATGTAACATCAAGGCTCAGAAGAGCCCACACACTCAGCTCTTAACCCCAGTGTGCAGAAAGTGTCAAAACGTGTTTTTCAGCAGAAATAAACATGTTTCTGCAAGTTTGGTCAACCCCATGTAAGTTATGGGGCAGTAAATGCACACTTTTCAAAACGTGTTTTTCAGCCCGAAATAAACGCGTTTTTTCAGACAACTGAATTCCCATGTAACATCAAGGCTCAGAAGAGCCCACACACCCAGATCTTAACCCCAGTGTGCAGAAAGTGTCAAAACGTGTTTTTCAGCAGAAATAAACATGTTTCTGCAAGTTTGGTCAACCCCATGTAAGTTATGGGGCAGTAAATGCACACTTTTCAAAACGTGTTTTTCAGCCCGAAATAAACGCGTTTTTTCAGACAACTGAATCCCCATGTAACAGCAAGGCTCAGAAGAGCCCACACACTCAGCTCTTAACCCCAGTGTGCAGAAAGTGTCAAAACGTGTTTTTCAGCAGAAATAAACATGTTTCTGCAAGTTTGTTCAACCCCATGTAAGTTATGGGGCAGTAAATGCACACTTTTCAAAACGTGTTTTTCAGCCCGAAATAAACGCGTTTTTTTAGACAACTGAATCTCCATGCAACAGCAAGGCTCAGAAGAGCCCACACACTCAGCTCTTAACCCCAGTGTGCAGAAAGTGTCAAAACGTGTTTTTCAGCAGAAATAAACATGTTTCTGCAAGTTTGGTCAACCCCATGTAAGTTATGGGGCAGTAAATGCACACTTTTCAAAACGTGTTTTTCAGCCCGAAATAAACGCGTTTTTTCAGACAACTGAATCCCCATGTAACATCAAGGCTCAGAAGAGCCCACACACTCAGCTCTTAACCCCAGTGTGCAGAAAGTGTCAAAACGTGTTTTTCAGCAGAAATAAACATGTTTCTGCAAGTTTGGTCAACCCCATGTAAGTTATGGGTCAGTAAATGCACACTTTTCAAAACGTGTTTTTCAGCCCGAAATAAACGCGTTTTTTCAGACAACTGAATCCCCATGTAACAGCAAGGCTCAGAAGAGCCCACACACTCAGATCTTAACCCCAGTGTGCAGAAAGTGTCAGAACGTGTTTTTCAGCAGAAATAAACATGTTTCTGCAAGTTTGGTCAACCCCATGTAAGTTATGGGGCAGTAAATGCACACTTTTCAAAACGTGTTTTTCAGCCCGAAATAAACGCGTTTTTTCAGACACCTGAATTCCCATGTAACATCAAGGCTCAGAAGAGCCCACACACTCAGATCTTAACCCCAGTGTGCAGAAAGTGTCAAAACGTGTTTTTCAGCAGAAATAAACATGTTTCTGCAAGTTTGGTCAACCCCATGTAAGTTATGGGGCAGTAAATGCACACTTTTCAAAACGTGTTTTTCAGCCCGAAATAAACGCGTTTTTTCAGACAACTGAATCCCCATGTAACATCAAGGCTCAGAAGAGCCCACACACTCAGCTCTTAACCCCAGTGTGCAGAAAGTGTCAAAATGTGTTTTTCAGCAGAAATAAACATGTTTCTGCAAGTTTGGTCAACCCCATGTAAGTTATGGGGCAGTAAATGCACACTTTTCAAAACGTGTTTTTCAGCCCGAAATAAACGCGTTTTTTCAGACAACTGAATCCCCATGTAACAGCAAGGCTCAGAAGAGCCCACACACTCAGATCTTAACCCCATTGTGCAGAAAGTGTCAGAACGTGTTTTTCAGCAGAAATAAACATGTTTCTGCAAGTTTGGTCAACCCCATGTAAGTTATGGGGCAGTAAATGCACACTTTTCAAAACGTGTTTTTCAGCCCGAAATAAACGCGTTTTTTCAGACAACTGAATCCCCATGTAACAGCAAGGCTCAGAAGAGCCCACACACTCAGATCTTAACCCCAGTGTGCAGAAAGTGTCAGAACGTGTTTTTCAGCAGAAATAAACATGTTTCTGCAAGTTTGGTCAACCCCATGTAAGTTATGGGGCAGTAAACGCACACTTTTCAAAACGTGTTTTTCAGCCCGAAATAAACGCGTTTTTTCAGACAACTGAATCCCCATGTAACATCAAGGCTCAGAAGAGCCCACACACTCAGCTCTTAACCCCAGTGTGCAGAAAGTGTCAAAACGTGTTTTTCAGCAGAAATAAACATGTTTCTGCAAGTTTGGTCAACCCCATGTAAGTTATGGGTCAGTAAATGCACACTTTTCAAAACGTGTTTTTCAGCCCGAAATAAACGCGTTTTTTCAGACAACTGAATCCCCATGTAACAGCAAGGCTCAGAAGAGCCCACACACTCAGATCTTAACCCCAGTGTGCAGAAAGTGTCAGAACGTGTTTTTCAGCAGAAATAAACATGTTTCTGCAAGTTTGGTCAACCCCATGTAAGTTATGGGGCAGTAAATGCACACTTTTCAAAACGTGTTTTTCAGCCCGAAATAAACGCGTTTTTTCAGACAACTGAATTCCCATGTAACATCAAGGCTCAGAAGAGCCCAGACACTCAGATCTTAACCCCAGTGTGCAGAAAGTGTCAAAACGTGTTTTTCAGCAGAAATAAACATGTTTCTGCAAGTTTGTTCAACCCCATGTAAGTTATGGGGCAGTAAATGCACACTTTTCAAAACGTGTTTTTCAGCCCGAAATAAACGCGTTTTTTTAGACAACTGAATCTCCATGCAACAGCAAGGCTCAGAAGAGCCCACACACTCAGCTCTTAACCCCAGTGTGCAGAAAGTGTCAAAACGTGTTTTTCAGCAGAAATAAACATGTTTCTGCAAGTTTGGTCAACCCCATGTAAGTTATGGGGCAGTAAATGCACACTTTTCAAAACGTGTTTTTCAGCCCGAAATAAACGCGTTTTTTCAGACAACTGAATCCCCATGTAACATCAAGGCTC
The DNA here is from genome assembly GCF_059453375.1 of Lepisosteus platostomus. Classification (NCBI taxonomy): domain Eukaryota; kingdom Metazoa; phylum Chordata; class Actinopteri; order Semionotiformes; family Lepisosteidae; genus Lepisosteus; species Lepisosteus platostomus. Next base: position 47,388,545 of record NC_142616.1, read on the forward strand.
AGAAGAGCCCACACACTCAGCTCTTAACCCCAGTGTGCAGAAAGTGTCAAAACGTGTTTTTCAGCAGAAATAAACATGTTTCTGCAAGTTTGGTCAACCCCATGTAAGTTATGGGGCAGTAAATGCACACTTTTCAAAACGTGTTTTTCAGCCCGAAATAAACGCGTTTTTTCAGACAACTGAATCCCCATGTAACATCAAGGCTCAGAAGAGCCCACACACTCAGCTCTTAACCCCAGTGTGCAGAAAGTGTCAAAATGTGTTTTTCAGCAGAAATAAACATGTTTCTGCAAGTTTGGTCAACCCCATGTAAGTTATGGGGCAGTAAATGCACACTTTTCAAAACGTGTTTTTCAGCCCGAAATAAACGCGTTTTTTCAGACAACTGAATCCCCATGTAACAGCAAGGCTCAGAAGAGCCCACACACTCAGCTCTTAACCCAAGTGTGCAGAAAGTGTCAAAACGTGTTTTTCAGCAGAAATAAACATGTTTCTGCAAGTTTGGTCAACCCCATGTAAGTTATGGGGCAGTAAATGCACACTTTTCAAAACGTGTTTTTCAGCCCGAAATAAACTCGTTTTTTCAGACAACTGAATCCCCATGTAACATCAAGGCTCAGAAGAGCCCACACACTCAGCTCTTAACCCCAGTGTGCAGAAAGTGTCAAAACGTGTTTTTCAGCAGAAATAAACATGTTTCTGCAAGTTTGGTCAACCCCATGTAAGTTATGGGGCAGTAAATGCACACTTTTCAAAACGTGTTTTTCAGCCCGAAATAAACGCGTTTTTTCAGACAACTGAATCCCCATGTAACATCAAGGCTCAGAAGAGCCCACACACTCAGCTCTTAACCCCAGTGTGCAGAAAGTGTCAAAATGTGTTTTTCAGCAGAAATAAACATGTTTCTGCAAGTTTGTTCAACCCCATGTAAGTTATGGGGCAGTAAATGCACACTTTTCAAAACGTGTTTTTCAGCCCGAAATAAACGCGTTTTTTTAGACAACTGAATCTCCATGTAACAGCAAGGCTCAGAAGAGCCCACACACTCAGCTCTTAACCCCAGTGTGCAGAAAGTGTCAAAACGTGTTTTTCAGCAGAAATAAACATGTTTCTGCAAGTTTGGTCAACCCCATGTAAGTTATGGGGCAGTAAATGCACACTTTTCAAAACGTGTTTTTCAGCCCGAAATAAACGCGTTTTTTCAGACAACTGAATCCCCATGTAACATCAAGGCTCAGAAGAGCCCACACACTCAGCTCTTAACCCCAGTGTGCAGAAAGTGTCAAAATGTGTTTTTCAGCAGAAATAAACATGTTTCTGCAAGTTTGGTCAACCCCATGTAAGTTATGGGGCAGTAAATGCACACTTTTCAAAACGTGTTTTTCAGCCCGAAATAAACGCGTTTTTTCAGACAACTGAATCCCCATGTAACATCAAGGCTCAGAAGAGCCCACACACTCAGCTCTTAACCCCAGTGTGCAGAAAGTGTCAAAACGTGTTTTTCAGCAGAAATAAACATGTTTCTGCAAGTTTGGTCAACCCCATGTAAGTTATGGGTCAGTAAATGCACACTTTTCAAAACGTGTTTTTCAGCCCGAAATAAACGCGTTTTTTCAGACAACTGAATCCCCATGTAACAGCAAGGCTCAGAAGAGCCCACACACTCAGCTCTTAACCCCAGTGTGCAGAAAGTGTCAGAACGTGTTTTTCAGCAGAAATAAACATGTTTCTGCAAGTTTGGTCAACCCCATGTAAGTTATGGGGCAGTAAATGCACACTTTTCAAAACGTGTTTTTCAGCCCGAAATAAACGCGTTTTTTCAGACAACTGAATTCCCATGTAACATCAAGGCTCAGAAGAGCCCACACACTCAGATCTTAACCCCAGTGTGCAGAAAGTGTCAAAACGTGTTTTTCAGCAGAAATAAACATGTTTCTGCAAGTTTGGTCAACCCCATGTAAGTTATGGGGCAGTAAATGCACACTTTTCAAAACGTGTTTTTCAGCCCGAAATAAACGCGTTTTTTCAGACAACTGAATCCCCATGTAACAGCAAGGCTCAGAAGAGCCCACACACTCAGCTCTTAACCCCAGTGTGCAGAAAGTGTCAAAACGTGTTTTTCAGCAGAAATAAACATGTTTCTGCAAGTTTGGTCAACCCCATGTAAGTTATGGGGCAGTAAATGCACACTTTTCAAAACGTGTTTTTCAGCCCGAAATAAACGCGTTTTTTCAGACAACTGAATCCCCATGTAACAGCAAGGCTCAGAAGAGCCCACACACTCAGATCTTAACCCCAGTGTGCAGAAAGTGTCAGAACGTGTTTTTCAGCAGAAATAAACATTTTTCTGCAAGTTTGGTCAACCCCATGTAAGTTATGGGGCAGTAAATGCACACTTTTCAAAACGTGTTTTTCAGCCCGAAATAAACGCGTTTTTTCAGACAACTGAATCCCCATGTAACATCAAGGCTCAGAAGAGCCCACACACTCAGCTCTTAACCCCAGTGTGCAGAAAGTGTCAAAACGTGTTTTTCAGCAGAAATAAACATGTTTCTGCAAGTTTGGTCAACCCCATGTAAGTTATGGGTCAGTAAATGCACACTTTTCAAAACGTGTTTTTCAGCCCGAAATAAACGCGTTTTTTCAGACAACTGAATCCCCATGTAACAGCAAGGCTCAGAAGAGCCCACACACTCAGATCTTAACCCCAGTGTGCAGAAAGTGTCAGAACGTGTTTTTCAGCAGAAATAAACATGTTTCTGCAAGTTTGGTCAACCCCATGTAAGTTATGGGGCAGTAAATGCACACTTTTCAAAACGTGTTTTTCAGCCCGAAATAAACGCGTTTTTTCAGACAACTGAATTCCCATGTAACATCAAGGCTCAGAAGAGCCCAGACACTCAGATCTTAACCCCAGTGTGCAGAAAGTGTCAGAACGTGTTTTTCAGCAGAAATAAACATGTTTCTGCAAGTTTGGTCAACCCCATGTAAGTTATGGGGCAGTAAATGCACACTTTTCAAAACGTGTTTTTCAGCCCGAAATAAACGCGTTTTTTCAGACAACTGAATCCCCATGTAACATCAAGGCTCAGAAGAGCCCACACACTCAGCTCTTAACCCCAGTGTGCAGAAAGTGTCAAAACGTGTTTTTCAGCAGAAATAAACATGTTTCTGCAAGTTTGGTCAACCCCATGTAAGTTATGGGTCAGTAAATGCACACTTTTCAAAACGTGTTTTTCAGCCCGAAATAAACGCGTTTTTTCAGACAACTGAATCCCCATGTAACAGCAAGGCTCAGAAGAGCCCACACACTCAGATCTTAACCCCAGTGTGCAGAAAGTGTCAGAACGTGTTTTTCAGCAGAAATAAACATGTTTCTGCAAGTTTGGTCAACCCCATGTAAGTTATGGGGCAGTAAATGCACACTTTTCAAAACGTGTTTTTCAGCCCGAAATAAACGCGTTTTTTCAGACAACTGAATTCCCATGTAACATCAAGGCTCAGAAGAGCCCAGACACTCAGATCTTAACCCCAGTGTGCAGAAAGTGTCAGAACGTGTTTTTCAGCAGAAATAAACATGTTTCTGCAAGTTTGGTCAACCCCATGTAAGTTATGGGGCAGTAAATGCACACTTTTCAAAACGTGTTTTTCAGCCCGAAATAAACGCGTTTTTTCAGACAACTGAATCCCCATGTAACATCAAGGCTCAGAAGAGCCCACACACTCAGCTCTTAACCCCAGTGTGCAGAAAGTGTCAGAACGTGTTTTTCAGCAGAAATAAACATGTTTCTGCAAGTTTGGTCAACCCCATGTAAGTTATGGGTCAGTAAATGCACACTTTTCAAAACGTGTTTTTCAGCCCGAAATAAACGCGTTTTTTCAGACAACTGAATCCCCATGTAACAGCAAGGCTCAGAAGAGCCCACACACTCAGATCTTAACCCCAGTGTGCAGAAAGTGTCAGAACGTGTTTTTCAGCAGAAATAAACATGTTTCTGCAAGTTTGGTCAACCCCATGTAAGTTATGGGGCAGTAAATGCACACTTTTCAAAACGTGTTTTTCAGCCCGAAATAAACGCGTTTTTTCAGACAACTGAATCCCCATGTAACATCAAGGCTCAGAAGAGCCCACACACTCAGCTCTTAACCCCAGTGTGCAGAAAGTGTCAAAACGTGTTTTTCAGCAGAAATAAACATGTTTCTGCAAGTTTGGTCAACCCCATGTAAGTTATGGGGCAGTAAATGCACACTTTTCAAAACGTGTTTTTCAGCCCGAAATAAACGCGTTTTTTCAGACAACTGAATTCCCATGTAACATCAAGGCTCAGAAGAGCCCACACACTCAGATCTTAACCCCAGTGTGCAGAAAGTGTCAAAACGTGTTTTTCAGCAGAAATAAACATGTTTCTGCAAGTTTGGTCAACCCCATGTAAGTTATGGGGCAGTAAATGCACACTTTTCAAAACGTGTTTTTCAGCCCGAAATAAACGCGTTTTTTCAGACAACTGAATCCCCATGTAACAGCAAGGCTCAGAAGAGCCCACACACTCAGCTCTTAACCCCAGTGTGCAGAAAGTGTCAAAACGTGTTTTTCAGCAGAAATAAACATGTTTCTGCAAGTTTGTTCAACCCCATGTAAGTTATGGGGCAGTAAATGCACACTTTTCAAAACGTGTTTTTCAGCCCGAAATAAACGCGTTTTTTTAGACAACTGAATCTCCATGCAACAGCAAGGCTCAGAAGAGCCCACACACTCAGCTCTTAACCCCAGTGTGCAGAAAGTGTCAAAACGTGTTTTTCAGCAGAAATAAACATGTTTCTGCAAGTTTGGTCAACCCCATGTAAGTTATGGGGCAGTAAATGCACACTTTTCAAAACGTGTTTTTCAGCCCGAAATAAACGCGTTTTTTCAGACAACTGAATCCCCATGTAACATCAAGGCTCAGAAGAGCCCACACACTCAGCTCTTAACCCCAGTGTGCAGAAAGTGTCAAAACGTGTTTTTCAGCAGAAATAAACATGTTTCTGCAAGTTTGGTCAACCCCATGTAAGTTATGGGTCAGTAAATGCACACTTTTCAAAACGTGTTTTTCAGCCCGAAATAAACGCGTTTTTTCAGACAACTGAATCCCCATGTAACAGCAAGGCTCAGAAGAGCCCACACACTCAGATCTTAACCCCAGTGTGCAGAAAGTGTCAGAACGTGTTTTTCAGCAGAAATAAACATGTTTCTGCAAGTTTGGTCAACCCCATGTAAGTTATGGGGCAGTAAATGCACACTTTTCAAAACGTGTTTTTCAGCCCGAAATAAACGCGTTTTTTCAGACACCTGAATTCCCATGTAACATCAAGGCTCAGAAGAGCCCACACACTCAGATCTGAACCCCAGTGTGCAGAAAGTGTCAAAACGTGTTTTTCAGCAGAAATAAACATGTTTCTGCAAGTTTGGTCAACCCCATGTAAGTTATGGGGCAGTAAATGCACACTTTTCAAAACGTGTTTTTCAGCCCGAAATAAACGCGTTTTTTCAGACAACTGAATCCCCATGTAACATCAAGGCTCAGAAGAGCCCACACACTCAGCTCTTAACCCCAGTGTGCAGAAAGTGTCAAAATGTGTTTTTCAGCAGAAATAAACATGTTTCTGCAAGTTTGGTCAACCCCATGTAAGTTATGGGGCAGTAAATGCACACTTTTCAAAACGTGTTTTTCAGCCCGAAATAAACGCGTTTTTTCAGACAACTGAATCCCCATGTAACAGCAAGGCTCAGAAGAGCCCACACACTCAGATCTTAACCCCATTGTGCAGAAAGTGTCAGAACGTGTTTTTCAGCAGAAATAAACATGTTTCTGCAAGTTTGGTCAACCCCATGTAAGTTATGGGGCAGTAAATGCACACTTTTCAAAACGTGTTTTTCAGCCCGAAATAAACGCGTTTTTTCAGACAACTGAATCCCCATGTAACAGCAAGGCTCAGAAGAGCCCACACACTCAGATCTTAACCCCAGTGTGCAGAAAGTGTCAGAACGTGTTTTTCAGCAGAAATAAACATGTTTCTGCAAGTTTGGTCAACCCCATGTAAGTTATGGGGCAGTAAACGCACACTTTTCAAAACGTGTTTTTCAGCCCGAAATAAACGCGTTTTTTCAGACAACTGAATCCCCATGTAACATCAAGGCTCAGAAGAGCCCACACACTCAGCTCTTAACCCCAGTGTGCAGAAAGTGTCAAAACGTGTTTTTCAGCAGAAATAAACATGTTTCTGCAAGTTTGGTCAACCCCATGTAAGTTATGGGTCAGTAAATGCACACTTTTCAAAACGTGTTTTTCAGCCCGAAATAAACGCGTTTTTTCAGACAACTGAATCCCCATGTAACAGCAAGGCTCAGAAGAGCCCACACACTCAGATCTTAACCCCAGTGTGCAGAAAGTGTCAGAACGTGTTTTTCAGCAGAAATAAACATGTTTCTGCAAGTTTGGTCAACCCCATGTAAGTTATGGGGCAGTAAATGCACACTTTTCAAAACGTGTTTTTCAGCCCGAAATAAACGCGTTTTTTCAGACAACTGAATTCCCATGTAACATCAAGGCTCAGAAGAGCCCAGACACTCAGATCTTAACCCCAGTGTGCAGAAAGTGTCAAAACGTGTTTTTCAGCAGAAATAAACATGTTTCTGCAAGTTTGTTCAACCCCATGTAAGTTATGGGGCAGTAAATGCACACTTTTCAAAACGTGTTTTTCAGCCCGAAATAAACGCGTTTTTTTAGACAACTGAATCTCCATGCAACAGCAAGGCTCAGAAGAGCCCACACACTCAGCTCTTAACCCCAGTGTGCAGAAAGTGTCAAAACGTGTTTTTCAGCAGAAATAAACATGTTTCTGCAAGTTTGGTCAACCCCATGTAAGTTATGGGGCAGTAAATGCACACTTTTCAAAACGTGTTTTTCAGCCCGAAATAAACGCGTTTTTTCAGACAACTGAATCCCCATGTAACATCAAGGCTCAGAAGAGCCCACACACTCAGCTCTTAACCCCAGTGTGCAGAAAGTGTCAAAACGTGTTTTTCAGCAGAAATAAACATGTTTCTGCAAGTTTGGTCAACCCCATGTAAGTTATGGGGCAGTAAATGCACACTTTTCAAAACGTGTTTTTCAGCCCGAAATAAACGCGTTTTTTCAGACAACTGAATCCCCATGTAACATCAAGGCTCAGAAGAGCCCACACACTCAGCTCTTAACCCCAGTGTGCAGAAAGTGTCAAAATGTGTTTTTCAGCAGAAATAAACATGTTTCTGCAAGTTTGGTCAACCCCATGTAAGTTATGGGGCAGTAAATGCACACTTTTCAAAACGTGTTTTTCAGCCCGAAATAAACGCGTTTTTTCAGACAACTGAATCCCCATGTAACAGCAAGGCTCAGAAGAGCCCACACACTCAGCTCTTAACCCAAGTGTGCAGAAAGTGTCAAAACGTGTTTTTCAGCAGAAATAAACATGTTTCTGCAAGTTTGGTCAACCCCATGTAAGTTATGGGGCAGTAAATGCACACTTTTCAAAACGTGTTTTTCAGCCCGAAATAAACTCGTTTTTTCAGACAACTGAATCCCCATGTAACATCAAGGCTCAGAAGAGCCCACACACTCAGCTCTTAACCCCAGTGTGCAGAAAGTGTCAAAACGTGTTTTTCAGCAGAAATAAACATGTTTCTGCAAGTTTGGTCAACCCCATGTAAGTTATGGGGCAGTAAATGCACACTTTTCAAAACGTGTTTTTCAGCCCGAAATAAACGCGTTTTTTCAGACAACTGAATCCCCATGTAACATCAAGGCTCAGAAGAGCCCACACACTCAGCTCTTAACCCCAGTGTGCAGAAAGTGTCAAAATGTGTTTTTCAGCAGAAATAAACATGTTTCTGCAAGTTTGTTCAACCCCATGTAAGTTATGGGGCAGTAAATGCACACTTTTCAAAACGTGTTTTTCAGCCCGAAATAAACGCGTTTTTTTAGACAACTGAATCTCCATGTAACAGCAAGGCTCAGAAGAGCCCACACACTCAGCTCTTAACCCCAGTGTGCAGAAAGTGTCAAAACGTGTTTTTCAGCAGAAATAAACATGTTTCTGCAAGTTTGGTCAACCCCATGTAAGTTATGGGGCAGTAAATGCACACTTTTCAAAACGTGTTTTTCAGCCCGAAATAAACGCGTTTTTTCAGACAACTGAATCCCCATGTAACATCAAGGCTCAGAAGAGCCCACACACTCAGCTCTTAACCCCAGTGTGCAGAAAGTGTCAAAATGTGTTTTTCAGCAGAAATAAACATGTTTCTGCAAGTTTGGTCAACCCCATGTAAGTTATGGGGCAGTAAATGCACACTTTTCAAAACGTGTTTTTCAGCCCGAAATAAACGCGTTTTTTCAGACAACTGAATCCCCATGTAACATCAAGGCTCAGAAGAGCCCACACACTCAGCTCTTAACCCCAGTGTGCAGAAAGTGTCAAAACGTGTTTTTCAGCAGAAATAAACATGTTTCTGCAAGTTTGGTCAACCCCATGTAAGTTATGGGGCAGTAAATGCACACTTTTCAAAACGTGTTTTTCAGCCCGAAATAAACGCGTTTTTTCAGACAACTGAATCCCCATGTAACAGCAAGGCTCAGAAGAGCCCACACACTCAGCTCTTAACCCCAGTGTGCAGAAAGTGTCAGAACGTGTTTTTCAGCAGAAATAAACATGTTTCTGCAAGTTTGGTCAACCCCATGTAAGTTATGGGGCAGTAAATGCACACTTTTCAAAACGTGTTTTTCAGCCCGAAATAAACGCGTTTTTTCAGACAACTGAATTCCCATGTAACATCAAGGCTCAGAAGAGCCCACACACTCAGATCTTAACCCCAGTGTGCAGAAAGTGTCAAAACGTGTTTTTCAGCAGAAATAAACATGTTTCTGCAAGTTTGGTCAACCCCATGTAAGTTATGGGGCAGTAAATGCACACTTTTCAAAACGTGTTTTTCAGCCCGAAATAAACGCGTTTTTTCAGACAACTGAATCCCCATGTAACAGCAAGGCTCAGAAGAGCCCACACACTCAGCTCTTAACCCCAGTGTGCAGAAAGTGTCAAAACGTGTTTTTCAGCAGAAATAAACATGTTTCTGCAAGTTTGGTCAACCCCATGTAAGTTATGGGGCAGTAAATGCACACTTTTCAAAACGTGTTTTTCAGCCCGAAATAAACGCGTTTTTTCAGACAACTGAATCCCCATGTAACAGCAAGGCTCAGAAGAGCCCACACACTCAGATCTTAACCCCAGTGTGCAGAAAGTGTCAGAACGTGTTTTTCAGCAGAAATAAACATTTTTCTGCAAGTTTGGTCAACCCCATGTAAGTTATGGGGCAGTAAATGCACACTTTTCAAAACGTGTTTTTCAGCCCGAAATAAACGCGTTTTTTCAGACAACTGAATCCCCATGTAACATCAAGGCTCAGAAGAGCCCACACACTCAGCTCTTAACCCCAGTGTGCAGAAAGTGTCAAAACGTGTTTTTCAGCAGAAATAAACATGTTTCTGCAAGTTTGGTCAACCCCATGTAAGTTATGGGTCAGTAAATGCACACTTTTCAAAACGTGTTTTTCAGCCCGAAATAAACGCGTTTTTTCAGACAACTGAATCCCCATGTAACAGCAAGGCTCAGAAGAGCCCACACACTCAGATCTTAACCCCAGTGTGCAGAAAGTGTCAGAACGTGTTTTTCAGCAGAAATAAACATGTTTCTGCAAGTTTGGTCAACCCCATGTAAGTTATGGGGCAGTAAATGCACACTTTTCAAAACGTGTTTTTCAGCCCGAAATAAACGCGTTTTTTCAGACAACTGAATTCCCATGTAACATCAAGGCTCAGAAGAGCCCAGACACTCAGATCTTAACCCCAGTGTGCAGAAAGTGTCAGAACGTGTTTTTCAGCAGAAATAAACATGTTTCTGCAAGTTTGGTCAACCCCATGTAAGTTATGGGGCAGTAAATGCACACTTTTCAAAACGTGTTTTTCAGCCCGAAATAAACGCGTTTTTTCAGACAACTGAATCCCCATGTAACATCAAGGCTCAGAAGAGCCCACACACTCAGCTCTTAACCCCAGTGTGCAGAAAGTGTCAGAACGTGTTTTTCAGCAGAAATAAACATGTTTCTGCAAGTTTGGTCAACCCCATGTAAGTTATGGGTCAGTAAATGCACACTTTTCAAAACGTGTTTTTCAGCCCGAAATAAACGCGTTTTTTCAGACAACTGAATCCCCATGTAACAGCAAGGCTCAGAAGAGCCCACACACTCAGATCTTAACCCCAGTGTGCAGAAAGTGTCAGAACGTGTTTTTCAGCAGAAATAAACATGTTTCTGCAAGTTTGGTCAACCCCATGTAAGTTATGGGGCAGTAAATGCACACTTTTCAAAACGTGTTTTTCAGCCCGAAATAAACGCGTTTTTTCAGACAACTGAATCCCCATGTAACATCAAGGCTCAGAAGAGCCCACACACTCAGCTCTTAACCCCAGTGTGCAGAAAGTGTCAAAACGTGTTTTTCAGCAGAAATAAACATGTTTCTGCAAGTTTGGTCAACCCCATGTAAGTTATGGGGCAGTAAATGCACACTTTTCAAAACGTGTTTTTCAGCCCGAAATAAACGCGTTTTTTCAGACAACTGAATTCCCATGTAACATCAAGGCTCAGAAGAGCCCACACACTCAGATCTTAACCCCAGTGTGCAGAAAGTGTCAAAACGTGTTTTTCAGCAGAAATAAACATGTTTCTGCAAGTTTGGTCAACCCCATGTAAGTTATGGGGCAGTAAATGCACACTTTTCAAAACGTGTTTTTCAGCCCGAAATAAACGCGTTTTTTCAGACAACTGAATCCCCATGTAACAGCAAGGCTCAGAAGAGCCCACACACTCAGCTCTTAACCCCAGTGTGCAGAAAGTGTCAAAACGTGTTTTTCAGCAGAAATAAACATGTTTCTGCAAGTTTGTTCAACCCCATGTAAGTTATGGGGCAGTAAATGCACACTTTTCAAAACGTGTTTTTCAGCCCGAAATAAACGCGTTTTTTTAGACAACTGAATCTCCATGCAACAGCAAGGCTCAGAAGAGCCCACACACTCAGCTCTTAACCCCAGTGTGCAGAAAGTGTCAAAACGTGTTTTTCAGCAGAAATAAACATGTTTCTGCAAGTTTGGTCAACCCCATGTAAGTTATGGGGCAGTAAATGCACACTTTTCAAAACGTGTTTTTCAGCCCGAAATAAACGCGTTTTTTCAGACAACTGAATCCCCATGTAACATCAAGGCTCAGAAGAGCCCACACACTCAGCTCTTAACCCCAGTGTGCAGAAAGTGTCAAAATGTGTTTTTCAGCAGAAATAAACATGTTTCTGCAAGTTTGGTCAACCCCATGTAAGTTATGGGGCAGTAAATGCACACTTTTCAAAACGTGTTTTTCAGCCCGAAATAAACGCGTTTTTTCAGACAACTGAATCTCCATGTAACAGCAAGGCTCAGAAGAGCCCACACACTCAGCTCTTAACCCCAGTGTGCAGAAAGTGTCAAAACGTGTTTTTCAGCAGAAATAAACATGTTTCTGCAAGTTTGGTCAACCCCATGTAAGTTATGGGTCAGTAAATGCACACTTTTCAAAACGTGTTTTTCAGCCCGAAATAAACGCGTTTTTTCAGACAACTGAATCCCCATGTAACAGCAAGGCTCAGAAGAGCCCACACACTCAGATCTTAACCCCAGTGTGCAGAAAGTGTCAGAACGTGTTTTTCAGCAGAAATAAACATGTTTCTGCAAGTTTGGTCAACCCCATGTAAGTTATGGGGCAGTAAATGCACACTTTTCAAAACGTGTTTTTCAGCCCGAAATAAACGCTTTTTTTCAGACAACTGAATCCCCATGTAACATCAAGGCTCAGAAGAGCCCACACACTCAGCTCTTAACCCCAGTGTGCAGAAAGTGTCAAAACGTGTTTTTCAGCAGAAATAAACATGTTTCTGCAAGTTTGGTCAACCCCATGTAAGTTATGGGTCAGTAAATGCACACTTTTCAAAACGTGTTTTTCAGCCCGAAATAAACGCGTTTTTTCAGACAACTGAATCCCCATGTAACAGCAAGGCTCAGAAGAGCCCACACACTCAGATCTTAACCCCAGTGTGCAGAAAGTGTCAGAACGTGTTTTTCAGCAGAAATAAACATGTTTCTGCAAGTTTGGTCAACCCCATGTAAGTTATGGGGCAGTAAATGCACACTTTTCAAAACGTGTTTTTCAGCCCGAAATAAACGCGTTTTTTCAGACACCTGAATTCCCATGTAACATCAAGGCTCAGAAGAGCCCACACACTCAGATCTTAACCCCAGTGTGCAGAAAGTGTCAAAACGTGTTTTTCAGCAGAAATAAACATGTTTCTGCAAGTTTGGTCAACCCCATGTAAGTTATGGGGCAGTAAATGCACACTTTTCAAAACGTGTTTTTCAGCCCGAAATAAACGCGTTTTTTCAGACAACTGAATCCCCATGTAACATCAAGGCTCAGAAGAGCCCACACACTCAGCTCTTAACCCCAGTGTGCAGAAAGTGTCAAAATGTGTTTTTCAGCAGAAATAAACATGTTTCTGCAAGTTTGGTCAACCCCATGTAAGTTATGGGGCAGTAAATGCACACTTTTCAAAACGTGTTTTTCAGCCCGAAATAAACGCGTTTTTTCAGACAACTGAATCCCCATGTAACAGCAAGGCTCAGAAGAGCCCACACACTCAGATCTTAACCCCATTGTGCAGAAAGTGTCAGAACGTGTTTTTCAGCAGAAATAAACATGTTTCTGCAAGTTTGGTCAACCCCATGTAAGTTATGGGGCAGTAAATGCACACTTTTCAAAACGTGTTTTTCAGCCCGAAATAAACGCGTTTTTTCAGACAACTGAATCCCCATGTAACAGCAAGGCTCAGAAGAGCCCACACACTCAGATCTTAACCCCAGTGTGCAGAAAGTGTCAGAACGTGTTTTTCAGCAGAAATAAACATGTTTCTGCAAGTTTGGTCAACCCCATGTAAGTTATGGGGCAGTAAACGCACACTTTTCAAAACGTGTTTTTCAGCCCGAAATAAACGCGTTTTTTCAGACAACTGAATCCCCATGTAACATCAAGGCTCAGAAGAGCCCACACACTCAGCTCTTAACCCCAGTGTGCAGAAAGTGTCAAAACGTGTTTTTCAGCAGAAATAAACATGTTTCTGCAAGTTTGGTCAACCCCATGTAAGTTATGGGTCAGTAAATGCACACTTTTCAAAACGTGTTTTTCAGCCCGAAATAAACGCGTTTTTTCAGACAACTGAATCCCCATGTAACAGCAAGGCTCAGAAGAGCCCACACACTCAGATCTTAACCCCAGTGTGCAGAAAGTGTCAGAACGTGTTTTTCAGCAGAAATAAACATGTTTCTGCAAGTTTGGTCAACCCCATGTAAGTTATGGGGCAGTAAATGCACACTTTTCAAAACGTGTTTTTCAGCCCGAAATAAACGCGTTTTTTCAGACAACTGAATTCCCATGTAACATCAAGGCTCAGAAGAGCCCAGACACTCAGATCTTAACCCCAGTGTGCAGAAAGTGTCAAAACGTGTTTTTCAGCAGAAATAAACATGTTTCTGCAAGTTTGTTCAACCCCATGTAAGTTATGGGGCAGTAAATGCACACTTTTCAAAACGTGTTTTTCAGCCCGAAATAAACGCGTTTTTTTAGACAACTGAATCTCCATGCAACAGCAAGGCTCAGAAGAGCCCACACACTCAGCTCTTAACCCCAGTGTGCAGAAAGTGTCAAAACGTGTTTTTCAGCAGAAATAAACATGTTTCTGCAAGTTTGGTCAACCCCATGTAAGTTATGGGGCAGTAAATGCACACTTTTCAAAACGTGTTTTTCAGCCCGAAATAAACGCGTTTTTTCAGACAACTGAATCCCCATGTAACATCAAGGCTCAGAAGAGCCCACACACTCAGCTCTTAACCCCAGTGTGCAGAAAGTGTCAAAACGTGTTTTTCAGCAGAAATAAACATGTTTCTGCAAGTTTGGTCAACCCCATGTAAGTTATGGGGCAGTAAATGCACACTTTTCAAAACGTGTTTTTCAGCCCGAAATAAACGCGTTTTTTCAGACAACTGAATCCCCATGTAACATCAAGGCTCAGAAGAGCCCACACACTCAGCTCTTAACCCCAGTGTGCAGAAAGTGTCAAAATGTGTTTTTCAGCAGAAATAAACATGTTTCTGCAAGTTTGGTCAACCCCATGTAAGTTATGGGGCAGTAAATGCACACTTTTCAAAACGTGTTTTTCAGCCCGAAATAAACGCGTTTTTTCAGACAACTGAATTCCCATGTAACATCAAGGCTCAGAAGAGCCCAGACACTCAGATCTTAACCCCAGTGTGCAGAAAGTGTCAAAACGTGTTTTTCAGCAGAAATAAACATGTTTCTGCAAGTTTGGTCAACCCCATGTAAGTTATGGGGCAGTAAATGCACACTTTTCAAAACGTGTTTTTCAGCCCGAAATAAACGCGTTTTTTCAGACAACTGAATCCCCATGTAACATCAAGGCTCAGAAGAGCCCACACACTCAGCTCTTAACCCCAGTGTGCAGAAAGTGTCAAAATGTGTTTTTCAGCAGAAATAAACATGTTTCTGCAAGTTTGTTCAACCCCATGTAAGTTATGGGGCAGTAAATGCACACTTTTCAAAACGTGTTTTTCAGCCCGAAATAAACGCGTTTTTTTAGACAACTGAATCTCCATGCAACAGCAAGGCTCAGAAGAGCCCACACACTCAGCTCTTAACCCCAGTGTGCAGAAAGTGTCAAAACGTGTTTTTCAGCAGAAATAAACATGTTTCTGCAAGTTTGTTCAACCCCATGTAAGTTATGGGGCAGTAAATGCACACTTTTCAAAACGTGTTTTTCAGCCCGAAATAAACGCGTTTTTTCAGACAACTGAATCCCCATGTAACATCAAGGCTCAGAAGAGCCCACACACTCAGCTCTTAACCCCAGTGTGCAGAAAGTGTCAAAACGTGTTTTTCAGCAGAAATAAACATGTTTCTGCAAGTTTGGTCAACCCCATGTAAGTTATGGGGCAGTAAATGCACACTTTTCAAAACGTGTTTTTCAGCCCGAAATAAACGCGTTTTTTCAGACAACTGAATCCCCATGTAACAGCAAGGCTCAGAAGAGCCCACACACTCAGCTCTTAACCCCAGTGTGCAGAAAGTGTCAGAACGTGTTTTTCAGCAGAAATAAACATGTTTCTGCAAGTTTGGTCAACCCCATGTAAGTTATGGGGCAGTAAATGCACACTTTTCAAAACGTGTTTTTCAGCCCGAAATAAACGCGTTTTTTCAGACAACTGAATTCCCATGTAACATCAAGGCTCAGAAGAGCCCACACACTCAGATCTTAACCCCAGTGTGCAGAAAGTGTCAAAACGTGTTTTTCAGCAGAAATAAACATGTTTCTGCAAGTTTGGTCAACCCCATGTAAGTTATGGGGCAGTAAATGCACACTTTTCAAAACGTGTTTTTCAGCCCGAAATAAACGCGTTTTTTCAGACAACTGAATCCCCATGTAACAGCAAGGCTCAGAAGAGCCCACACACTCAGCTCTTAACCCCAGTGTGCAGAAAGTGTCAAAACGTGTTTTTCAGCAGAAATAAACATGTTTCTGCAAGTTTGGTCAACCCCATGTAAGTTATGGGGCAGTAAATGCACACTTTTCAAAACGTGTTTTTCAGCCCGAAATAAACGCGTTTTTTCAGACAACTGAATCCCCATGTAACAGCAAGGCTCAGAAGAGCCCACACACTCAGATCTTAACCCCAGTGTGCAGAAAGTGTCAGAACGTGTTTTTCAGCAGAAATAAACATGTTTCTGCAAGTTTGGTCAACCCCATGAAAGTTATGGGGCAGTAAATGCACACTTTTCAAAACGTGTTTTTCAGCCCGAAATAAACGCGTTTTTTCAGACAACTGAATCCCCATGTAACATCAAGGCTCAGAAGAGCCCACACACTCAGCTCTTAACCCCAGTGTGCAGAAAGTGTCAAAACGTGTTTTTCAGCAGAAATAAACATGTTTCTGCAAGTTTGGTCAACCCCATGTAAGTTATGGGTCAGTAAATGCACACTTTTCAAAACGTGTTTTTCAGCCCGAAATAAACGCGTTTTTTCAGACAACTGAATCCCCATGTAACAGCAAGGCTCAGAAGAGCCCACACACTCAGATCTTAACCCCAGTGTGCAGAAAGTGTCAGAACGTGTTTTTCAGCAGAAATAAACATGTTTCTGCAAGTTTGGTCAACCCCATGTAAGTTATGGGGCAGTAAATGCACACTTTTCAAAACGTGTTTTTCAGCCCGAAATAAAAGCGTTTTTTCAGACAACTGAATCCCCATGTAACATCAAGGCTCAGAAGAGCCCACACACTCAGCTCTTAACCCCAGTGTGCAGAAAGTGTCAAAACGTGTTTTTCAGCAGAAATAAACATGTTTCTGCAAGTTTGGTCAACCCCATGTAAGTTATGGGGCAGTAAATGCACACTTTTCAAAACGTGTTTTTCAGCCCGAAATAAACGCGTTTTTTCAGACAACTGAATCCCCATGTAACATCAAGGCTCAGAAGAGCCCACACACTCAGCTCTTAACCCCAGTGTGCAGAAAGTGTCAAAATGTGTTTTTCAGCAGAAATAAACATGTTTCTGCAAGTTTGTTCAACCCCATGTAAGTTATGGGGCAGTAAATGCACACTTTTCAAAACGTGTTTTTCAGCCCGAAATAAACGCGTTTTTTTAGACAACTGAATCTCCATGTAACAGCAAGGCTCAGAAGAGCCCACACACTCAGCTCTTAACCCCAGTGTGCAGAAAGTGTCAAAACGTGTTTTTCAGCAGAAATAAACATGTTTCTGCAAGTTTGGTCAACCCCATGTAAGTTATGGGGCAGTAAATGCACACTTTTCAAAACGTGTTTTTCAGCCCGAAATAAACGCGTTTTTTCAGACAACTGAATCCCCATGTAACATCAAGGCTCAGAAGAGCCCACGCACTCAGCTCTTAACCCCAGTGTGCAGAAAGTGTCAAAATGTGTTTTTCAGCAGAAATAAACATGTTTCTGCAAGTTTGGTCAACCCCATGTAAGTTATGGGGCAGTAAATGCACACTTTTCAAAACGTGTTTTTCAGCCCGAAATAAACGCGTTTTTTCAGACAACTGAATCCCCATGTAACATCAAGGCTCAGAAGAGCCCACACACTCAGCTCTTAACCCCAGTGTGCAGAAAGTGTCAAAACGTGTTTTTCAGCAGAAATAAACATGTTTCTGCAAGTTTGGTCAACCCCATGTAAGTTATGGGTCAGTAAATGCACACTTTTCAAAACGTGTTTTTCAGCCCGAAATAAACGCGTTTTTTCAGACAACTGAATCCCCATGTAACAGCAAGGCTCAGAAGAGCCCACACACTCAGCTCTTAACCCCAGTGTGCAGAAAGTGTCAGAACGTGTTTTTCAGCAGAAATAAACATGTTTCTGCAAGTTTGGTCAACCCCATGTAAGTTATGGGGCAGTAAATGCACACTTTTCAAAACGTGTTTTTCAGCCCGAAATAAACGCGTTTTTTCAGACAACTGAATTCCCATGTAACATCAAGGCTCAGAAGAGCCCACACACTCAGATCTTAACCCCAGTGTGCAGAAAGTGTCAAAACGTGTTTTTCAGCAGAAATAAACATGTTTCTGCAAGTTTGGTCAACCCCATGTAAGTTATGGGGCAGTAAATGCACACTTTTCAAAACGTGTTTTTCAGCCCGAAATAAACGCGTTTTTTCAGACAACTGAATCCCCATGTAACAGCAAGGCTCAGAAGAGCCCACACACTCAGCTCTTAACCCCAGTGTGCAGAAAGTGTCAAAACGTGTTTTTCAGCAGAAATAAACATGTTTCTGCAAGTTTGGTCAACCCCATGTAAGTTATGGGGCAGTAAATGCACACTTTTCAAAACGTGTTTTTCAGCCCGAAATAAACGCGTTTTTTCAGACAACTGAATCCCCATGTAACAGCAAGGCTCAGAAGAGCCCACACACTCAGATCTTAACCCCAGTGTGCAGAAAGTGTCAGAACGTGTTTTTCAGCAGAAATAAACATGTTTCTGCAAGTTTGGTCAACCCCATGTAAGTTATGGGGCAGTAAATGCACACTTTTCAAAACGTGTTTTTCAGCCCGAAATAAACGCGTTTTTTCAGACAACTGAATCCCCATGTAACATCAAGGCTCAGAAGAGCCCACACACTCAGCTCTTAACCCCAGTGTGCAGAAAGTGTCAAAACGTGTTTTTAAGCAGAAATAAACATGTTTCTGCAAGTTTGGTCAACCCCATGTAAGTTATGGGTCAGTAAATGCACACTTTTCAAAACGTGTTTTTCAGCCCGAAATAAACGCGTTTTTTCAGACAACTGAATCCCCATGTAACAGCAAGGCTCAGAAGAGCCCACACACTCAGATCTTAACCCCAGTGTGCAGAAAGTGTCAGAACGTGTTTTTCAGCAGAAATAAACATGTTTCTGCAAGTTTGGTCAACCCCATGTAAGTTATGGGGCAGTAAATGCACACTTTTCAAAACGTGTTTTTCAGCCCGAAATAAACGCGTTTTTTCAGACAACTGAATTCCCATGTAACATCAAGGCTCAGAAGAGCCCAGACACTCAGATCTTAACCCCAGTGTGCAGAAAGTGTCAGAACGTGTTTTTCAGCAGAAATAAACATGTTTCTGCAAGTTTGGTCAACCCCATGTAAGTTATGGGGCAGTAAATGCACACTTTTCAAAACGTGTTTTTCAGCCCGAAATAAACGCGTTTTTTCAGACAACTGAATCCCCATGTAACATCAAGGCTCAGAAGAGCCCACACACTCAGCTCTTAACCCCAGTGTGCAGAAAGTGTCAGAACGTGTTTTTCAGCAGAAATAAACATGTTTCTGCAAGTTTGGTCAACCCCATGTAAGTTATGGGTCAGTAAATGCACACTTTTCAAAACGTGTTTTTCAGCCCGAAATAAACGCGTTTTTTCAGACAACTGAATCCCCATGTAACAGCAAGGCTCAGAAGAGCCCACACACTCAGATCTTAACCCCAGTGTGCAGAAAGTGTCAGAACGTGTTTTTCAGCAGAAATAAACATGTTTCTGCAAGTTTGGTCAACCCCATGTAAGTTATGGGGCAGTAAATGCACACTTTTCAAAACGTGTTTTTCAGCCCGAAATAAACGCGTTTTTTCAGACAACTGAATCCCCATGTAACATCAAGGCTCAGAAGAGCCCACACACTCAGCTCTTAACCCCAGTGTGCAGAAAGTGTCAAAACGTGTTTTTCAGCAGAAATAAACATGTTTCTGCAAGTTTGGTCAACCCCATGTAAGTTATGGGGCAGTAAATGCACACTTTTCAAAACGTGTTTTTCAGCCCGAAATAAACGCGTTTTTTCAGACAACTGAATTCCCATGTAACATCAAGGCTCAGAAGAGCCCACACACTCAGATCTTAACCCCAGTGTGCAGAAAGTGTCAAAACGTGTTTTTCAGCAGAAATAAACATGTTTCTGCAAGTTTGGTCAACCCCATGTAAGTTATGGGGCAGTAAATGCACACTTTTCAAAACGTGTTTTTCAGCCCGAAATAAACGCGTTTTTTCAGACAACTGAATCCCCATGTAACAGCAAGGCTCAGAAGAGCCCACACACTCAGCTCTTAACCCCAGTGTGCAGAAAGTGTCAAAACGTGTTTTTCAGCAGAAATAAACATGTTTCTGCAAGTTTGTTCAACCCCATGTAAGTTATGGGGCAGTAAATGCACACTTTTCAAAACGTGTTTTTCAGCCCGAAATAAACGCGTTTTTTTAGACAACTGAATCTCCATGCAACAGCAAGGCTCAGAAGAGCCCACACACTCAGCTCTTAACCCCAGTGTGCAGAAAGTGTCAAAACGTGTTTTTCAGCAGAAATAAACATGTTTCTGCAAGTTTGGTCAACCCCATGTAAGTTATGGGGCAGTAAATGCACACTTTTCAAAACGTGTTTTTCAGCCCGAAATAAACGCGTTTTTTCAGACAACTGAATCCCCATGTAACATCAAGGCTCAGAAGAGCCCACACACTCAGCTCTTAACCCCAGTGTGCAGAAAGTGTCAAAATGTGTTTTTCAGCAGAAATAAACATGTTTCTGCAAGTTTGGTCAACCCCATGTAAGTTATGGGGCAGTAAATGCACACTTTTCAAAACGTGTTTTTCAGCCCGAAATAAACGCGTTTTTTCAGACAACTGAATCCCCATGTAACATCAAGGCTCAGAAGAGCCCACACACTCAGCTCTTAACCCCAGTGTGCAGAAAGTGTCAAAACGTGTTTTTCAGCAGAAATAAACATGTTTCTGCAAGTTTGGTCAACCCCATGTAAGTTATGGGTCAGTAAATGCACACTTTTCAAAACGTGTTTTTCAGCCCGAAATAAACGCGTTTTTTCAGACAACTGAATCCCCATGTAACAGCAAGGCTCAGAAGAGCCCACACACTCAGCTCTTAACCCCAGTGTGCAGAAAGTGTCAGAACGTGTTTTTCAGCAGAAATAAACATGTTTCTGCAAGTTTGGTCAACCCCATGTAAGTTATGGGGCAGTAAATGCACACTTTTCAAAACGTGTTTTTCAGCCCGAAATAAACGCGTTTTTTCAGACAACTGAATTCCCATGTAACATCAAGGCTCAGAAGAGCCCACACACTCAGATCTTAACCCCAGTGTGCAGAAAGTGTCAAAACGTGTTTTTCAGCAGAAATAAACATGTTTCTGCAAGTTTGGTCAACCCCATGTAAGTTATGGGGCAGTAAATGCACACTTTTCAAAACGTGTTTTTCAGCCCGAAATAAACGCGTTTTTTCAGACAACTGAATCCCCATGTAACAGCAAGGCTCAGAAGAGCCCACACACTCAGCTCTTAACCCCAGTGTGCAGAAAGTGTCAAAACGTGTTTTTCAGCAGAAATAAACATGTTTCTGCAAGTTTGGTCAACCCCATGTAAGTTATGGGGCAGTAAATGCACACTTTTCAAAACGTGTTTTTCAGCCCGAAATAAACGCGTTTTTTCAGACAACTGAATCCCCATGTAACAGCAAGGCTCAGAAGAGCCCACACACTCAGATCTTAACCCCAGTGTGCAGAAAGTGTCAGAACGTGTTTTTCAGCAGAAATAAACATGTTTCTGCAAGTTTGGTCAACCCCATGTAAGTTATGGGGCAGTAAATGCACACTTTTCAAAACGTGTTTTTCAGACCGAAATAAACGCGTTTTTTCAGACAACTGAATCCCCATGTAACATCAAGGCTCAGAAGAGCCCACACACTCAGCTCTTAACCCCAGTGTGCAGAAAGTGTCAAAACGTGTTTTTCAGCAGAAATAAACATGTTTCTGCAAGTTTGGTCAACCCCATGTAAGTTATGGGTCAGTAAATGCACACTTTTCAAAACGTGTTTTTCAGCCCGAAATAAACGCGTTTTTTCAGACAACTGAATCCCCATGTAACAGCAAGGCTCAGAAGAGCCCACACACTCAGATCTTAACCCCAGTGTGCAGAAAGTGTCAGAACGTGTTTTTCAGCAGAAATAAACATGTTTCTGCAAGTTTGGTCAACCCCATGTAAGTTATGGGGCAGTAAATGCACACTTTTCAAAACGTGTTTTTCAGCCCGAAATAAACGCGTTTTTTCAGACAACTGAATTCCCATGTAACATCAAGGCTCAGAAGAGCCCAGACACTCAGATCTTAACCCCAGTGTGCAGAAAGTGTCAGAACGTGTTTTTCAGCAGAAATAAACATGTTTCTGCAAGTTTGGTCAACCCCATGTAAGTTATGGGGCAGTAAACGCACACTTTTCAAAACGTGTTTTTCAGCCCGAAATAAACGCGTTTTTTCAGACAACTGAATCCCCATGTAACATCAAGGCTCAGAAGAGCCCACACACTCAGCTCTTAACCCCAGTGTGCAGAAAGTGTCAGAACGTGTTTTTCAGCAGAAATAAACATGTTTCTGCAAGTTTGGTCAACCCCATGTAAGTTATGGGTCAGTAAATGCACACTTTTCAAAACGTGTTTTTCAGCCCGAAATAAACGCGTTTTTTCAGACAACTGAATCCCCATGTAACAGCAAGGCTCAGAAGAGCCCACACACTCAGATCTTAACCCCAGTGTGCAGAAAGTGTCAGAACGTGTTTTTCAGCAGAAATAAACATGTTTCTGCAAGTTTGGTCAACCCCATGTAAGTTATGGGGCAGTAAATGCACACTTTTCAAAACGTGTTTTTCAGCCCGAAATAAACGCGTTTTTTCAGACAACTGAATCCCCATGTAACATCAAGGCTCAGAAGAGCCCACACACTCAGCTCTTAACCCCAGTGTGCAGAAAGTGTCAAAACGTGTTTTTCAGCAGAAATAAACATGTTTCTGCAAGTTTGGTCAACCCCATGTAAGTTATGGGGCAGTAAATGCACACTTTTCAAAACGTGTTTTTCAGCCCGAAATAAACGCGTTTTTTCAGACAACTGAATTCCCATGTAACATCAAGGCTCAGAAGAGCCCACACACTCAGATCTTAACCCCAGTGTGCAGAAAGTGTCAAAACGTGTTTTTCAGCAGAAATAAACATGTTTCTGCAAGTTTGGTCAACCCCATGTAAGTTATGGGGCAGTAAATGCACACTTTTCAAAACGTGTTTTTCAGCCCGAAATAAACGCGTTTTTTCAGACAACTGAATCCCCATGTAACAGCAAGGCTCAGAAGAGCCCACACACTCAGCTCTTAACCCCAGTGTGCAGAAAGTGTCAAAACGTGTTTTTCAGCAGAAATAAACATGTTTCTGCAAGTTTGTTCAACCCCATGTAAGTTATGGGGCAGTAAATGCACACTTTTCAAAACGTGTTTTTCAGCCCGAAATAAACGCGTTTTTTTAGACAACTGAATCTCCATGCAACAGCAAGGCTCAGAAGAGCCCACACACTCAGCTCTTAACCCCAGTGTGCAGAAAGTGTCAAAACGTGTTTTTCAGCAGAAATAAACATGTTTCTGCAAGTTTGGTCAACCCCATGTAAGTTATGGGGCAGTAAATGCACACTTTTCAAAACGTGTTTTTCAGCCCGAAATAAACGCGTTTTTTCAGACAACTGAATCCCCATGTAACATCAAGGCTCAGAAGAGCCCACACACTCAGCTCTTAACCCCAGTGTGCAGAAAGTGTCAGAACGTGTTTTTCAGCAGAAATAAACATGTTTCTGCAAGTTTGGTCAACCCCATGTAAGTTATGGGGCAGTAAATGCACACTTTTCAAAACGTGTTTTTCAGCCCGAAATAAACGCGTTTTTTCAGACAACTGAATCCCCATGTAACAGCAAGGCTCAGAAGAGCCCACACACTCAGATCTTAACCCCATTGTGCAGAAAGTGTCAGAACGTGTTTTTCAGCAGAAATAAACATGTTTCTGCAAGTTTGGTCAACCCCATGTAAGTTATGGGGCAGTAAATGCACACTTTTCAAAACGTGTTTTTCAGCCCGAAATAAACGCGTTTTTTCAGACAACTGAATCCCCATGTAACATCAAGGCTCAGAAGAGCCCACACACTCAGCTCTTAACCCCAGTGTGCAGAAAGTGTCAAAACGTGTTTTTCAGCAGAAATAAACATGTTTCTGCAAGTTTGGTCAACCCCATGAAAGTTATGGGGCAGTAAATGCACACTTTTCAAAACGTGTTTTTCAGCCCGAAATAAACGCGTTTTTTCAGACAACTGAATCCCCATGTAACATCAAGGCTCAGAAGAGCCCACACACTCAGCTCTTAACCCCAGTGTGCAGAAAGTGTCAAAACGTGTTTTTCAGCAGAAATAAACATGTTTCTGCAAGTTTGGTCAACCCCATGTAAGTTATGGGGCAGTAAATGCACACTTTTCAAAACGTGTTTTTCAGCCCGAAATAAACGCGTTTTTTCAGACAACTGAATCCCCATGTAACATCAAGGCTCAGAAGAGCCCACACACTCAGCTCTTAACCCCAGTGTGCAGAAAGTGTCAAAATGTGTTTTTCAGCAGAAATAAACATGTTTCTGCAAGTTTGGTCAACCCCATGTAAGTTATGGGGCAGTAAATGCACACTTTTCAAAACGTGTTTTTCAGCCAGAAATAAACGCGTTTTTTCAGACAACTGAATCCCCATGTAACAGCAAGGCTCAGAAGAGCCCACACACTCAGATCTTAACCCCATTGTGCAGAAAGTGTCAGAACGTGTTTTTCAGCAGAAATAAACATGTTTCTGCAAGTTTGGTCAACCCCATGTAAGTTATGGGGCAGTAAATGCACACTTTTCAAAACGTGTTTTTCAGCCCGAAATAAACGCGTTTTTTCAGACAACTGAATCCCCATGTAACATCAAGGCTCAGAAGAGCCCACACACTCAGCTCTTAACCCCAGTGTGCAGAAAGTGTCAAAACGTGTTTTTCAGCAGAAATAAACATGTTTCTGCAAGTTTGGTCAACCCCATGTAAGTTATGGGGCAGTAAATGCACACTTTTCAAAACGTGTTTTTCAGCCCGAAATAAACGCGTTTTTTCAAACAACTGAATCCCCATGTAACATCAAGGCTCAGAAGAGCCCAAACACTCAGCTCTTAACCCCAGTGTGTAGAAAGTGTCAGAACGTGTTTTTCTGCAGAAATAAACATGTTTCTGCAAGTTTGGTCAACCCCATGTAAGTTATGGGGCAGTAAATGCACACTTTTCAAAACGTGTTTTTCAGCCCGAAATAAACGCGTTTTTTCAGACAACTGAATCCCCATGTAACATCAAGGCTCAGAAGAGCCCACACACTCAGCTCTTAACCCCAGTGTGCAGAAAGTGTCAAAACGTGTTTTTCAGAAGAAATAAACATGTTTCTGCAAGTTTGGTCAACCCCATGTAAGTTATGGGTCAGTAAATGCACACTTTTCAAAACGTGTTTTTCAGCCCGAAATAAACGCGTTTTTTCAGACAACTGAATCCCCATGTAACAGCAAGGCTCAGAAGAGCCCACACACTCAGATCTTAACCCCAGTGTGCAGAAAGTGTCAGAACGTGTTTTTCAGCAGAAATAAACATGTTTCTGCAAGTTTGGTCAACCCCATGTAAGTTATGGGGCAGTAAATGCACACTTTTCAAAACGTGTTTTTCAGCCCGAAATAAACGCGTTTTTTCAGACAACTGAATCCCCATGTAACATCAAGGCTCAGAAGAGCCCACACACTCAGCTCTTAACCCCAGTGTGCAGAAAGTGTCAAAACGTGTTTTTCAGCAGAAATAAACATGTTTCTGCAAGTTTGGTCAACCCCATGTAAGTTATGGGTCAGTAAATGCACACTTTTCAAAACGTGTTTTTCAGCCCGAAATAAACGCGTTTTTTCAGACAACTGAATCCCCATGTAACAGCAAGGCTCAGAAGAGCCCACACACTCAGATCTTAACCCCAGTGTGCAGAAAGTGTCAGAATGTGTTTTTCAGCAGAAATAAACATGTTTCTGCAAGTTTGGTCAACCCCATGTAAGTTATGGGTCAGTAAATGCACACTTTTCAAAACGTGTTTTTCAGCCCGAAATAAACGCGTTTTTTCAGACAACTGAATCCCCATGTAACAGCAAGGCTCAGAAGAGCCCACACACTCAGATCTTAACCCCAGTGTGCAGAAAGTGTCAGAACGTGTTTTTCAGCAGAAATAAACATGTTTCTGCAAGTTTGGTCAACCCCATGTAAGTTATGGGGCAGTAAATGCACACTTTTCAAAACGTGTTTTTCAGCCCAAAATAAACGCGTTTTTTCAGACAACTGAATCCCCATGTAACATCAAGGCTCAGAAGAGCCCACACACTCAGCTCTTAACCCCAGTGTGCAGAAAGTGTCAAAACGTGTTTTTCAGCAGAAATAAACATGTTTCTGCAAGTTTGGTCAACCCCATGTAAGTTATGGGTCAGTAAATGCACACTTTTCAAAACGTGTTTTTCAGCCCGAAATAAACGCGTTTTTTCAGACAACTGAATCCCCATGTAACAGCAAGGCTCAGAAGAGCCCACACACTCAGATCTTAACCCCAGTGTGCAGAAAGTGTCAGAACGTGTTTTTCAGCAGAAATAAACATGTTTCTGCAAGTTTGGTCAACCCCATGTAAGTTATGGGGCAGTAAATGCACACTTTTCAAAACGTGTTTTTCAGCCCGAAATAAACGCGTTTTTTCAGACAACTGAATTCCCATGTAACATCAAGGCTCAGAAGAGCCCACACACTCAGATCTTAACCCCAGTGTGCAGAAAGTGTCAAAACGTGTTTTTCAGCAGAAATAAACATGTTTCTGCAAGTTTGGTCAACCCCATGTAAGTTATGGGGCAGTAAATGCACACTTTTCAAAACGTGTTTTTCAGCCCGAAATAAACGCGTTTTTTCAGACAACTGAATCCCCATGTAACAGCAAGGCTCAGAAGAGCCCACACACTCAGCTCTTAACCCCAGTGTGCAGAAAGTGTCAAAACGTGTTTTTCAGCAGAAATAAACGTTTCTGCAAGTTTGGTCAACCCCATGTAAGTTATGGGGCAGTAAATGCACACTTTTCAAAACGTGTTTTTCAGCCCGAAATAAACGCGTTTTTTCAGACAACTGAATCCCCATGTAACAGCAAGGCTCAGAAGAGCCCACACACTCAGATCTTAACCCCAGTGTGCAGAAAGTGTCAGAACGTGTTTTTCAGCAGAAATAAACATGTTTCTGCAAGTTTGGTCAACCCCATGTAAGTTATGGGGCAGTAAATGCACACTTTTCAAAACGTGTTTTTCAGCCCGAAATAAACGCGTTTTTTCAGACAACTGAATTCCCATGTAACATCAAGGCTCAGAAGAGCCCAGACACTCAGATCTTAACCCCAGTGTGCAGAAAGTGTCAAAACGTGTTTTTCAGCAGAAATAAACATGTTTCTGCAAGTTTGGTCAACCCCATGTAAGTTATGGGGCAGTAAATGCACACTTTTCAAAACGTGTTTTTCAGCCCGAAATAAACGCGTTTTTTCAGACAATTGAATCCCCATGTAACATCAAGGCTCAGAAGAGCCCACACACTCAGCTCTTAACCCCAGTGTGCAGAAAGTGTCAAAATGTGTTTTTCAGCAGAAATAAACATGTTTCTGCAAGTTTGGTCAACCCCATGTAAGTTATGGGGCAGTAAATGCACACTTTTCAAAACGTGTTTTTCAGCCCGAAATAAACGCGTTTTTTCAGACAACTGAATCTCCATGTAACAGCAAGGCTCAGAAGAGCCCACACACTCAGCTCTTAACCCCAGTGTGCAGAAAGTGTCAAAACGTGTTTTTCAGCAGAAATAAACATGTTTCTGCAAGTTTGGTCAACCCCATGTAAGTTATGGGGCAGTAAATGCACACTTTTCCAAACGTGTTTTTCAGCCCGAAATAAACGCGTTTTTTCAGACAACTGATTCCCCATGTAACAGCAAAGCTCAGAAGAGCCCACACACTCAGCTCTTAACCCCAGTGTGCAGAAAGTGTCAAAACGTGTTTTTCAGCAGAAATAAACATGTTTCTGCAAGTTTGGTCAACCCCATGTAAGTTATGGGGCAGTAAATGCACACTTTTCAAAACGTGTTTTTCAGCCCGAAATAAACGCGTTTTTTCAGACAACTGAATCCCCATGTAACAGCAAGGCTCAGAAGAGCCCACACACTCAGATCTTAACCCCATTGTGCAGAAAGTGTCAGAACGTGTTTTTCAGCAGAAATAAACATGTTTCTGCAAGTTTGGTCAACCCCATGTAAGTTATGGGGCAGTAAATGCACACTTTTCAAAACGTGTTTTTCAGCCCGAAATAAACGCGTTTTTTCAGACAACTGAATCCCCATGTAACATCAAGGCTCAGAAGAGCCCACACACTCAGCTCTTAACCCCAGTGTGCAGAAAGTGTCAAAACGTGTTTTTCAGCAGAAATAAACATGTTTCTGCAAGTTTGGTCAACCCCATGTAAGTTATGGGGCAGTAAATGCACACTTTTCAAAACGTGTTTTTCAGCCCGAAATAAACGCGTTTTTTCAGACAACTGAATCCCCATGTAACAGCAAGGCTCAGAAGAGCCCACACACTCAGATCTTAACCCCAGTGTGCAGAAAGTGTCAGAACGTGTTTTTCAGCAGAAATAAACATGTTTCTGCAAGTTTGGTCAACCCCATGTAAGTTATGGGGCAGTAAATGCACACTTTTCAAAACGTGTTTTTCAGCCCGAAATAAACGCGTTTTTTCAGACAACTGAATTCCCATGTAACATCAAGGCTCAGAAGAGCCCACACACTCAGATCTTAACCCCAGTGTGCAGAAAGTGTCAAAACGTGTTTTTCAGCAGAAATAAACATGTTTCTGCAAGTTTGGTCAACCCCATGTAAGTTATGGGGCAGTAAATGCACACTTTTCAAAACGTGTTTTTCAGCCCGAAATAAACGCGTTTTTTCAGACAACTGAATCCCCATGTAACAGCAAGGCTCAGAAGAGCCCACACACTCAGCTCTTAACCCCAGTGTGCAGAAAGTGTCAAAACGTGTTTTTCAGCAGAAATAAACATGTTTCTGCAAGTTTGGTCAACCCCATGTAAGTTATGGGGCAGTAAATGCACACTTTTCAAAACGTGTTTTTCAGCCCGAAATAAACGCGTTTTTTCAGACAACTGAATCCCCATGTAACAGCAAGGCTCAGAAGAGCCCACACACTCAGATCTTAACCCCAGTGTGCAGAAAGTGTCAGAACGTGTTTTTCAGCAGAAATAAACATGTTTCTGCAAGTTTGGTCAACCCCATGTAAGTTATGGGGCAGTAAATGCACACTTTTCAAAACGTGTTTTTCAGCCCGAAATAAACGCGTTTTTTCAGACAACTGAATTCCCATGTAACATCAAGGCTCAGAAGAGCCCAGACACTCAGATCTTAACCCCAGTGTGCAGAAAGTGTCAAAACGTGTTTTTCAGCAGAAATAAACATGTTTCTGCAAGTTTGGTCAACCCCATGTAAGTTATGGGGCAGTAAATGCACACTTTTCAAAACGTGTTTTTCAGCCCGAAATAAACGCGTTTTTTCAGACAACTGAATCCCCATGTAACATCAAGGCTCAGAAGAGCCCACACACTCAGCTCTTAACCCCAGTGTGCAGAAAGTGTCAAAACGTGTTTTTCAGCAGAAATAAACATGTTTCTGCAAGTTTGGTCAACCCCATGTAAGTTATGGGGCAGTAAATGCACACTTTTCAAAACGTGTTTTTCAGCCCGAAATAAACGCGTTTTTTCAGACAACTGATTCCCCATGTAACAGCAAAGCTCAGAAGAGCCCACACACTCAGCTCTTAACCCCAGTGTGCAGAAAGTGTCAAAACGTGTTTTTCAGCAGAAATAAACATGTTTCTGCAAGTTTGGTCAACCCCATGTAAGTTATGGGGCAGTAAATGCACACTTTTCAAAACGTGTTTTTCAGCCCGAAATAAACGCGTTTTTTCAGACAACTGAATCCCCATGTAACAGCAAGGCTCAGAAGAGCCCACACACTCAGATCTTAACCCCATTGTGCAGAAAGTGTCAGAACGTGTTTTTCAGCAGAAATAAACATGTTTCTGCAAGTTTGGTCAACCCCATGTAAGTTATGGGGCAGTAAATGCACACTTTTCAAAACGTGTTTTTCAGCCCGAAATAAACGCGTTTTTTCAGACAACTGAATCCCCATGTAACATCAAGGCTCAGAAGAGCCCACACACTCAGCTCTTAACCCCAGTGTGCAGAAAGTGTCAAAACGTGTTTTTCAGCAGAAATAAACATGTTTCTGCAAGTTTGGTCAACCCCATGTAAGTTATGGGGCAGTAAATGCACACTTTTCAAAACGTGTTTTTCAGCCCGAAATAAACGCGTTTTTTCAGACAACTGAATCCCCATGTAACATCAAGGCTCAGAAGAGCCCAAACACTCAGATCTTAACCCCAGTGTGCAGAAAGTGTCAGAACGTGTTTTTCAGCAGAAATAAACATGTTTCTGCAAGTTTGGTCAACCCCATGTAAGTTATGGTGCAGTAAATGCACACTTTTCAAAACGTGTTTTTCAGCCCGAAATAAACGCGTTTTTTCAGACAACTGAATCCCCATGTAACATCAAGGCTCAGAAGAGCCCACACACTCAGCTCTTAACCCCAGTGTGCAGAAAGTGTCAAAACGTGTTTTTCAGCAGAAATAAACATGTTTCTGCAAGTTTGGTCAACCCCATGTAAGTTATGGGGCAGTAAATGCACACTTTTCAAAACGTGTTTTTCAGCCCGAAATAAACGCGTTTTTTCAGACAACTGAATCCCCATGTAACAGCAAGGCTCAGAAGAGCCCACACACTCAGATCTTAACCCCAGTGTGCAGAAAGTGTCAGAACGTGTTTTTCAGCAGAAATAAACATGTTTCTGCAAGTTTGGTCAACCCCATGTAAGTTATGGGGCAGTAAATGCACACTTTTCAAAACGTGTTTTTCAGCCCGAAATAAACGCGTTTTTTCAGACAACTGAATTCCCATGTAACATCAAGGCTCAGAAGAGCCCACACACTCAGATCTTAACCCCAGTGTGCAGAAAGTGTCAAAACGTGTTTTTCAGCAGAAATAAACATGTTTCTGCAAGTTTGGTCAACCCCATGTAAGTTATGGGGCAGTAAATGCACACTTTTCAAAACGTGTTTTTCAGCCCGAAATAAACGCGTTTTTTCAGACAACTGAATCCCCATGTAACAGCAAGGCTCAGAAGAGCCCACACACTCAGCTCTTAACCCCAGTGTGCAGAAAGTGTCAAAACGTGTTTTTCAGCAGAAATAAACATGTTTCTGCAAGTTTGGTCAACCCCATGTAAGTTATGGGGCAGTAAATGCACACTTTTCAAAACGTGTTTTTCAGCCCGAAATAAACGCGTTTTTTCAGACAACTGAATCCCCATGTAACATCAAGGCTCAGAAGAGCCCAAACACTCAGATCTTAACCCCAGTGTGCAGAAAGTGTCAGAACGTGTTTTTCAGCAGAAATAAACATGTTTCTGCAAGTTTGGTCAACCCCATGTAAGTTATGGGGCAGTAAATGCACACTTTTCAAAACGTGTTTTTCAGCCCGAAATAAACGCGTTTTTTCAGACAACTGAATCCCCATGTAACATCAAGGCTCAGAAGAGCCCACACACTCAGCTCTTAACCCCAGTGTGCAGAAAGTGTCAAAACGTGTTTTTCAGCAGAAATAAACATGTTTCTGCAAGTTTGGTCAACCCCATGTAAGTTATGGGGCAGTAAATGCACACTTTTCAAAACGTGTTTTTCAGCCCGAAATAAACGCGTTTTTTCAGACAACTGAATCCCCATGTAACAGCAAGGCTCAGAAGAGCCCACACACTCAGATCTTAACCCCAGTGTGCAGAAAGTGTCAGAACGTGTTTTTCAGCAGAAATAAACATGTTTCTGCAAGTTTGGTCAACCCCATGTAAGTTATGGGGCAGTAAATGCACACTTTTCAAAACGTGTTTTTCAGCCCGAAATAAACGCGTTTTTTCAGACAACTGAATTCCCATGTAACATCAAGGCTCAGAAGAGCCCACACACTCAGATCTTAACCCCAGTGTGCAGAAAGTGTCAAAACGTGTTTTTCAGCAGAAAAAAACATGTTTCTGCAAGTTTGGTCAACCCCATGTAAGTTATGGGGCAGTAAATGCACACTTTTCAAAACGTGTTTTTCAGCCCGAAATAAACGCGTTTTTTCAGACAACTGAATCCCCATGTAACAGCAAGGCTCAGAAGAGCCCACACACTCAGCTCTTAACCCCAGTGTGCAGAAAGTGTCAAAACGTGTTTTTCAGCAGAAATAAACATGTTTCTGCAAGTTTGGTCAACCCCATGTAAGTTATGGGGCAGTAAATGCACACTTTTCAAAACGTGTTTTTCAGCCCGAAATAAACGCGTTTTTTCAGACAACTGAATCCCCATGTAACATCAAGGCTCAGAAGAGCCCAAACACTCAGATCTTAACCCCAGTGTGCAGAAAGTGTCAGAACGTGTTTTTCAGCAGAAATAAACATGTTTCTGCAAGTTTGGTCAACCCCATGTAAGTTATGGGGCAGTAAATGCACACTTTTCAAAACGTGTTTTTCAGCCCGAAATAAACGCGTTTTTTCAGACAACTGAATCCCCATGTAACATCAAGGCTCAGAAGAGCCCACACACTCAGCTCTTAACCCCAGTGTGCAGAAAGTGTCAAAACGTGTTTTTCAGCAGAAATAAACATGTTTCTGCAAGTTTGGTCAACCCCATGTAAGTTATGGGGCAGTAAATGCACACTTTTCAAAACGTGTTTTTCAGCCCGAAATAAACGCGTTTTTTCAGACAACTGAATCCCCATGTAACAGCAAGGCTCAGAAGAGCCCACACACTCAGATCTTAACCCCAGTGTGCAGAAAGTGTCAGAACGTGTTTTTCAGCAGAAATAAACATGTTTCTGCAAGTTTGGTCAACCCCATGTAAGTTATGGGGCAGTAAATGCACACTTTTCAAAACGTGTTTTTCAGCCCGAAATAAACGCGTTTTTTCAGACAACTGAATTCCCATGTAACATCAAGGCTCAGAAGAGCCCACACACTCAGATCTTAACCCCAGTGTGCAGAAAGTGTCAAAACGTTTTTTTCAGCAGAAATAAACATGTTTCTGCAAGTTTGGTCAACCCCATGTAAGTTATGGGGCAGTAAATGCACACTTTTCAAAACTTGTTTTTCAGCCCGAAATAAACGCGTTTTTTCAGACAACTGAATCCCCATGTAACAGCAAGGCTCAGAAGAGCCCACACACTCAGCTCTTAACCCCAGTGTGCAGAAAGTGTCAAAACGTGTTTTTCAGCAGAAATAAACATGTTTCTGCAAGTTTGGTCAACCCCATGTAAGTTATGGGGCAGTAAATGCACACTTTTCAAAACGTGTTTTTCAGCCCGAAATAAACGCGTTTTTTCAGACAACTGAATCCCCATGTAACAGCAAGGCTCAGAAGAGCCCACACACTCAGATCTTAACCCCAGTGTGCAGAAAGTGTCAGAACGTGTTTTTCAGCAGAAATAAACATGTTTCTGCAAGTTTGGTCAACCCCATGTAAGTTATGGGGCAGTAAATGCACACTTTTCAAAACGTGTTTTTCAGCCCGAAATAAACGCGTTTTTTCAGACAACTGAATTCCCATGTAACATCAAGGCTCAGAAGAGCCCAGACACTCAGATCTTAACCCCAGTGTGCAGAAAGTGTCAAAACGTGTTTTTCAGCAGAAATAAACATGTTTCTGCAAGTTTGGTCAACCCCATGTAAGTTATGGGGCAGTAAATGCACACTTTTCAAAACGTGTTTTTCAGCCCGAAATAAACGCGTTTTCTCAGACAACTGAATCCCCATGTAACATCAAGGCTCAGAAGAGCCCACACACTCAGCTCTTAACCCCAGTGTGCAGAAAGTGTCAAAACGTGTTTTTCAGCAGAAATAAACATGTTTCTGCAAGTTTGGTCAACCCCATGTAAG
This sequence comes from Lepisosteus platostomus, assembly GCF_059453375.1. NCBI lineage: Eukaryota > Metazoa > Chordata > Actinopteri > Semionotiformes > Lepisosteidae > Lepisosteus > Lepisosteus platostomus. The sequence continues at coordinate 47,422,229 of NC_142616.1, forward strand.
TTATGGGGCAGTAAATGCACACTTTTCAAAACGTGTTTTTCAGCCCGAAATAAACGCGTTTTTTCAGACAACTGAATCCCCATGTAACATCAAGGCTCAGAAGAGCCCACACACTCAGCTCTTAACCCCAGTGTGCAGAAAGTGTCAAAATGTGTTTTTCAGCAGAAATAAACATGTTTCTGCAAGTTTGGTCAACCCCATGTAAGTTATGGGGCAGTAAATGCACACTTTTCAAAACGTGTTTTTCAGCCCGAAATAAACGCGTTTTTTCAGACAACTGAATCTCCATGTAACAGCAAGGCTCAGAAGAGCCCACACACTCAGCTCTTAACCCCAGTGTGCAGAAAGTGTCAAAACGTGTTTTTCAGCAGAAATAAACATGTTTCTGCAAGTTTGGTCAACCCCATGTAAGTTATGGGGCAGTAAATGCACACTTTTCAAAACGTGTTTTTCAGCCCGAAATAAACGCGTTTTTTCAGACAACTGAATCCCCATGTAACATCAAGGCTCAGAAGAGCCCACACACTCAGCTCTTAACCCCAGTGTGCAGAAAGTGTCAAAACGTGTTTTTCAGCAGAAATAAACATGTTTCTGCAAGTTTGGTCAACCCCATGTAAGTTATGGGGCAGTAAATGCACACTTTTCAAAACGTGTTTTTCAGCCCGAAATAAACGCGTTTTTTCAGACAACTGAATCCCCATGTAACATCAAGGCTCAGAAGAGCCCAAACACTCAGATCTTCACCCCAGTGTGCAGAAAGTGTCAGAACGTGTTTTTCAGCAGAAATAAACATGTTTCTGCAAGTTTGGTCAACCCCATGTAAGTTATGGGGCAGTAAATGCACACTTTTCAAAACGTGTTTTTCAGCCCGAAATAAACGCGTTTTTTCAGACAACTGAATCCCCATGTAACATCAAGGCTCAGAAGAGCCCACACACTCAGCTCTTAACCCCAGTGTGCAGAAAGTGTCAAAACGTGTTTTTCAGCAGAAATAAACATGTTTCTGCAAGTTTGGTCAACCCCATGTAAGTTATGGGGCAGTAAATGCACACTTTTCAAAACGTGTTTTTCAGCCCGAAATAAACGCGTTTTTTCAGACAACTGAATCCCCATGTAACAGCAAGGCTCAGAAGAGCCCACACACTCAGATCTTAACCCCAGTGTGCAGAAAGTGTCAGAACGTGTTTTTCAGCAGAAATAAACATGTTTCTGCAAGTTTGGTCAACCCCATGTAAGTTATGGGGCAGTAAATGCACACTTTTCAAAACGTGTTTTTCAGCCCGAAATAAACGCGTTTTTTCAGACAACTGAATTCCCATGTAACATCAAGGCTCAGAAGAGCCCACACACTCAGATCTTAACCCCAGTGTGCAGAAAGTGTCAAAACGTGTTTTTCAGCAGAAATAAACATGTTTCTGCAAGTTTGGTCAACCCCATGTAAGTTATGGGGCAGTAAATGCACACTTTTCAAAACGTGTTTTTCAGCCCGAAATAAACGCGTTTTTTCAGACAACTGAATCCCCATGTAACATCAAGGCTCAGAAGAGCCCACACACTCAGCTCTTAACCCCAGTGTGCAGAAAGTGTCAAAATGTGTTTTTCAGCAGAAATAAACATGTTTCTGCAAGTTTGGTCAACCCCATGTAAGTTATGGGGTAGTAAATGCACACTTTTCAAAACGTGTTTTTCAGCCCGAAATAAACGCGTTTTTTCAGACAACTGAATCTCCATGTAACATCAAGGCTCAGAAGAGCCCACACACTCAGCTCTTAACCCCAGTGTGCAGAAAGTGTCAAAACGTGTTTTTCAGCAGAAATAAACATGTTTCTGCAAGTTTGGTCAACCCCATGTAAGTTATGGGGCAGTAAATGCACACTTTTCAAAACGTGTTTTTCAGCCCGAAATAAACGCGTTTTTTCAGACAACTGAATCCCCATGTAACATCAAGGCTCAGAAGAGCCCACACACTCAGCTCTTAACCCCAGTGTGCAGAAAGTGTCAAAACGTGTTTTTCAGCAGAAATAAACATGTTTCTGCAAGTTTGGTCAACCCCATGTAAGTTATGGGGCAGTAAATGCACACTTTTCAATACGTGTTTTTCAGCCCGAAATAAACGCGTTTTTTCAGACAACTGAATCCCCATGTAACAGCAAGGCTCAGAAGAGCCCACACACTCAGCTCTTAACCCCAGTGTGCAGAAAGTGTCAAAACGTGTTTTTCAGCAGAAATAAACATGTTTCTGCAAGTTTGGTCAACCCCATGTAAGTTATGGGGCAGTAAATGCACACTTTTCAAAACGTGTTTTTCAGCCCGAAATAAACGCGTTTTTTCAGACAACTGAATCCCCATGTAACAGCAAGGCTCAGAAGAGCCCACACACTCAGATCTTAACCCCAGTGTGCAGAAAGTGTCAGAACGTGTTTTTCAGCAGAAATAAACATGTTTCTGCAAGTTTGGTCAACCCCATGTAAGTTATGGGGCAGTAAATGCACACTTTTCAAAACGTGTTTTTCAGCCCGAAATAAACGCGTTTTTTCAGACAACTGAATTCCCATGTAACATCAAGGCTCAGAAGAGCCCAGACACTCAGATCTTAACCCCAGTGTGCAGAAAGTGTCAAAACGTGTTTTTCAGCAGAAATAAACATGTTTCTGCAAGTTTGGTCAACCCCATGTAAGTTATGGGGCAGTAAATGCACACTTTTCAAAACGTGTTTTTCAGCCCGAAATAAACGCGTTTTTTCAGACAACTGAATCCCCATGTAACATCAAGGCTCAGAAGAGCCCACACACTCTGCTCTTAACCCCAGTGTGCAGAAAGTGTCAGAACGTGTTTTTCAGCAGAAATAAACATGTTTCTGCAAGTTTGTTCAACCCCATGTAAGTTATGGGGCAGTAAATGCACACTTTTCAAAACGTGTTTTTCAGCCCGAAATAAACGCGTTTTTTTAGACAACTGAATCTCCATGCAACAGCAAGGCTCAGAAGAGCCCACACACTCAGCTCTTAACCCCAGTGTGCAGAAAGTGTCAAAACGTGTTTTTCAGCAGAAATAAACATGTTTCTGCAAGTTTGGTCAACCCCATGTAAGTTATGGGGCAGTAAATGCACACTTTTCAAAACGTGTTTTTCAGCCCGAAATAAACGCGTTTTTTCAGACAACTGAATCCCCATGTAACATCAAGGCTCAGAAGAGCCCACACACTCAGCTCTTAACCCCAGTGTGCAGAAAGTGTCAAAATGTGTTTTTCAGCAGAAATAAACATGTTTCTGCAAGTTTGGTCAACCCCATGTAAGTTATGGGGCAGTAAATGCACACTTTTCAAAACGTGTTTTTCAGCCCGAAATAAACGCGTTTTTTCAGACAACTGAATCTCCATGTAACAGCAAGGCTCAGAAGAGCCCACACACTCAGCTCTTAACCCCAGTGTGCAGAAAGTGTCAAAACGTGTTTTTCAGCAGAAATAAACATGTTTCTGCAAGTTTGGTCAACCCCATGTAAGTTATGGGGCAGTAAATGCACACTTTTCAAAACGTGTTTTTCAGCCCGAAATAAACGCGTTTTTTCAGACAACTGAATCCCCATGTAACATCAAGGCTCAGAAGAGCCCACACACTCAGCTCTTAACCCCAGTGTGCAGAAAGTGTCAAAATGTGTTTTTCAGCAGAAATAAACATGTTTCTGCAAGTTTGGTCAACCCCATGTAAGTTATGGGGCAGTAAATGCACACTTTTCAAAACGTGTTTTTCAGCCCGAAATAAACGCGTTTTTTCAGACAACTGAATCCCCATGTAACAGCAAGGCTCAGAAGAGCCCACACACTCAGATCTTAACCCCATTGTGCAGAAAGTGTCAGAACGTGTTTTTCAGCAGAAATAAACATGTTTCTGCAAGTTTGGTCAACCCCATGTAAGTTATGGGGCAGTAAATGCACACTTTTCAAAACGTGTTTTTCAGCCCGAAATAAACACGTTTTTTCAGACAACTGAATCCCCATGTAACATCAAGGCTCAGAAGAGCCCACACACTCAGCTCTTAACCCCAGTGTGCAGAAAGTGTCAAAACGTGTTTTTCAGCAGAAATAAACATGTTTCTGCAAGTTTGGTCAACCCCATGTAAGTTATGGGGCAGTAAATGCACACTTTTCAATACGTGTTTTTCAGCCCGAAATAAACGCGTTTTTTCAGACAACTGAATCCCCATGTAACAGCAAGGCTCAGAAGAGCCCACACACTCAGCTCTTAACCCCAGTGTGCAGAAAGTGTCAAAACGTGTTTTTCAGCAGAAATAAACATGTTTCTGCAAGTTTGGTCAACCCCATGTAAGTTATGGGGCAGTAAATGCACACTTTTCAAAACGTGTTTTTCAGCCCGAAATAAACGCGTTTTTTCAGACAACTGAATCCCCATGTAACAGCAAGGCTCAGAAGAGCCCACACACTCAGATCTTAACCCCAGTGTGCAGAAAGTGTCAGAACGTGTTTTTCAGCAGAAATAAACATGTTTCTGCAAGTTTGGTCAACCCCATGTAAGTTATGGGGCAGTAAATGCACACTTTTCAAAACGTGTTTTTCAGCCCGAAATAAACGCGTTTTTTCAGACAACTGAATTCCCATGTAACATCAAGGCTCAGAAGAGCCCAGACACTCAGATCTTAACCCCAGTGTGCAGAAAGTGTCAAAACGTGTTTTTCAGCAGAAATAAACATGTTTCTGCAAGTTTGGTCAACCCCATGTAAGTTATGGGGCAGTAAATGCACACTTTTCAAAACGTGTTTTTCAGCCCGAAATAAACGCGTTTTTTCAGACAACTGAATCCCCATGTAACATCAAGGCTCAGAAGAGCCCACACACTCTGCTCTTAACCCCAGTGTGCAGAAAGTGTCAGAACGTGTTTTTCAGCAGAAATAAACATGTTTCTGCAAGTTTGTTCAACCCCATGTAAGTTATGGGGCAGTAAATGCACACTTTTCAAAACGTGTTTTTCAGCCCGAAATAAACGCGTTTTTTTAGACAACTGAATCTCCATGCAACAGCAAGGCTCAGAAGAGCCCACACACTCAGCTCTTAACCCCAGTGTGCAGAAAGTGTCAAAACGTGTTTTTCAGCAGAAATAAACATGTTTCTGCAAGTTTGGTCAACCCCATGTAAGTTATGGGGCAGTAAATGCACACTTTTCAAAACGTGTTTTTCAGCCCGAAATAAACGCGTTTTTTCAGACAACTGAATCCCCATGTAACATCAAGGCTCAGAAGAGCCCACACACTCAGCTCTTAACCCCAGTGTGCAGAAAGTGTCAAAATGTGTTTTTCAGCAGAAATAAACATGTTTCTGCAAGTTTGGTCAACCCCATGTAAGTTATGGGGCAGTAAATGCACACTTTTCAAAACGTGTTTTTCAGCCCGAAATAAACGCGTTTTTTCAGACAACTGAATCTCCATGTAACAGCAAGGCTCAGAAGAGCCCACACACTCAGCTCTTAACCCCAGTGTGCAGAAAGTGTCAAAACGTGTTTTTCAGCAGAAATAAACATGTTTCTGCAAGTTTGGTCAACCCCATGTAAGTTATGGGGCAGTAAATGCACACTTTTCAAAACGTGTTTTTCAGCCCGAAATAAACGCGTTTTTTCAGACAACTGAATCCCCATGTAACATCAAGGCTCAGAAGAGCCCACACACTCAGCTCTTAACCCCAGTGTGCAGAAAGTGTCAAAATGTGTTTTTCAGCAGAAATAAACATGTTTCTGCAAGTTTGGTCAACCCCATGTAAGTTATGGGGCAGTAAATGCACACTTTTCAAAACGTGTTTTTCAGCCCGAAATAAACGCGTTTTTTCAGACAACTGAATCCCCATGTAACAGCAAGGCTCAGAAGAGCCCACACACTCAGATCTTAACCCCATTGTGCAGAAAGTGTCAGAACGTGTTTTTCAGCAGAAATAAACATGTTTCTGCAAGTTTGGTCAACCCCATGTAAGTTATGGGGCAGTAAATGCACACTTTTCAAAACGTGTTTTTCAGCCCGAAATAAACACGTTTTTTCAGACAACTGAATCCCCATGTAACATCAAGGCTCAGAAGAGCCCACACACTCAGCTCTTAACCCCAGTGTGCAGAAAGTGTCAAAACGTGTTTTTCAGCAGAAATAAACATGTTTCTGCAAGTTTGGTCAACCCCATGTAAGTTATGGGGCAGTAAATGCACACTTTTCAAAACGTGTTTTTCAGCCCGAAATAAACGCGTTTTTTCAGACAACTGAATCCCCATGTAACATCAAGGCTCAGAAGAGCCCAAACACTCAGCTCTTAACCCCAGTGTGCAGAAAGTGTCAGAACGTGTTTTTCTGCAGAAATAAACATGTTTCTGCAAGTTTGGTCAACCCCATGTAAGTTATGGGGCAGTAAATGCACACTTTTCAAAACGTGTTTTTCAGCCCGAAATAAACGCGTTTTTTCAGACAACTGAATCCCCATGTAACATCAAGGCTCAGAAGAGCCCACACACTCAGCTCTTAACCCCAGTGTGCAGAAAGTGTCAAAACGTGTTTTTCAGAAGAAATAAACATGTTTCTGCAAGTTTGGTCAACCCCATGTAAGTTATGGGTCAGTAAATGCAAACTTTTCAAAACGTGTTTTTCAGCCCGAAATAAACGCGTTTTTTCAGACAACTGAATCCCCATGTAACAGCAAGGCTCAGAAGAGCCCACACACTCAGATCTTAACCCCAGTGTGCAGAAAGTGTCAGAACGTGTTTTTCAGCAGAAATAAACATGTTTCTGCAAGTTTGGTCAACCCCATGTAAGTTATGGGGCAGTAAATGCACACTTTTCAAAACGTGTTTTTCAGCCCGAAATAAACGCGTTTTTTCAGACAACTGAATCCCCATGTAACATCAAGGCTCAGAAGAGCCCACACACTCAGCTCTTAACCCCAGTGTGCAGAAAGTGTCAAAACGTGTTTTTCAGCAGAAATAAACATGTTTCTGCAAGTTTGGTCAACCCCATGTAAGTTATGGGGCAGTAAATGCACACTTTTCAAAACGTGTTTTTCAGCCCGAAATAAACGCGTTTTTTCAGACAACTGAATCCCCATGTAACAGCAAGGCTCAGAAGAGCCCACACACTCAGATCTTAACCCCAGTGTGCAGAAAGTGTCAGAACGTGTTTTTCAGCAGAAATAAACATGTTTCTGCAAGTTTGGTCAACCCCATGTAAGTTATGGGGCAGTAAATGCACACTTTTCAAAACGTGTTTTTCAGCCCGAAATAAACGCGTTTTTTCAGACAACTGAATTCCCATGTAACATCAAGGCTCAGAAGAGCCCACACACTCAGATCTTAACCCCAGTGTGCAGAAAGTGTCAAAACGTGTTTTTCAGCAGAAATAAACATGTTTCTGCAAGTTTGGTCAACCCCATGTAAGTTATGGGGCAGTAAATGCACACTTTTCAAAACGTGTTTTTCAGCCCGAAATAAACGCGTTTTTTCAGACAACTGAATCCCCATGTAACAGCAAGGCTCAGAAGAGCCCACACACTCAGCTCTTAACCCCAGTGTGCAGAAAGTGTCAAAACGTGTTTTTCAGCAGAAATAAACATGTTTTTTCAAGTTTGGTCAACCCCATGTAAGTTATGGGGCAGTAAATGCACACTTTTCAAAACGTGTTTTTCAGCCCGAAATAAACGCGTTTTTTCAGACAACTGAATCCCCATGTAACAGCAAGGCTCAGAAGAGCCCACACACTCAGATCTTAACCCCAGTGTGCAGAAAGTGTCAGAACGTGTTTTTCAGCAGAAATAAACATGTTTCTGCAAGTTTGGTCAACCCCATGTAAGTTATGGGGCAGTAAATGCACACTTTTCAAAACGTGTTTTTCAGCCCGAAATAAACGCGTTTTTTCAGACAACTGAATTCCCATGTAACATCAAGGCTCAGAAGAGCCCAGACACTCAGATCTTAACCCCAGTGTGCAGAAAGTGTCAAAACGTGTTTTTCAGCAGAAATAAACATGTTTCTGCAAGTTTGGTCAACCCCATGTAAGTTATGGGGCAGTAAATGCACACTTTTCAAAACGTGTTTTTCAGCCCGAAATAAACGCGTTTTTTCAGACAACTGAATCCCCATGTAACATCAAGGCTCAGAAGAGCCCACACACTCAGCTCTTAACCCCAGTGTGCAGAAAGTGTCAAAATGTGTTTTTCAGCAGAAATAAACATGTTTCTGCAAGTTTGTTCAACCCCATGTAAGTTATGGGGCAGTAAATGCACACTTTTCAAAACGTGTTTTTCAGCCCGAAATAAACGCGTTTTTTTAGACAACTGAATCTCCATGCAACAGCAAGGCTCAGAAGAGCCCACACACTCAGCTCTTAACCCCAGTGTGCAGAAAGTGTCAAAACGTGTTTTTCAGCAGAAATAAACATGTTTCTGCAAGTTTGTTCAACCCCATGTAAGTTATGGGGCAGTAAATGCACACTTTTCAAAACGTGTTTTTCAGCCCGAAATAAACGCGTTTTTTTAGACAACTGAATCTCCATGCAACAGCAAGGCTCAGAAGAGCCCACACACTCAGCTCTTAACCCCAGTGTGCAGAAAGTGTCAAAACGTGTTTTTCAGCAGAAATAAACATGTTTCTGCAAGTTTGGTCAACCCCATGTAAGTTATGGGGCAGTAAATGCACACTTTTCAAAACGTGTTTTTCAGCCCGAAATAAACGCGTTTTTTCAGACAACTGAATCCCCATGTAACATCAAGGCTCAGAAGAGCCCACACACTCAGCTCTTAACCCCAGTGTGCAGAAAGTGTCAAAATGTGTTTTTCAGCAGAAATAAACATGTTTCTGCAAGTTTGGTCAACCCCATGTAAGTTATGGGGCAGTAAATGCACACTTTTCAAAACGTGTTTTTCAGCCCGAAATAAACGCGTTTTTTCAGACAACTGAATCTCCATGTAACAGCAAGGCTCAGAAGAGCCCACACACTCAGCTCTTAACCCCAGTGTGCAGAAAGTGTCAAAACGTGTTTTTCAGCAGAAATAAACATGTTTCTGCAAGTTTGGTCAACCCCATGTAAGTTATGGGGCAGTAAATGCACACTTTTCAAAACGTGTTTTTCAGCCCGAAATAAACGCGTTTTTTCAGACAACTGAATCCCCATGTAACATCAAGGCTCAGAAGAGCCCACACACTCAGCTCTTAACCCCAGTGTGCAGAAAGTGTCAAAACGTGTTTTTCAGCAGAAATAAACATGTTTCTGCAAGTTTGGTCAACCCCATGTAAGTTATGGGGCAGTAAATGCACACTTTTCAAAACGTGTTTTTCAGCCCGAAATAAACGCGTTTTTTCAGACAACTGAATCCCCATGTAACAGCAAGGCTCAGAAGAGCCCACACACTCAGCTCTTAACCCCAGTGTGCAGAAAGTGTCAAAACGTGTTTTTCAGCAGAAATAAACATGTTTCTGCAAGTTTGGTCAACCCCATGTAAGTTATGGGGCAGTAAATGCACACTTTTCAAAACGTGTTTTTCAGCCCGAAATAAACGCGTTTTTTCAGACAACTGAATCCCCATGTAACAGCAAGGCTCAGAAGAGCCCACACACTCAGATCTTAACCCCAGTGTGCAGAAAGTGTCAGAACGTGTTTTTCAGCAGAAATAAACATGTTTCTGCAAGTTTGGTCAACCCCATGTAAGTTATGGGGCAGTAAATGCACACTTTTCAAAACGTGTTTTTCAGCCCGAAATAAACGCGTTTTTTCAGACAACTGAATTCCCATGTAACATCAAGGCTCAGAAGAGCCCAGACACTCAGATCTTAACCCCAGTGTGCAGAAAGTGTCAAAACGTGTTTTTCAGCAGAAATAAACATGTTTCTGCAAGTTTGGTCAACCCCATGTAAGTTATGGGGCAGTAAATGCACACTTTTCAAAACGTGTTTTTCAGCCCGAAATAAACGCGTTTTTTCAGACAACTGAATCCCCATGTAACATCAAGGCTCAGAAGAGCCCACACACTCAACTCTTAACCCCAGTGTGCAGAAAGTGTCAGAACGTGTTTTTCAGCAGAAATAAACATGTTTCTGCAAGTTTGTTCAACCCCATGTAAGTTATGGGGCAGTAAATGCACACTTTTCAAAACGTGTTTTTCAGCCCGAAATAAACGCGTTTTTTTAGACAACTGAATCTCCATGCAACAGCAAGGCTCAGAAGAGCCCACACACTCAGCTCTTAACCCCAGTGTGCAGAAAGTGTCAAAACGTGTTTTTCAGCAGAAATAAACATGTTTCTGCAAGTTTGGTCAACCCCATGTAAGTTATGGGGCAGTAAATGCACACTTTTCAAAACGTGTTTTTCAGCCCGAAATAAACGCGTTTTTTCAGACAACTGAATCCCCATGTAACATCAAGGCTCAGAAGAGCCCACACACTCAGCTCTTAACCCCAGTGTGCAGAAAGTGTCAAAATGTGTTTTTCAGCAGAAATAAACATGTTTCTGCAAGTTTGGTCAACCCCATGTAAGTTATGGGGCAGTAAATGCACACTTTTCAAAACGTGTTTTTCAGCCCGAAATAAACGCGTTTTTTCAGACAACTGAATCTCCATGTAACAGCAAGGCTCAGAAGAGCCCACACACTCAGCTCTTAACCCCAGTGTGCAGAAAGTGTCAAAACGTGTTTTTCAGCAGAAATAAACATGTTTCTGCAAGTTTGGTCAACCCCATGTAAGTTATGGGGCAGTAAATGCACACTTTTCAAAACGTGTTTTTCAGCCCGAAATAAACGCGTTTTTTCAGACAACTGATTCCCCATGTAACAGCAAAGCTCAGAAGAGCCCACACACTCAGCTCTTAACCCCAGTGTGCAGAAAGTGTCAAAACGTGTTTTTCAGCAGAAATAAACATGTTTCTGCAAGTTTGGTCAACCCCATGTAAGTTATGGGGCAGTAAATGCACACTTTTCAAAACGTGTTTTTCAGCCCGAAATAAACGCGTTTTTTCAGACAACTGAATCCCCATGTAACATCAAGGCTCAGAAGAGCCCACACACTCAGCTCTTAACCCCAGTGTGCAGAAAGTGTCAAAATGTGTTTTTCAGCAGAAATAAACATGTTTCTGCAAGTTTGGTCAACCCCATGTAAGTTATGGGGCAGTAAATGCACACTTTTCAAAACGTGTTTTTCAGCCCGAAATAAACGCGTTTTTTCAGACAACTGAATCCCCATGTAACAGCAAGGCTCAGAAGAGCCCACACACTCAGATCTTAACCCCATTGTGCAGAAAGTGTCAGAACGTGTTTTTCAGCAGAAATAAACATGTTTCTGCAAGTTTGGTCAACCCCATGTAAGTTATGGGGCAGTAAATGCACACTTTTCAAAACGTGTTTTTCAGCCCGAAATAAACACGTTTTTTCAGACAACTGAATCCCCATGTAACATCAAGGCTCAGAAGAGCCCACACACTCAGCTCTTAACCCCAGTGTGCAGAAAGTGTCAAAACGTGTTTTTCAGCAGAAATAAACATGTTTCTGCAAGTTTGGTCAACCCCATGTAAGTTATGGGTCAGTAAATGCAAACTTTTCAAAACGTGTTTTTCAGCCCGAAATAAACGCGTTTTTTCAGACAACTGAATCCCCATGTAACAGCAAGGCTCAGAAGAGCCCACACACTCAGATCTTAACCCCAGTGTGCAGAAAGTGTCAGAACGTGTTTTTCAGCAGAAATAAACATGTTTCTGCAAGTTTGGTCAACCCCATGTAAGTTATGGGGCAGTAAATGCACACTTTTCAAAACGTGTTTTTCAGCCCGAAATAAACGCGTTTTTTCAGACAACTGAATCCCCATGTAACATCAAGGCTCAGAAGAGCCCACACACTCAGCTCTTAACCCCAGTGTGCAGAAAGTGTCAAAACGTGTTTTTCAGCAGAAATAAACATGTTTCTGCAAGTTTGGTCAACCCCATGTAAGTTATGGGGCAGTAAATGCACACTTTTCAAAACGTGTTTTTCAGCCCGAAATAAACGCGTTTTTTCAGACAACTGAATCCCCATGTAACAGCAAGGCTCAGAAGAGCCCACACACTCAGATCTTAACCCCAGTGTGCAGAAAGTGTCAGAACGTGTTTTTCAGCAGAAATAAACATGTTTCTGCAAGTTTGGTCAACCCCATGTAAGTTATGGGGCAGTAAATGCACACTTTTCAAAACGTGTTTTTCAGCCCGAAATAAACGCGTTTTTTCAGACAACTGAATTCCCATGTAACATCAAGGCTCAGAAGAGCCCACACACTCAGATCTTAACCCCAGTGTGCAGAAAGTGTCAAAACGTGTTTTTCAGCAGAAATAAACATGTTTCTGCAAGTTTGGTCAACCCCATGTAAGTTATGGGGCAGTAAATGCACACTTTTCAAAACGTGTTTTTCAGCCCGAAATAAACGCGTTTTTTCAGACAACTGAATCCCCATGTAACAGCAAGGCTCAGAAGAGCCCACACACTCAGCTCTTAACCCCAGTGTGCAGAAAGTGTCAAAACGTGTTTTTCAGCAGAAATAAACATGTTTTTTCAAGTTTGGTCAACCCCATGTAAGTTATGGGGCAGTAAATGCACACTTTTCAAAACGTGTTTTTAAGCCCGAAATAAACGCGTTTTTTCAGACAACTGAATCCCCATGTAACAGCAAGGCTCAGAAGAGCCCACACACTCAGATCTTAACCCCAGTGTGCAGAAAGTGTCAGAACGTGTTTTTCAGCAGAAATAAACATGTTTCTGCAAGTTTGGTCAACCCCATGTAAGTTATGGGGCAGTAAATGCACACTTTTCAAAACGTGTTTTTCAGCCCGAAATAAACGCGTTTTTTCAGACAACTGAATTCCCATGTAACATCAAGGCTCAGAAGAGCCCAGACACTCAGATCTTAACCCCAGTGTGCAGAAAGTGTCAAAACGTGTTTTTCAGCAGAAATAAACATGTTTCTGCAAGTTTGGTCAACCCCATGTAAGTTATGGGGCAGTAAATGCACACTTTTCAAAACGTGTTTTTCAGCCCGAAATAAACGCGTTTTTTCAGACAACTGAATCCCCATGTAACATCAAGGCTCAGAAGAGCCCACACACTCAGCTCTTAACCCCAGTGTGCAGAAAGTGTCAAAATGTGTTTTTCAGCAGAAATAAACATGTTTCTGCAAGTTTGTTCAACCCCATGTAAGTTATGGGGCAGTAAATGCACACTTTTCAAAACGTGTTTTTCAGCCCGAAATAAACGCGTTTTTTTAGACAACTGAATCTCCATGCAACAGCAAGGCTCAGAAGAGCCCACACACTCAGCTCTTAACCCCAGTGTGCAGAAAGTGTCAAAACGTGTTTTTCAGCAGAAATAAACATGTTTCTGCAAGTTTGTTCAACCCCATGTAAGTTATGGGGCAGTAAATGCACACTTTTCAAAACGTGTTTTTCAGCCCGAAATAAACGCGTTTTTTTAGACAACTGAATCTCCATGCAACAGCAAGGCTCAGAAGAGCCCACACACTCAGCTCTTAACCCCAGTGTGCAGAAAGTGTCAAAATGTGTTTTTCAGCAGAAATAAACATGTTTCTGCGAGTTTGTTCAACCCCATGTAAGTTATGGGGCAGTAAATGCACACTTTTCAAAACGTGTTTTTCAGCCCGAAATAAACGCGTTTTTTTAGACAACTGAATCTCCATGCAACAGCAAGGCTCAGAAGAGCCCACACACTCAGCTCTTAACCCCAGTGTGCAGAAAGTGTCAAAACGTGTTTTTCAGCAGAAATAAACATGTTTCTGCAAGTTTGGTCAACCCCATGTAAGTTATGGGGCAGTAAATGCACACTTTTCAAAACGTGTTTTTCAGCCCGAAATAAACGCGTTTTTTCAGACAACTGAATCCCCATGTAACATCAAGGCTCAGAAGAGCCCACACACTCAGCTCTTAACCCCAGTGTGCAGAAAGTGTCAAAATGTGTTTTTCAGCAGAAATAAACATGTTTCTGCAAGTTTGGTCAACCCCATGTAAGTTATGGGGCAGTAAATGCACACTTTTCAAAACGTGTTTTTCAGCCCGAAATAAACGCGTTTTTTCAGACAACTGAATCCCCATGTAACATCAAGGCTCAGAAGAGCCCACACACTCAGCTCTTAACCCAAGTGTGCAGAAAGTGTCAAAACGTGTTTTTCAGCAGAAATAAACATGTTTCTGCAAGTTTGGTCAACCCCATGTAAGTTATGGGGCAGTAAATGCACACTTTTCAAAACGTGTTTTTCAGCCCGAAATAAACGCGTTTTTTCAGACAACTGAATCCCCATGTAACAGCAAGGCTCAGAAGAGCCCACACACTCAGCTCTTAACCCCAGTGTGCAGAAAGTGTCAAAACGTGTTTTTCAGCAGAAATAAACATGTTTCTGCAAGTTTGGTCAACCCCATGTAAGTTATGGGGCAGTAAATGCACACTTTTCAAAACGTGTTTTTCAGCCCGAAATAAACGCGTTTTTTCAGACAACTGAATCCCCATGTAACAGCAAGGCTCAGAAGAGCCCACACACTCAGATCTTAACCCCAGTGTGCAGAAAGTGTCAGAACGTGTTTTTCAGCAGAAATAAACATGTTTCTGCAAGTTTGGTCAACCCCATGTAAGTTATGGGGCAGTAAATGCACACTTTTCAAAACGTGTTTTTCAGCCCGAAATAAACGCGTTTTTTCAGACAACTGAATTCCCATGTAACATCAAGGCTCAGAAGAGCCCAGACACTCAGATCTTAACCCCAGTGTGCAGAAAGTGTCAAAACGTGTTTTTCAGCAGAAATAAACATGTTTCTGCAAGTTTGGTCAACCCCATGTAAGTTATGGGGCAGTAAATGCACACTTTTCAAAACGTGTTTTTCAGCCCGAAATAAACGCGTTTTTTCAGACAACTGAATCCCCATGTAACATCAAGGCTCAGAAGAGCCCACACACTCAGCTCTTAACCGCAGTGTGCAGAAAGTGTCAGAACGTGTTTTTCAGCAGAAATAAACATGTTTCTGCAAGTTTGTTCAACCCCATGTAAGTTATGGGGCAGTAAATGCACACTTTTCAAAACGTGTTTTTCAGCCCGAAATAAACGCGTTTTTTTAGACAACTGAATCTCCATGCAACAGCAAGGCTCAGAAGAGCCCACACACTCAGCTCTTAACCCCAGTGTGCAGAAAGTGTCAAAACGTGTTTTTCAGCAGAAATAAACATGTTTCTGCAAGTTTGGTCAACCCCATGTAAGTTATGGGGCAGTAAATGCACACTTTTCAAAACGTGTTTTTCAGCCCGAAATAAACGCGTTTTTTCAGACAACTGAATCCCCATGTAACATCAAGGCTCAGAAGAGCCCACACACTCAGCTCTTAACCCCAGTGTGCAGAAAGTGTCAAAATGTGTTTTTCAGCAGAAATAAACATGTTTCTGCAAGTTTGGTCAACCCCATGTAAGTTATGGGGCAGTAAATGCACACTTTTCAAAACGTGTTTTTCAGCCCGAAATAAACGCGTTTTTTCAGACAACTGAATCTCCATGTAACAGCAAGGCTCAGAAGAGCCCACACACTCAGCTCTTAACCCCAGTGTGCAGAAAGTGTCAAAACGTGTTTTTCAGCAGAAATAAACATGTTTCTGCAAGTTTGGTCAACCCCATGTAAGTTATGGGGCAGTAAATGCACACTTTTCAAAACGTGTTTTTCAGCCCGAAATAAACGCGTTTTTTCAGACAACTGATTCCCCATGTAACAGCAAAGCTCAGAAGAGCCCACACACTCAGCTCTTAACCCCAGTGTGCAGAAAGTGTCAAAACGTGTTTTTCAGCAGAAATAAACATGTTTCTGCAAGTTTGGTCAACCCCATGTAAGTTATGGGGCAGTAAATGCACACTTTTCAAAACGTGTTTTTCAGCCCGAAATAAACGCGTTTTTTCAGACAACTGAATCCCCATGTAACATCAAGGCTCAGAAGAGCCCACACACTCAGCTCTTAACCCCAGTGTGCAGAAAGTGTCAAAATGTGTTTTTCAGCAGAAATAAACATGTTTCTGCAAGTTTGGTCAACCCCATGTAAGTTATGGGGCAGTAAATGCACACTTTTCAAAACGTGTTTTTCAGCCCGAAATAAACGCGTTTTTTCAGACAACTGAATCCCCATGTAACAGCAAGGCTCAGAAGAGCCCACACACTCAGATCTTAACCCCATTGTGCAGAAAGTGTCAGAACGTGTTTTTCAGCAGAAATAAACATGTTTCTGCAAGTTTGGTCAACCCCATGTAAGTTATGGGGCAGTAAATGCACACTTTTCAAAACGTGTTTTTCAGCCCGAAATAAACACGTTTTTTCAGACAACTGAATCCCCATGTAACATCAAGGCTCAGAAGAGCCCACACACTCAGCTCTTAACCCCAGTGTGCAGAAAGTGTCAAAACGTGTTTTTCAGCAGAAATAAACATGTTTCTGCAAGTTTGGTCAACCCCATGTAAGTTATGGGGCAGTAAATGCACACTTTTCAAAACGTGTTTTTCAGCCCGAAATAAACGCGTTTTTTCAGACAACTGAATCCCCATGTAACATCAAGGCTCAGAAGAGCCCAAACACTCAGCTCTTAACCCCAGTGTGCAGAAAGTGTCAGAACGTGTTTTTCTGCAGAAATAAACATGTTTCTGCAAGTTTGGTCAACCCCATGTAAGTTATGGGGCAGTAAATGCACACTTTTCAAAACGTGTTTTTCAGCCCGAAATAAACGCGTTTTTTCAGACAACTGAATCCCCATGTAACATCAAGGCTCAGAAGAGCCCACACACTCAGCTCTTAACCCCAGTGTGCAGAAAGTGTCAAAACGTGTTTTTCAGAAGAAATAAACATGTTTCTGCAAGTTTGGTCAACCCCATGTAAGTTATGGGTCAGTAAATGCAAACTTTTCAAAACGTGTTTTTCAGCCCGAAATAAACGCGTTTTTTCAGACAACTGAATCCCCATGTAACAGCAAGGCTCAGAAGAGCCCACACACTCAGATCTTAACCCCAGTGTGCAGAAAGTGTCAGAACGTGTTTTTCAGCAGAAATAAACATGTTTCTGCAAGTTTGGTCAACCCCATGTAAGTTATGGGGCAGTAAATGCACACTTTTCAAAACGTGTTTTTCAGCCCGAAATAAACGCGTTTTTTCAGACAACTGAATCCCCATGTAACATCAAGGCTCAGAAGAGCCCACACACTCAGCTCTTAACCCCAGTGTGCAGAAAGTGTCAAAACGTGTTTTTCAGCAGAAATAAACATGTTTCTGCAAGTTTGGTCAACCCCATGTAAGTTATGGGGCAGTAAATGCACACTTTTCAAAACGTGTTTTTCAGCCCGAAATAAACGCGTTTTTTCAGACAACTGAATCCCCATGTAACAGCAAGGCTCAGAAGAGCCCACACACTCAGATCTTAACCCCAGTGTGCAGAAAGTGTCAGAACGTGTTTTTCAGCAGAAATAAACATGTTTCTGCAAGTTTGGTCAACCCCATGTAAGTTATGGGGCAGTAAATGCACACTTTTCAAAACGTGTTTTTCAGCCCGAAATAAACGCGTTTTTTCAGACAACTGAATTCCCATGTAACATCAAGGCTCAGAAGAGCCCACACACTCAGATCTTAACCCCAGTGTGCAGAAAGTGTCAAAACGTGTTTTTCAGCAGAAATAAACATGTTTCTGCAAGTTTGGTCAACCCCATGTAAGTTATGGGGCAGTAAATGCACACTTTTCAAAACGTGTTTTTCAGCCCGAAATAAACGCGTTTTTTCAGACAACTGAATCCCCATGTAACAGCAAGGCTCAGAAGAGCCCACACACTCAGCTCTTAACCCCAGTGTGCAGAAAGTGTCAAAACGTGTTTTTCAGCAGAAATAAACATGTTTTTTCAAGTTTGGTCAACCCCATGTAAGTTATGGGGCAGTAAATGCACACTTTTCAAAACGTGTTTTTCAGCCCGAAATAAACGCGTTTTTTCAGACAACTGAATCCCCATGTAACAGCAAGGCTCAGAAGAGCCCACACACTCAGATCTTAACCCCAGTGTGCAGAAAGTGTCAGAACGTGTTTTTCAGCAGAAATAAACATGTTTCTGCAAGTTTGGTCAACCCCATGTAAGTTATGGGGCAGTAAATGCACACTTTTCAAAACGTGTTTTTCAGCCCGAAATAAACGCGTTTTTTCAGACAACTGAATTCCCATGTAACATCAAGGCTCAGAAGAGCCCAGACACTCAGATCTTAACCCCAGTGTGCAGAAAGTGTCAAAACGTGTTTTTCAGCAGAAATAAACATGTTTCTGCAAGTTTGGTCAACCCCATGTAAGTTATGGGGCAGTAAATGCACACTTTTCAAAACGTGTTTTTCAGCCCGAAATAAACGCGTTTTTTTAGACAACTGAATCTCCATGCAACAGCAAGGCTCAGAAGAGCCCACACACTCAGCTCTTAACCCCAGTGTGCAGAAAGTGTCAAAACGTGTTTTTCAGCAGAAATAAACATGTTTCTGCAAGTTTGGTCAACCCCATGTAAGTTATGGGGCAGTAAATGCACACTTTTCAAAACGTGTTTTTCAGCCCGAAATAAACGCGTTTTTTCAGACAACTGAATCCCCATGTAACATCAAGGCTCAGAAGAGCCCACACACTCAGCTCTTAACCCCAGTGTGCAGAAAGTGTCAAAATGTGTTTTTCAGCAGAAATAAACATGTTTCTGCAAGTTTGGTCAACCCCATGTAAGTTATGGGGCAGTAAATGCACACTTTTCAAAACGTGTTTTTCAGCCCGAAATAAACGCGTTTTTTCAGACAACTGAATCTCCATGTAACAGCAAGGCTCAGAAGAGCCCACACACTCAGCTCTTAACTCCAGTGTGCAGAAAGTGTCAAAACGTGTTTTTCAGCAGAAATAAACATGTTTCTGCAAGTTTGGTCAACCCCATGTAAGTTATGGGGCAGTAAATGCACACTTTTCAAAACGTGTTTTTCAGCCCGAAATAAACGCGTTTTTTCAGACAACTGAATCCCCATGTAACATCAAGGCTCAGAAGAGCCCACACACTCAGCTCTTAACCCCAGAGTGCAGAAAGTGTCAAAACGTGTTTTTCAGCAGAAATAAACATGTTTCTGCAAGTTTGGTCAACCCCATGTAAGTTATGGGGCAGTAAATGCACACTTTTCAAAACGTGTTTTTCAGCCCGAAATAAACGCGTTTTTTCAGACAACTGAATCCCCATGTAACATCAAGGCTCAGAAGAGCCCAAACACTCAGCTCTTAACCCCAGTGTGCAGAAAGTGTCAGAACGTGTTTTTCTGCAGAAATAAACATGTTTCTGCAAGTTTGGTCAACCCCATGTAAGTTATGGGGCAGTAAATGCACACTTTTCAAAACGTGTTTTTCAGCCCGAAATAAACGCGTTTTTTCAGACAACTGAATCCCCATGTAACATCAAGGCTCAGAAGAGCCCACACACTCAGCTCTTAACCCCAGTGTGCAGAAAGTGTCAAAACGTGTTTTTCAGAAGAAATAAACATGTTTCTGCAAGTTTGGTCAACCCCATGTAAGTTATGGGTCAGTAAATGCACACTTTTCAAAACGTGTTTTTCAGCCCGAAATAAACGCGTTTTTTCAGACAACTGAATCCCCATGTAACAGCAAGGCTCAGAAGAGCCCACAAACTCAGATCTTAACCCCAGTGTGCAGAAAGTGTCAGAACGTGTTTTTCAGCAGAAATAAACATGTTTCTGCAAGTTTGGTCAACCCCATGTAAGTTATGGGGCAGTAAATGCACACTTTTCAAAACGTGTTTTTCAGCCCGAAATAAACGCGTTTTTTCAGACAACTGAATCCCCATGTAACATCAAGGCTCAGAAGAGCCCACACACTCAGCTCTTAACCCCAGTGTGCAGAAAGTGTCAAAACGTGTTTTTCAGCAGAAATAAACATGTTTCTGCAAGTTTGGTCAACCCCATGTAAGTTATGGGTCAGTAAATGCACACTTTTCAAAACGTGTTTTTCAGCCCGAAATAAACGCGTTTTTTCAGACAACTGAATCCCCATGTAACAGCAAGGCTCAGAAGAGCCCACACACTCAGATCTTAACCCCAGTGTGCAGAAAGTGTCAGAACGTGTTTTTCAGCAGAAATAAACATGTTTCTGCAAGTTTGGTCAACCCCATGTAAGTTATGGGGCAGTAAATGCACACTTTTCAAAACGTGTTTATCAGCCCGAAATAAACGCGTTTTTTCAGACAACTGAATTCCCATGTAACATCAAGGCTCAGAAGAGCCCACACACTCAGCTCTTAACCCCAGTGTGCAGAAAGTGTCAAAACGTGTTTTTCAGCAGAAATAAACATGTTTCTGCAAGTTTGGTCAACCCCATGTAAGTTATGGGGCAGTAAATGCACACTTTTCAAAACGTGTTTTTCAGCCCGAAATAAACGCGTTTTTTCAGACAACTGAATCCCCATGTAACAGCAAGGCTCAGAAGAGCCCACACACTCAGCTCTTAACCCCAGTGTGCAGAAAGTGTCAAAATGTGTTTTTCAGCAGAAATAAACATGTTTCTGCAAGTTTGGTCAACCCCATGTAAGTTATGGGGCAGTAAATGCACACTTTTCAAAACGTGTTTTTCAGCCCGAAATAAACGCGTTTTTTCAGACAACTGAATCCCCATGTAACATCAAGGCTCAGAAGAGCCCACACACTCAGCTCTTAACCCCAGTGTGCAGAAAGTGTCAAAATGTGTTTTTCAGCAGAAATAAACATGTTTCTGCAAGTTTGGTCAACCCCATGTAAGTTATGGGGCAGTAAATGCACACTTTTCAAAACGTGTTTTTCAGCCCGAAATAAACGCGTTTTTTCAGACAACTGAATCCCCATGTAACAGCAAGGCTCAGAAGAGCCCACACACTCAGATCTTAACCCCATTGTGCAGAAAGTGTCAGAACGTGTTTTTCAGCAGAAATAAACATGTTTCTGCAAGTTTGGTCAACCCCATGTAAGTTATGGGGCAGTAAATGCACACTTTTCAAAAAGTGTTTTTCAGCCCGAAATAAACGCGTTTTTTCAGACAACTGAATCCCCATGTAACATCAAGGCTCAGAAGAGCCCACACACTCAGCTCTTAACCCCAGTGTGCAGAAAGTGTCAAAACGTGTTTTTCAGCAGAAATAAACATGTTTCTGCAAGTTTGGTCAACCCCATGTAAGTTATGGGGCAGTAAATGCACACTTTTCAAAACGTGTTTTTCAGCCCGAAATAAACGCGTTTTTTCAGACAACTGAATCCCCATGTAACATCAAGGCTCAGAAGAGCCCACACACTCAGCTCTTAACCCCAGTGTGCAGAAAGTGTCAGAACGTGTTTTTCTGCAGAAATAAACATGTTTCTGCAAGTTTGGTCAACCCCATGTAAGTTATGGGGCAGTAAATGCACACTTTTCAAAACGTGTTTTTCAGCCCGAAATAAACGCGTTTTTTCAGACAACTGAATCCCCATGTAACATCAAGGCTCAGAAGAGCCCACACACTCAGCTCTTAACCCCAGTGTGCAGAAAGTGTCAAAATGTGTTTTTCAGCAGAAATAAACATGTTTCTGCAAGTTTGGTCAACCCCATGTAAGTTATGGGGCAGTAAATGCACACTTTTCAAAACGTGTTTTTCAGCCCGAAATAAACGCGTTTTTTCAGACAACTGAATCTCCATGTAACAGCAAGGCTCAGAAGAGCCCACACACTCAGCTCTTAACCCCAGTGTGCAGAAAGTGTCAAAACGTGTTTTTCAGCAGAAATAAACATGTTTCTGCAAGTTTGGTCAACCCCATGTAAGTTATGGGGCAGTAAATGCACACTTTTCAAAACGTGTTTTTCAGCCCGAAATAAACGCGTTTTTTCAGACAACTGATTCCCCATGTAACAGCAAAGCTCAGAAGAGCCCACACACTCAGCTCTTAACCCCAGTGTGCAGAAAGTGTCAAAACGTGTTTTTCAGCAGAAATAAACATGTTTCTGCAAGTTTGGTCAACCCCATGTAAGTTATGGGGCAGTAAATGCACACTTTTCAAAACGTGTTTTTCAGCCCGAAATAAACGCGTTTTTTCAGACAACTGAATCCCCATGTAACATCAAGGCTCAGAAGAGCCCACACACTCAGCTCTTAACCCCAGTGTGCAGAAAGTGTCAAAATGTGTTTTTCAGCAGAAATAAACATGTTTCTGCAAGTTTGGTCAACCCCATGTAAGTTATGGGGCAGTAAATGCACACTTTTCAAAACGTGTTTTTCAGCCCGAAATAAACGCGTTTTTTCAGACAACTGAATCCCCATGTAACAGCAAGGCTCAGAAGAGCCCACACACTCAGATCTTAACCCCATTGTGCAGAAAGTGTCAGAACGTGTTTTTCAGCAGAAATAAACATGTTTCTGCAAGTTTGGTCAACCCCATGTAAGTTATGGGGCAGTAAATGCACACTTTTCAAAACGTGTTTTTCAGCCCGAAATAAACACGTTTTTTCAGACAACTGAATCCCCATGTAACATCAAGGCTCAGAAGAGCCCACACACTCAGCTCTTAACCCCAGTGTGCAGAAAGTGTCAAAACGTGTTTTTCAGCAGAAATAAACATGTTTCTGCAAGTTTGGTCAACCCCATGTAAGTTATGGGGCAGTAAATGCACACTTTTCAAAACGTGTTTTTCAGCCCGAAATAAACGCGTTTTTTCAGACAACTGAATCCCCATGTAACATCAAGGCTCAGAAGAGCCCAAACACTCAGCTCTTAACCCCAGTGTGCAGAAAGTGTCAGAACGTGTTTTTCTGCAGAAATAAACATGTTTCTGCAAGTTTGGTCAACCCCATGTAAGTTATGGGGCAGTAAATGCACACTTTTCAAAACGTGTTTTTCAGCCCGAAATAAACACGTTTTTTCAGACAACTGAATCCCCATGTAACATCAAGGCTCAGAAGAGCCCACACACTCAGCTCTTAACCCCAGTGTGCAGAAAGTGTCAAAACGTGTTTTTCAGAAGAAATAAACATGTTTCTGCAAGTTTGGTCAACCCCATGTAAGTTATGGGTCAGTAAATGCAAACTTTTCAAAACGTGTTTTTCAGCCCGAAATAAACGCGTTTTTTCAGACAACTGAATCCCCATGTAACAGCAAGGCTCAGAAGAGCCCACACACTCAGATCTTAACCCCAGTGTGCAGAAAGTGTCAAAACGTGTTTTTCAGCAGAAATAAACATGTTTCTGCAAGTTTGGTCAACCCCATGTAAGTTATGGGTCAGTAAATGCACACTTTTCAAAACGTGTTTTTCAGCCCGAAATAAACGCGTTTTTTCAGACAACTGAATCCCCATGTAACAGCAAGGCTCAGAAGAGCCCACACACTCAGATCTTAACCCCAGTGTGCAGAAAGTGTCAGAACGTGTTTTTCAGCAGAAATAAACATGTTTCTGCAAGTTTGGTCAACCCCATGTAAGTTATGGGGCAGTAAATGCACACTTTTCAAAACGTGTTTTTCAGCCCGAAATAAACGCGTTTTTTCAGACAACTGAATTCCCATGTAACATCAAGGCTCAGAAGAGCCCACACACTCAGCTCTTAACCCCAGTGTGCAGAAAGTGTCAAAACGTGTTTTTCAGCAGAAATAAACATGTTTCTGCAAGTTTGGTCAACCCCATGTAAGTTATGGGGCAGTAAATGCACACTTTTCAAAACGTGTTTTTCAGCCCGAAATAAACGCGTTTTTTCAGACAACTGAATCCCCATGTAACATCAAGGCTCAGAAGAGCCCACACACTCAGCTCTTAACCCCAGTGTGCAGAAAGTGTCAGAACGTGTTTTTCTGCAGAAATAAACATGTTTCTGCAAGTTTGGTCAACCCCATGTAAGTTATGGGGCAGTAAATGCACACTTTTCAAAACGTGTTTTTCAGCCCGAAATAAACGCGTTTTTTCAGACAACTGAATCCCCATGTAACATCAAGGCTCAGAAGAGCCCACACACTCAGCTCTTAACCCCAGTGTGCAGAAAGTGTCAAAATGTGTTTTTCAGCAGAAATAAACATGTTTCTGCAAGTTTGGTCAACCCCATGTAAGTTATGGGGCAGTAAATGCACACTTTTCAAAACGTGTTTTTCAGCCCGAAATAAACGCGTTTTTTCAGACAACTGAATCTCCATGTAACAGCAAGGCTCAGAAGAGCCCACACACTCAGCTCTTAACCCCAGTGTGCAGAAAGTGTCAAAACGTGTTTTTCAGCAGAAATAAACATGTTTCTGCAAGTTTGGTCAACCCCATGTAAGTTATGGGGCAGTAAATGCACACTTTTCAAAACGTGTTTTTCAGCCCGAAATAAACGCGTTTTTTCAGACAACTGATTCCCCATGTAACAGCAAAGCTCAGAAGAGCCCACACACTCAGCTCTTAACCCCAGTGTGCAGAAAGTGTCAAAACGTGTTTTTCAGCAGAAATAAACATGTTTCTGCAAGTTTGGTCAACCCCATGTAAGTTATGGGGCAGTAAATGCACACTTTTCAAAACGTGTTTTTCAGCCCGAAATAAACGCGTTTTTTCAGACAACTGAATCCCCATGTAACATCAAGGCTCAGAAGAGCCCACACACTCAGCTCTTAACCCCAGTGTGCAGAAAGTGTCAAAATGTGTTTTTCAGCAGAAATAAACATGTTTCTGCAAGTTTGGTCAACCCCATGTAAGTTATGGGGCAGTAAATGCACACTTTTCAAAACGTGTTTTTCAGCCCGAAATAAACGCGTTTTTTCAGACAACTGAATCCCCATGTAACAGCAAGGCTCAGAAGAGCCCACACACTCAGATCTTAACCCCATTGTGCAGAAAGTGTCAGAACGTGTTTTTCAGCAGAAATAAACATGTTTCTGCAAGTTTGGTCAACCCCATGTAAGTTATGGGGCAGTAAATGCACACTTTTCAAAACGTGTTTTTCAGCCCGAAATAAACACGTTTTTTCAGACAACTGAATCCCCATGTAACATCAAGGCTCAGAAGAGCCCACACACTCAGCTCTTAACCCCAGTGTGCAGAAAGTGTCAAAACGTGTTTTTCAGCAGAAATAAACATGTTTCTGCAAGTTTGGTCAACCCCATGTAAGTTATGGGGCAGTAAATGCACACTTTTCAAAACGTGTTTTTCAGCCCGAAATAAACGCGTTTTTTCAGACAACTGAATCCCCATGTAACATCAAGGCTCAGAAGAGCCCAAACACTCAGCTCTTAACCCCAGTGTGCAGAAAGTGTCAGAACGTGTTTTTCTGCAGAAATAAACATGTTTCTGCAAGTTTGGTCAACCCCATGTAAGTTATGGGGCAGTAAATGCACACTTTTCAAAACGTGTTTTTCAGCCCGAAATAAACACGTTTTTTCAGACAACTGAATCCCCATGTAACATCAAGGCTCAGAAGAGCCCACACACTCAGCTCTTAACCCCAGTGTGCAGAAAGTGTCAAAACGTGTTTTTCAGAAGAAATAAACATGTTTCTGCAAGTTTGGTCAACCCCATGTAAGTTATGGGTCAGTAAATGCAAACTTTTCAAAACGTGTTTTTCAGCCCGAAATAAACGCGTTTTTTCAGACAACTGAATCCCCATGTAACAGCAAGGCTCAGAAGAGCCCACACACTCAGATCTTAACCCCAGTGTGCAGAAAGTGTCAGAACGTGTTTTTCAGCAGAAATAAACATGTTTCTGCAAGTTTGGTCAACCCCATGTAAGTTATGGGGCAGTAAATGCACACTTTTCAAAACGTGTTTTTCAGCCCGAAATAAACGCGTTTTTTCAGACAACTGAATCCCCATGTAACATCAAGGCTCAGAATAGCCCACACACTCAGCTCTTAACCCCAGTGTGCAGAAAGTGTCAAAACGTGTTTTTCAGCAGAAATAAACATGTTTCTGCAAGTTTGGTCAACCCCATGTAAGTTATGGGGCAGTAAATGCACACTTTTCAAAACGTGTTTTTCAGCCCGAAATAAACGCGTTTTTTCAGACAACTGAATCCCCATGTAACAGCAAGGCTCAGAAGAGCCCACACACTCAGATCTTAACCCCAGTGTGCAGAAAGTGTCAGAACGTGTTTTTCAGCAGAAATAAACATGTTTCTGCAAGTTTGGTCAACCCCATGTAAGTTATGGGGCAGTAAATGCACACTTTTCAAAACGTGTTTTTCAGCCCGAAATAAACGCGTTTTTTCAGACAACTGAATTCCCATGTAACATCAAGGCTCAGAAGAGCCCACACACTCAGATCTTAACCCCAGTGTGCAGAAAGTGTCAAAACGTGTTTTTCAGCAGAAATAAACATGTTTCTGCAAGTTTGGTCAACCCCATGTAAGTTATGGGGCAGTAAATGCACACTTTTCAAAACGTGTTTTTCAGCCCGAAATAAACGCGTTTTTTCAGACAACTGAATCCCCATGTAACAGCAAGGCTCAGAAGAGCCCACACACTCAGCTCTTAACCCCAGTGTGCAGAAAGTGTCAAAACGTGTTTTTCAGCAGAAATAAACATGTTTTTTCAAGTTTGGTCAACCCCATGTAAGTTATGGGGCAGTAAATGCACACTTTTCAAAACGTGTTTTTCAGCCCGAAATAAACGCGTTTTTTCAGACAACTGAATCCCCATGTAACAGCAAGGCTCAGAAGAGCCCACACACTCAGATCTTAACCCCAGTGTGCAGAAAGTGTCAGAACGTGTTTTTCAGCAGAAATAAACATGTTTCTGCAAGTTTGGTCAACCCCATGTAAGTTATGGGGCAGTAAATGCACACTTTTCAAAACGTGTTTTTCAGCCCGAAATAAACGCGTTTTTTCAGACAACTGAATTCCCATGTAACATCAAGGCTCAGAAGAGCCCAGACACTCAGATCTTAACCCCAGTGTGCAGAAAGTGTCAAAACGTGTTTTTCAGCAGAAATAAACATGTTTCTGCAAGTTTGGTCAACCCCATGTAAGTTATGGGGCAGTAAATGCACACTTTTCAAAACGTGTTTTTCAGCCCGAAATAAACGCGTTTTTTCAGACAACTGAATCCCCATGTAACATCAAGGCTCAGAAGAGCCCACACACTCAGCTCTTAACCCCAGTGTGCAGAAAGTGTCAAAATGTGTTTTTCAGCAGAAATAAACATGTTTCTGCAAGTTTGTTCAACCCCATGTAAGTTATGGGGCAGTAAATGCACACTTTTCAAAACGTGTTTTTCAGCCCGAAATAAACGCGTTTTTTTAGACAACTGAATCTCCATGCAACAGCAAGGCTCAGAAGAGCCCACACACTCAGCTCTTAACCCCAGTGTGCAGAAAGTGTCAAAACGTGTTTTTCAGCAGAAATAAACATGTTTCTGCAAGTTTGGTCAACCCCATGTAAGTTATGGGGCAGTAAATGCACACTTTTCAAAACGTGTTTTTCAGCCCGAAATAAACGCGTTTTTTCAGACAACTGAATCCCCATGTAACATCAAGGCTCAGAAGAGCCCACACACTCAGCTCTTAACCCCAGTGTGCAGAAAGTGTCAAAATGTGTTTTTCAGCAGAAATAAACATGTTTCTGCAAGTTTGGTCAACCCCATGTAAGTTATGGGGCAGTAAATGCACACTTTTCAAAACGTGTTTTTCAGCCCGAAATAAACGCGTTTTTTCAGACAACTGAATCTCCATGTAACAGCAAGGCTCAGAAGAGCCCACACACTCAGCTCTTAACCCCAGTGTGCAGAAAGTGTCAAAACGTGTTTTTCAGCAGAAATAAACATGTTTCTGCAAGTTTGGTCAACCCCATGTAAGTTATGGGGCAGTAAATGCACACTTTTCAAAACGTGTTTTTCAGCCCGAAATAAACGCGTTTTTTCAGACAACTGAATCCCCATGTAACATCAAGGCTCAGAAGAGCCCACACACTCAGCTCTTCACCCCAGAGTGCAGAAAGTGTCAAAACGTGTTTTTCAGCAGAAATAAACATGTTTCTGCAAGTTTGGTCAACCCCATGTAAGTTATGGGGCAGTAAATGCACACTTTTCAAAACGTGTTTTTCAGCCCGAAATAAACGCGTTTTTTCAGACAACTGAATCCCCATGTAACATCAAGGCTCAGAAGAGCCCACACACTCAGCTCTTAACCCCAGTGTGCAGAAAGTGTCAAAACGTGTTTTTCAGCAGAAATAAACATGTTTCTGCAAGTTTGGTCAACCCCATGTAAGTTATGGGTCAGTAAATGCACACTTTTCAAAACGTGTTTTTCAGCCCGAAATAAACGCGTTTTTTCAGACAACTGAATCCCCATGTAACAGCAAGGCTCAGAAGAGCCCACACACTCAGATCTTAACCCCAGTGTGCAGAAAGTGTCAGAACGTGTTTTTCAGCAGAAATAAACATGTTTCTGCAAGTTTGGTCAACCCCATGTAAGTTATGGGGCAGTAAATGCACACTTTTCAAAACGTGTTTATCAGCCCGAAATAAACGCGTTTTTTCAGACAACTGAATTCCCATGTAACATCAAGGCTCAGAAGAGCCCACACACTCAGCTCTTAACCCCAGTGTGCAGAAAGTGTCAAAACGTGTTTTTCAGCAGAAATAAACATGTTTCTGCAAGTTTGGTCAACCCCATGTAAGTTATGGGGCAGTAAATGCACACTTTTCAAAACGTGTTTTTCAGCCCGAAATAAACGCGTTTTTTCAGACAACTGAATCCCCATGTAACAGCAAGGCTCAGAAGAGCCCACACACTCAGCTCTTAACCCCAGTGTGCAGAAAGTGTCAAAATGTGTTTTTCAGCAGAAATAAACATGTTTCTGCAAGTTTGGTCAACCCCATGTAAGTTATGGGGCAGTAAATGCACACTTTTCAAAACGTGTTTTTCAGCCCGAAATAAACGCGTTTTTTCAGACAACTGAATCCCCATGTAACATCAAGGCTCAGAAGAGCCCACACACTCAGCTCTTAACCCCAGTGTGCAGAAAGTGTCAAAATGTGTTTTTCAGCAGAAATAAACATGTTTCTGCAAGTTTGGTCAACCCCATGTAAGTTATGGGGCAGTAAATGCACACTTTTCAAAACGTGTTTTTCAGCCCGAAATAAACGCGTTTTTTCAGACAACTGAATCCCCATGTAACAGCAAGGCTCAGAAGAGCCCACACACTCAGATCTTAACCCCATTGTGCAGAAAGTGTCAGAACGTGTTTTTCAGCAGAAATAAACATGTTTCTGCAAGTTTGGTCAACCCCATGTAAGTTATGGGGCAGTAAATGCACACTTTTCAAAACGTGTTTTTCAGCCCGAAATAAACGCGTTTTTTCAGACAACTGAATCCCCATGTAACATCAAGGCTCAGAAGAGCCCACACACTCAGCTCTTAACCCCAGTGTGCAGAAAGTGTCAAAACGTGTTTTTCAGCAGAAATAAACATGTTTCTGCAAGTTTGGTCAACCCCATGTAAGTTATGGGGCAGTAAATGCACACTTTTCAAAACGTGTTTTTCAGCCCGAAATAAACGCGTTTTTTCAGACAACTGAATCCCCATGTAACATCAAGGCTCAGAAGAGCCCACACACTCAGCTCTTAACCCCAGTGTGCAGAAAGTGTCAGAACGTGTTTTTCTGCAGAAATAAACATGTTTCTGCAAGTTTGGTCAACCCCATGTAAGTTATGGGGCAGTAAATGCACACTTTTCAAAACGTGTTTTTCAGCCCGAAATAAACGCGTTTTTTCAGACAACTGAATCCCCATGTAACATCAAGGCTCAGAAGAGCCCACACACTCAGCTCTTAACTCCAGTGTGCAGAAAGTGTCAAAACGTGTTTTTCAGCAGAAATAAACATGTTTCTGCAAGTTTGGTCAACCCCATGTAAGTTATGGGTCAGTAAATGCACACTTTTCAAAACGTGTTTTTCAGCCCGAAATAAACGCGTTTTTTCAGACAACTGAATCCCCATGTAACAGCAAGGCTCAGAAGAGCCCACACACTCAGATCTTAACCCCAGTGTGCAGAAAGTGTCAGAACGTGTTTTTCAGCAGAAATAAACATGTTTCTGCAAGTTTGGTCAACCCCATGTAAGTTATAGGGCAGTAAATGCACACTTTTCAAAACGTGTTTTTCAGCCCGAAATAAACGCGTTTTTTCAGACAACTGAATCCCCATGTAACATCAAGGCTCAGAAGAGCCCACACACTCAGCTCTTAACCCCAGTGTGCAGAAAGTGTCAAAACGTGTTTTTCAGCAGAAATAAACATGTTTCTGCAAGTTTGGTCAACCCCATGTAAGTTATGGGGCAGTAAATGCACACTTTTCAAAACGTGTTTTTCAGCCCGAAATAAACGCGTTTTTTCAGACAACTGAATCCCCATGTAACATCAAGGCTCAGAAGAGCCCACACACTCAGCTCTTAACCCCAGTGTGCAGAAAGTGTCAAAATGTGTTTTTCAGCAGAAATAAACATGTTTCTGCAAGTTTGGTCAACCCCATGTAAGTTATGGGGCAGTAAATGCACACTTTTCAAAACGTGTTTTTCAGCCCGAAATAAACGCGTTTTTTCAGACAACTGAATCCCCATGTAACAGCAAGGCTCAGAAGAGCCCACACACTCAGATCTTAACCCCATTGTGCAGAAAGTGTCAGAACGTGTTTTTCAGCAGAAATAAACATGTTTCTGCAAGTTTGGTCAACCCCATGTAAGTTATGGGGCAGTAAATGCACACTTTTCAAAACGTGTTTTTCAGCCCGAAATAAACGCGTTTTTTCAGACAACTGAATCCCCATGTAACATCAAGGCTCAGAAGAGCCCACACACTCAGCTCTTAACCCCAGTGTGCAGAAAGTGTCAAAACGTGTTTTTCAGCAGAAATAAACATGTTTCTGCAAGTTTGGTCAACCCCATGTAAGTTATGGGGCAGTAAATGCACACTTTTCAAAACGTGTTTTTCAGCCCGAAATAAACGCGTTTTTTCAGACAACTGAATCCCCATGTAACAGCAAGGCTCAGAAGAGCCCACACACTCAGATCTTAACCCCATTGTGCAGAAAGTGTCAGAACGTGTTTTTCAGCAGAAATAAACATGTTTCTGCAAGTTTGGTCAACCCCATGAAAGTTATGGGGCAGTAAATGCACACTTTTCAAAACGTGTTTTTCAGCCCGAAATAAACGCGTTTTTTCAGACAACTGAATCCCCATGTAACAGCAAGGCTCAGAAGAGCCCACACACTCAGCTCTTAACCCCAGTGTGCAGAAAGTGTCAAAACGTGTTTTTCAGCAGAAATAAACATGTTTCTGCAAGTTTGGTCAACCCCATGTAAGTTATGGGGCAGTAAAAGCACACTTTTCAAAACGTGTTTTTCAGCCCGAAATAAACGCGTTTTTTCAGACAACTGAATCCCCATGTAACATCAAGGCTCAGAAGAGCCCACACACTCAGCTCTTAACCCCAGTGTGCAGAAAGTGTCAAAATGTGTTTTTCAGCAGAAATAAACATGTTTCTGCAAGTTTGGTCAACCCCATGTAAGTTATGGGGCAGTAAATGCACACTTTTCAAAACGTGTTTTTCAGCCCGAAATAAACGCGTTTTTTCAGACAACTGAATCCCCATGTAACAGCAAGGCTCAGAAGAGCCCACACACTCAGATCTTAACCCCATTGTGCAGAAAGTGTCAGAACGTGTTTTTCAGCAGAAATAAACATGTTTCTGCAAGTTTGGTCAACCCCATGTAAGTTATGGGGCAGTAAATGCACACTTTTCAAAACGTGTTTTTCAGCCCGAAATAAACGCGTTTTTTCAGACAACTGAATCCCCATGTAACATCAAGGCTCAGAAGAGCCCACACACTCAGCTCTTAACCCCAGTGTGCAGAAAGTGTCAAAACGTGTTTTTCAGCAGAAATAAACATGTTTCTGCAAGTTTGGTCAACCCCATGTAAGTTATGGGGCAGTAAATGCACACTTTTCAAAACGTGTTTTTCAGCCCGAAATAAACGCGTTTTTTCAGACAACTGAATCCCCATGTAACATCAAGGCTCAGAAGAGCCCACACACTCAGCTCTTAACCCCAGTGTGCAGAAAGTGTCAGAACGTGTTTTTCTGCAGAAATAAACATGTTTCTGCAAGTTTGGTCAACCCCATGTAAGTTATGGGGCAGTAAATGCACACTTTTCAAAACGTGTTTTTCAGCCCGAAATAAACGCGTTTTTTCAGACAACTGAATCCCCATGTAACATCAAGGCTCAGAAGAGCCCACACACTCAGCTCTTAACTCCAGTGTGCAGAAAGTGTCAAAACGTGTTTTTCAGCAGAAATAAACATGTTTCTGCAAGTTTGGTCAACCCCATGTAAGTTATGGGTCAGTAAATGCACACTTTTCAAAACGTGTTTTTCAGCCCGAAATAAACGCGTTTTTTCAGACAACTGAATCCCCATGTAACAGCAAGGCTCAGAAGAGCCCACACACTCAGATCTTAACCCCAGTGTGCAGAAAGTGTCAGAACGTGTTTTTCAGCAGAAATAAACATGTTTCTGCAAGTTTGGTCAACCCCATGTAAGTTATAGGGCAGTAAATGCACACTTTTCAAAACGTGTTTTTCAGCCCGAAATAAACGCGTTTTTTCAGACAACTGAATCCCCATGTAACATCAAGGCTCAGAAGAGCCCACACACTCAGCTCTTAACCCCAGTGTGCAGAAAGTGTCAAAACGTGTTTTTCAGCAGAAATAAACATGTTTCTGCAAGTTTGGTCAACCCCATGTAAGTTATGGGTCAGTAAATGCACACTTTTCAAAACGTGTTTTTCAGCCCGAAATAAACGCGTTTTTTCAGACAACTGAATCCCCATGTAACAGCAAGGCTCAGAAGAGCCCACACACTCAGATCTTAACCCCAGTGTGCAGAAAGTGTCAGAACGTGTTTTTCAGCAGAAATAAACATGTTTCTGCAAGTTTGGTCAACCCCATGTAAGTTATGGGGCAGTAAATGCACACTTTTCAAAACGTGTTTTTCAGCCCGAAATAAACGCGTTTTTTCAGACAACTGAATTCCCATGTAACATCAAGGCTCAGAAGAGCCCACACACTCAGATCTTAACCCCAGTGTGCAGAAAGTGTCAAAACGTGTTTTTCAGCAGAAATAAACATGTTTCTGCAAGTTTGGTCAACCCCATGTAAGTTATGGGGCAGTAAATGCACACTTTTCAAAACGTGTTTTTCAGCCCGAAATAAACGCATTTTTTCAGACAACTGAATCCCCATGTAACATCAAGGCTCAGAAGAGCCCACACACTCAGCTCTTAACCCCAGTGTGCAGAAAGTGTCAAAACGTGTTTTTCAGCAGAAATAAACATGTTTCTGCAAGTTTGGTCAACCCCATGTAAGTTATGGGTCAGTAAATGCACACTTTTCAAAACGTGTTTTTCAACCCGAAATAAACGCGTTTTTTCAGACAACTGAATCCCCATGTAACATCAAGGCTCAGAAGAGCCCACACACTCAGCTCTTAACCCCAGTGTGCAGAAAGTGTCAGAACGTGTTTTTCTGCAGAAATAAACATGTTTCTGCAAGTTTGGTCAACCCCATGTAAGTTATGGGGCAGTAAATGCACACTTTTCAAAACGTGTTTTTCAGCCCGAAATAAACGCGTTTTTTCAGACAACTGAATCCCCATGTAACATCAAGGCTCAGAAGAGCCCACACACTCAGCTCTTAACCCCAGTGTGCAGAAAGTGTCAAAACGTGTTTTTCAGCAGAAATAAACATGTTTCTGCAAGTTTGGTCAACCCCATGTAAGTTATGGGTCAGTAAATGCACACTTTTCAAAACGTGTTTTTCAGCCCGAAATAAACGCGTTTTTTCAGACAACTGAATCCCCATGTAACAGCAAGGCTCAGAAGAGCCCACACACTCAGATCTTAACCCCAGTGTGCAGAAAGTGTCAGAACGTGTTTTTCAGCAGAAATAAACATGTTTCTGCAAGTTTGGTCAACCCCATGTAAGTTATGGGGCAGTAAATGCACACTTTTCAAAACGTGTTTTTCAGCCCGAAATAAACGCGTTTTTTCAGACAACTGAATCCCCATGTAACATCAAGGCTCAGAAGAGCCCACACACTCAGCTCTTAACCCCAGTGTGCAGAAAGTGTCAAAACGTGTTTTTCAGCAGAAATAAACATGTTTCTGCAAGTTTGGTCAACCCCATGTAAGTTATGGGTCAGTAAATGCACACTTTTCAAAACGTGTTTTTCAGCCCGAAATAAACGCGTTTTTTCAGACAACTGAATCCCCATGTAACAGCAAGGCTCAGAAGAGCCCACACACTCAGATCTTAACCCCAGTGTGCAGAAAGTGTCAGAACGTGTTTTTCAGCAGAAATAAACATGTTTCTGCAAGTTTGGTCAACCCCATGTAAGTTATGGGGCAGTAAATGCACACTTTTCAAAACGTGTTTTTCAGCCCGAAATAAACGCGTTTTTTCAGACAACTGAATTCCCATGTAACATCAAGGCTCAGAAGAGCCCAGACACTCAGATCTTAACCCCAGTGTGCAGAAAGTGTCAAAACGTGTTTTTCAGCAGAAATAAACATGTTTCTGCAAGTTTGGTCAACCCCATGTAAGTTATGGGGCAGTAAATGCACACTTTTCAAAACGTGTTTTTCAGCCCGAAATAAACGCGTTTTTTCAGACAACTGAATCCCCATGTAACATCAAGGCTCAGAAGAGCCCACACACTCAGCTCTTAACCCCAGTGTGCAGAAAGTGTCAAAATGTGTTTTTCAGCAGAAATAAACATGTTTCTGCAAGTTTGGTCAACCCCATGTAAGTTATGGGGCAGTAAATGCACACTTTTCAAAACGTGTTTTTCAGCCCGAAATAAACGCGTTTTTTCAGACAACTGAATCCCCATGTAACAGCAAGGCTCAGAAGAGCCCACACACTCAGATCTTAACCCCATTGTGCAGAAAGTGTCAGAACGTGTTTTTCAGCAGAAATAAACATGTTTCTGCAAGTTTGGTCAACCCCATGTAAGTTATGGGGCAGTAAATGCACACTTTTCAAAACGTGTTTTTCAGCCCGAAATAAACGCGTTTTTTCAGACAACTGAATCCCCATGTAACATCAAGGCTCAGAAGAGCCCACACACTCAGCTCTTAACCCCAGTGTGCAGAAAGTGTCAAAACGTGTTTTTCAGCAGAAATAAACATGTTTCTGCAAGTTTGGTCAACCCCATGTAAGTTATGGGGCAGTAAATGCACACTTTTCAAAACGTGTTTTTCAGCCCGAAATAAACGCGTTTTTTCAGACAACTGAATCCCCATGTAACAGCAAGGCTCAGAAGAGCCCACACACTCAGATCTTAACCCCAGTGTGCAGAAAGTGTCAGAACGTGTTTTTCAGCAGAAATAAACATGTTTCTGCAAGTTTGGTCAACCCCATGTAAGTTATAGGGCAGTAAATGCACACTTTTCAAAACGTGTTTTTCAGCCCGAAATAAACGCGTTTTTTCAGACAACTGAATCCCCATGTAACATCAAGGCTCAGAAGAGCCCACACACTCAGCTCTTAACCCCAGTGTGCAGAAAGTGTCAAAACGTGTTTTTCAGCAGAAATAAACATGTTTCTGCAAGTTTGGTCAACCCCATGTAAGTTATGGGTCAGTAAATGCACACTTTTCAAAACGTGTTTTTCAGCCCGAAATAAACGCGTTTTTTCAGACAACTGAATCCCCATGTAACAGCAAGGCTCAGAAGAGCCCACACACTCAGATCTTAACCCCAGTGTGCAGAAAGTGTCAGAACGTGTTTTTCAGCAGAAATAAACATGTTTCTGCAAGTTTGGTCAACCCCATGTAAGTTATGGGGCAGTAAATGCACACTTTTCAAAACGTGTTTTTCAGCCCGAAATAAACGCGTTTTTTCAGACAACTGAATTCCCATGTAACATCAAGGCTCAGAAGAGCCCACACACTCAGATCTTAACCCCAGTGTGCAGAAAGTGTCAAAACGTGTTTTTCAGCAGAAATAAACATGTTTCTGCAAGTTTGGTCAACCCCATGTAAGTTATGGGGCAGTAAATGCACACTTTTCAAAACGTGTTTTTCAGCCCGAAATAAACGCATTTTTTCAGACAACTGAATCCCCATGTAACATCAAGGCTCAGAAGAGCCCACACACTCAGCTCTTAACCCCAGTGTGCAGAAAGTGTCAAAACGTGTTTTTCAGCAGAAATAAACATGTTTCTGCAAGTTTGGTCAACCCCATGTAAGTTATGGGTCAGTAAATGCACACTTTTCAAAACGTGTTTTTCAACCCGAAATAAACGCGTTTTTTCAGACAACTGAATCCCCATGTAACATCAAGGCTCAGAAGAGCCCACACACTCAGCTCTTAACCCCAGTGTGCAGAAAGTGTCAGAACGTGTTTTTCTGCAGAAATAAACATGTTTCTGCAAGTTTGGTCAACCCCATGTAAGTTATGGGGCAGTAAATGCACACTTTTCAAAACGTGTTTTTCAGCCCGAAATAAACGCGTTTTTTCAGACAACTGAATCCCCATGTAACATCAAGGCTCAGAAGAGCCCACACACTCAGCTCTTAACCCCAGTGTGCAGAAAGTGTCAAAACGTGTTTTTCAGCAGAAATAAACATGTTTCTGCAAGTTTGGTCAACCCCATGTAAGTTATGGGTCAGTAAATGCACACTTTTCAAAACGTGTTTTTCAGCCCGAAATAAACGCGTTTTTTCAGACAACTGAATCCCCATGTAACAGCAAGGCTCAGAAGAGCCCACACACTCAGATCTTAACCCCAGTGTGCAGAAAGTGTCAGAACGTGTTTTTCAGCAGAAATAAACATGTTTCTGCAAGTTTGGTCAACCCCATGTAAGTTATGGGGCAGTAAATGCACACTTTTCAAAACGTGTTTTTCAGCCCGAAATAAACGCGTTTTTTCAGACAACTGAATCCCCATGTAACATCAAGGCTCAGAAGAGCCCACACACTCAGCTCTTAACCCCAGTGTGCAGAAAGTGTCAAAACGTGTTTTTCAGCAGAAATAAACATGTTTCTGCAAGTTTGGTCAACCCCATGTAAGTTATGGGTCAGTAAATGCACACTTTTCAAAACGTGTTTTTCAGCCCGAAATAAACGCGTTTTTTCAGACAACTGAATCCCCATGTAACAGCAAGGCTCAGAAGAGCCCACACACTCAGATCTTAACCCCAGTGTGCAGAAAGTGTCAGAACGTGTTTTTCAGCAGAAATAAACATGTTTCTGCAAGTTTGGTCAACCCCATGTAAGTTATGGGGCAGTAAATGCACACTTTTCAAAACGTGTTTTTCAGCCCGAAATAAACGCGTTTTTTCAGACAACTGAATTCCCATGTAACATCAAGGCTCAGAAGAGCCCAGACACTCAGATCTTAACCCCAGTGTGCAGAAAGTGTCAAAACGTGTTTTTCAGCAGAAATAAACATGTTTCTGCAAGTTTGGTCAACCCCATGTAAGTTATGGGGCAGTAAATGCACACTTTTCAAAACGTGTTTTTCAGCCCGAAATAAACGCGTTTTTTCAGACAACTGAATCCCCATGTAACATCAAGGCTCAGAAGAGCCCACACACTCAGCTCTTAACCCCAGTGTGCAGAAAGTGTCAAAATGTGTTTTTCAGCAGAAATAAACATGTTTCTGCAAGTTTGGTCAACCCCATGTAAGTTATGGGGCAGTAAATGCACACTTTTCAAAACGTGTTTTTCAGCCCGAAATAAACGCGTTTTTTCAGACAACTGAATCCCCATGTAACAGCAAGGCTCAGAAGAGCCCACACACTCAGATCTTAACCCCATTGTGCAGAAAGTGTCAGAACGTGTTTTTCAGCAGAAATAAACATGTTTCTGCAAGTTTGGTCAACCCCATGTAAGTTATGGGGCAGTAAATGCACACTTTTCAAAACGTGTTTTTCAGCCCGAAATAAACGCGTTTTTTCAGACAACTGAATCCCCATGTAACATCAAGGCTCAGAAGAGCCCACACACTCAGCTCTTAACCCCAGTGTGCAGAAAGTGTCAAAACGTGTTTTTCAGCAGAAATAAACATGTTTCTGCAAGTTTGGTCAACCCCATGTAAGTTATGGGGCAGTAAATGCACACTTTTCAAAACGTGTTTTTCAGCCCGAAATAAACGCGTTTTTTCAGACAACTGAATCCCCATGTAACATCAAGGCTCAGAAGAGCCCACACACTCAGCTCTTAACCCCAGTGTGCAGAAAGTGTCAAAACGTGTTTTTCTGCAGAAATAAACATGTTTCTGCAAGTTTGGTCAACCCCATGTAAGTTATGGGGCAGTAAATGCACACTTTTCAAAACGTGTTTTTCAGCCCGAAATAAACGCGTTTTTTCAGACAACTGAATCCCCATGTAACATCAAGGCTCAGAAGAGCCCACACACTCAGCTCTTAACCCCAGTGTGCAGAAAGTGTCAAAATGTGTTTTTCAGCAGAAATAAACATGTTTCTGCAAGTTTGGTCAACCCCATGTAAGTTATGGGGCAGTAAATGCACACTTTTCAAAACGTGTTTTTCAGCCCGAAATAAACGCGTTTTTTCAGACAACTGAATCCCCATGTAACAGCAAGGCTCAGAAGAGCCCACACACTCAGATCTTAACCCCATTGTGCAGAAAGTGTCAGAACGTGTTTTTCAGCAGAAATAAACATGTTTCTGCAAGTTTGGTCAACCCCATGTAAGTTATGGGGCAGTAAATGCACACTTTTCAAAACGTGTTTTTCAGCCCGAAATAAACGCGTTTTTTCAGACAACTGAATCCCCATGTAACATCAAGGCTCAGAAGAGCCCACACACTCAGCTCTTAACCCCAGTGTGCAGAAAGTGTCAAAACGTGTTTTTCAGCAGAAATAAACATGTTTCTGCAAGTTTGGTCAACCCCATGAAAGTTATGGGGCAGTAAATGCACACTTTTCAAAACGTGTTTTTCAGCCCGAAATAAACGCGTTTTTTCAGACAACTGAATCCCCATGTAACAGCAAGGCTCAGAAGAGCCCACACACTCAGCTCTTAACCCCAGTGTGCAGAAAGTGTCAAAACGTGTTTTTCAGCAGAAATAAACATGTTTCTGCAAGTTTGGTCAACCCCATGTAAGTTATGGGGCAGTAAAAGCACACTTTTCAAAACGTGTTTTTCAGCCCGAAATAAACGCGTTTTTTCAGACAACTGAATCCCCATGTAACATCAAGGCTCAGAAGAGCCCACACACTTAGCTCTTAACCCCAGTGTGCAGAAAGTGTCAAAATGTGTTTTTCAGCAGAAATAAACATGTTTCTGCAAGTTTGGTCAACCCCATGTAAGTTATGGGGCAGTAAATGCACACTTTTCAAAACGTGTTTTTCAGCCCGAAATAAACGCGTTTTTTCAGACAACTGAATCCCCATGTAACAGCAAGGCTCAGAAGAGCCCACACACTCAGATCTTAACCCCAGTGTGCAGAAAGTGTCAGAACGTGTTTTTCAGCAGAAATAAACATGTTTCTGCAAGTTTGGTCAACCCCATGTAAGTTATGGGGCAGTAAATGCACACTTTTCAAAACGTGTTTTTCAGCCCGAAATAAACGCGTTTTTTCAGACAACTGAATCCCCATGTAACATCAAGGCTCAGAAGAGCCCACACACTCAGCTCTTAACCCCAGTGTGCAGAAAGTGTCAAAACGTGTTTTTCAGCAGAAATAAACATGTTTCTGCAAGTTTGGTCAACCCCATGTAAGTTATGGGGCAGTAAATGCACACTTTTCAAAACGTGTTTTTCAGCCCGAAATAAACGCGTTTTTTCAGACAACTGAATCCCCATGTAACAGCAAGGCTCAGAAGAGCCCACACACTCAGATCTTAACCCCAGTGTGCAGAAAGTGTCAGAACGTGTTTTTCAGCAGAAATAAACATGTTTCTGCAAGTTTGGTCAACCCCATGTAAGTTATGGGGCAGTAAATGCACACTTTTCAAAACGTGTTTTTCAGCCCGAAATAAACGCGTTTTTTCAGACAACTGAATCCCCATGTAACATCAAGGCTCAGAAGAGCCCACACACTCAGCTCTTAACCCCAGTGTGCAGAAAGTGTCAAAACGTGTTTTTCAGCAGAAATAAACATGTTTCTGCAAGTTTGGTCAACCCCATGTAAGTTATGGGTCAGTAAATGCACACTTTTCAAAACGTGTTTTTCAGCCCGAAATAAACGCGTTTTTTCAGACAACTGAATCCCCATGTAACAGCAAGGCTCAGAAGAGCCCACACACTCAGATCTTAACCCCAGTGTGCAGAAAGTGTCAGAACGTGTTTTTCAGCAGAAATAAACATGTTTCTGCAAGTTTGGTCAACCCCATGTAAGTTATGGGGCAGTAAATGCACACTTTTCAAAACGTGTTTTTCAGCCCGAAATAAACGCGTTTTTTCAGACAACTGAATTCCCATGTAACATCAAGGCTCAGAAGAGCCCAGACACTCAGATCTTAACCCCAGTGTGCAGAAAGTGTCAAAACGTGTTTTTCAGCAGAAATAAACATGTTTCTGCAAGTTTGGTCAACCCCATGTAAGTTATGGGGCAGTAAATGCACACTTTTCAAAACGTGTTTTTCAGCCCGAAATAAACGCGTTTTTTCAGACAACTGAATCCCCATGTAACATCAAGGCTCAGAAGAGCCCACACACTCAGCTCTTAACCCCAGTGTGCAGAAAGTGTCAAAATGTGTTTTTCAGCAGAAATAAACATGTTTCTGCAAGTTTGGTCAACCCCATGTAAGTTATGGGGCAGTAAATGCACACTTTTCAAAACGTGTTTTTCAGCCCGAAATAAACGCGTTTTTTCAGACAACTGAATCCCCATGTAACAGCAAGGCTCAGAAGAGCCCACACACTCAGATCTTAACCCCATTGTGCAGAAAGTGTCAGAACGTGTTTTTCAGCAGAAATAAACATGTTTCTGCAAGTTTGGTCAACCCCATGTAAGTTATGGGGCAGTAAATGCACACTTTTCAAAACGTGTTTTTCAGCCCGAAATAAACGCGTTTTTTCAGACAACTGAATCCCCATGTAACATCAAGGCTCAGAAGAGCCCACACACTCAGCTCTTAACCCCAGTGTGCAGAAAGTGTCAAAACGTGTTTTTCAGCAGAAATAAACATGTTTCTGCAAGTTTGGTCAACCCCATGTAAGTTATGGGGCAGTAAATGCACACTTTTCAAAACGTGTTTTTCAGCCCGAAATAAACGCGTTTTTTCAGACAACTGAATCCCCATGTAACATCAAGGCTCAGAAGAGCCCACACACTCAGCTCTTAACCCCAGTGTGCAGAAAGTGTCAGAACGTGTTTTTCTGCAGAAATAAACATGTTTCTGCAAGTTTGGTCAACCCCATGTAAGTTATGGGGCAGTAAATGCACACTTTTCAAAACGTGTTTTTCAGCCCGAAATAAACGCGTTTTTTCAGACAACTGAATCCCCATGTAACATCAAGGCTCAGAAGAGCCCACACACTCAGCTCTTAACCCCAGTGTGCAGAAAGTGTCAAAACGTGTTTTTCAGCAGAAATAAACATGTTTCTGCAAGTTTGGTCAACCCCATGTAAGTTATGGGTCAGTAAATGCACACTTTTCAAAACGTGTTTTTCAGCCCGAAATAAACGCGTTTTTTCAGACAACTGAATCCCCATGTAACAGCAAG
The DNA here is from genome assembly GCF_059453375.1 of Lepisosteus platostomus. Lineage (NCBI taxonomy): Eukaryota > Metazoa > Chordata > Actinopteri > Semionotiformes > Lepisosteidae > Lepisosteus > Lepisosteus platostomus. The sequence continues at coordinate 47,463,935 of NC_142616.1, forward strand.
GCTCAGAAGAGCCCACACACTCAGATCTTAACCCCAGTGTGCAGAAAGTGTCAGAACGTGTTTTTCAGCAGAAATAAACATGTTTCTGCAAGTTTGGTCAACCCCATGTAAGTTATGGGGCAGTAAATGCACACTTTTCAAAACGTGTTTTTCAGCCCGAAATAAACGCGTTTTTTCAGACAACTGAATCCCCATGTAACATCAAGGCTCAGAAGAGCCCACACACTCAGCTCTTAACCCCAGTGTGCAGAAAGTGTCAAAACGTGTTTTTCAGCAGAAATAAACATGTTTCTGCAAGTTTGGTCAACCCCATGTAAGTTATGGGGCAGTAAATGCACACTTTTCAAAACGTGTTTTTCAGCCCGAAATAAACGCGTTTTTTCAGACAACTGAATCCCCATGTAACATCAAGGCTCAGAAGAGCCCACACACTCAGCTCTTAACCCCAGTGTGCAGAAAGTGTCAGAACGTGTTTTTCTGCAGAAATAAACATGTTTCTGCAAGTTTGGTCAACCCCATGTAAGTTATGGGGCAGTAAATGCACACTTTTCAAAACGTGTTTTTCAGCCCGAAATAAACGCGTTTTTTCAGACAACTGAATCCCCATGTAACATCAAGGCTCAGAAGAGCCCACACACTCAGCTCTTAACTCCAGTGTGCAGAAAGTGTCAAAACGTGTTTTTCAGCAGAAATAAACATGTTTCTGCAAGTTTGGTCAACCCCATGTAAGTTATGGGTCAGTAAATGCACACTTTTCAAAACGTGTTTTTCAGCCCGAAATAAACGCGTTTTTTCAGACAACTGAATCCCCATGTAACAGCAAGGCTCAGAAGAGCCCACACACTCAGATCTTAACCCCAGTGTGCAGAAAGTGTCAGAACGTGTTTTTCAGCAGAAATAAACATGTTTCTGCAAGTTTGGTCAACCCCATGTAAGTTATAGGGCAGTAAATGCACACTTTTCAAAACGTGTTTTTCAGCCCGAAATAAACGCGTTTTTTCAGACAACTGAATCCCCATGTAACATCAAGGCTCAGAAGAGCCCACACACTCAGCTCTTAACCCCAGTGTGCAGAAAGTGTCAAAACGTGTTTTTCAGCAGAAATAAACATGTTTCTGCAAGTTTGGTCAACCCCATGTAAGTTATGGGGCAGTAAATGCACACTTTTCAAAACGTGTTTTTCAGCCCGAAATAAACGCGTTTTTTCAGACAACTGAATCCCCATGTAACATCAAGGCTCAGAAGAGCCCACACACTCAGCTCTTAACCCCAGTGTGCAGAAAGTGTCAAAATGTGTTTTTCAGCAGAAATAAACATGTTTCTGCAAGTTTGGTCAACCCCATGTAAGTTATGGGGCAGTAAATGCACACTTTTCAAAACGTGTTTTTCAGCCCGAAATAAACGCGTTTTTTCAGACAACTGAATCCCCATGTAACAGCAAGGCTCAGAAGAGCCCACACACTCAGATCTTAACCCCATTGTGCAGAAAGTGTCAGAACGTGTTTTTCAGCAGAAATAAACATGTTTCTGCAAGTTTGGTCAACCCCATGTAAGTTATGGGGCAGTAAATGCACACTTTTCAAAACGTGTTTTTCAGCCCGAAATAAACGCGTTTTTTCAGACAACTGAATCCCCATGTAACATCAAGGCTCAGAAGAGCCCACACACTCAGCTCTTAACCCCAGTGTGCAGAAAGTGTCAAAACGTGTTTTTCAGCAGAAATAAACATGTTTCTGCAAGTTTGGTCAACCCCATGAAAGTTATGGGGCAGTAAATGCACACTTTTCAAAACGTGTTTTTCAGCCCGAAATAAACGCGTTTTTTCAGACAACTGAATCCCCATGTAACAGCAAGGCTCAGAAGAGCCCACACACTCAGCTCTTAACCCCAGTGTGCAGAAAGTGTCAAAACGTGTTTTTCAGCAGAAATAAACATGTTTCTGCAAGTTTGGTCAACCCCATGTAAGTTATGGGGCAGTAAAAGCACACTTTTCAAAACGTGTTTTTCAGCCCGAAATAAACGCGTTTTTTCAGACAACTGAATCCCCATGTAACATCAAGGCTCAGAAGAGCCCACACACTCAGCTCTTAACCCCAGTGTGCAGAAAGTGTCAAAATGTGTTTTTCAGCAGAAATAAACATGTTTCTGCAAGTTTGGTCAACCCCATGTAAGTTATGGGGCAGTAAATGCACACTTTTCAAAACGTGTTTTTCAGCCCGAAATAAACGCGTTTTTTCAGACAACTGAATCCCCATGTAACAGCAAGGCTCAGAAGAGCCCACACACTCAGATCTTAACCCCATTGTGCAGAAAGTGTCAGAACGTGTTTTTCAGCAGAAATAAACATGTTTCTGCAAGTTTGGTCAACCCCATGTAAGTTATGGGGCAGTAAATGCACACTTTTCAAAACGTGTTTTTCAGCCCGAAATAAACGCGTTTTTTCAGACAACTGAATCCCCATGTAACATCAAGGCTCAGAAGAGCCCACACACTCAGCTCTTAACCCCAGTGTGCAGAAAGTGTCAAAACGTGTTTTTCAGCAGAAATAAACATGTTTCTGCAAGTTTGGTCAACCCCATGTAAGTTATGGGGCAGTAAATGCACACTTTTCAAAACGTGTTTTTCAGCCCGAAATAAACGCGTTTTTTCAGACAACTGAATCCCCATGTAACATCAAGGCTCAGAAGAGCCCACACACTCAGCTCTTAACCCCAGTGTGCAGAAAGTGTCAGAACGTGTTTTTCTGCAGAAATAAACATGTTTCTGCAAGTTTGGTCAACCCCATGTAAGTTATGGGGCAGTAAATGCACACTTTTCAAAACGTGTTTTTCAGCCCGAAATAAACGCGTTTTTTCAGACAACTGAATCCCCATGTAACATCAAGGCTCAGAAGAGCCCACACACTCAGCTCTTAACTCCAGTGTGCAGAAAGTGTCAAAACGTGTTTTTCAGCAGAAATAAACATGTTTCTGCAAGTTTGGTCAACCCCATGTAAGTTATGGGTCAGTAAATGCACACTTTTCAAAACGTGTTTTTCAGCCCGAAATAAACGCGTTTTTTCAGACAACTGAATCCCCATGTAACAGCAAGGCTCAGAAGAGCCCACACACTCAGATCTTAACCCCAGTGTGCAGAAAGTGTCAGAACGTGTTTTTCAGCAGAAATAAACATGTTTCTGCAAGTTTGGTCAACCCCATGTAAGTTATAGGGCAGTAAATGCACACTTTTCAAAACGTGTTTTTCAGCCCGAAATAAACGCGTTTTTTCAGACAACTGAATCCCCATGTAACATCAAGGCTCAGAAGAGCCCACACACTCAGCTCTTAACCCCAGTGTGCAGAAAGTGTCAAAACGTGTTTTTCAGCAGAAATAAACATGTTTCTGCAAGTTTGGTCAACCCCATGTAAGTTATGGGTCAGTAAATGCACACTTTTCAAAACGTGTTTTTCAGCCCGAAATAAACGCGTTTTTTCAGACAACTGAATCCCCATGTAACAGCAAGGCTCAGAAGAGCCCACACACTCAGATCTTAACCCCAGTGTGCAGAAAGTGTCAGAACGTGTTTTTCAGCAGAAATAAACATGTTTCTGCAAGTTTGGTCAACCCCATGTAAGTTATGGGGCAGTAAATGCACACTTTTCAAAACGTGTTTTTCAGCCCGAAATAAACGCGTTTTTTCAGACAACTGAATTCCCATGTAACATCAAGGCTCAGAAGAGCCCACACACTCAGATCTTAACCCCAGTGTGCAGAAAGTGTCAAAACGTGTTTTTCAGCAGAAATAAACATGTTTCTGCAAGTTTGGTCAACCCCATGTAAGTTATGGGGCAGTAAATGCACACTTTTCAAAACGTGTTTTTCAGCCCGAAATAAACGCATTTTTTCAGACAACTGAATCCCCATGTAACATCAAGGCTCAGAAGAGCCCACACACTCAGCTCTTAACCCCAGTGTGCAGAAAGTGTCAAAACGTGTTTTTCAGCAGAAATAAACATGTTTCTGCAAGTTTGGTCAACCCCATGTAAGTTATGGGTCAGTAAATGCACACTTTTCAAAACGTGTTTTTCAACCCGAAATAAACGCGTTTTTTCAGACAACTGAATCCCCATGTAACATCAAGGCTCAGAAGAGCCCACACACTCAGCTCTTAACCCCAGTGTGCAGAAAGTGTCAGAACGTGTTTTTCTGCAGAAATAAACATGTTTCTGCAAGTTTGGTCAACCCCATGTAAGTTATGGGGCAGTAAATGCACACTTTTCAAAACGTGTTTTTCAGCCCGAAATAAACGCGTTTTTTCAGACAACTGAATCCCCATGTAACATCAAGGCTCAGAAGAGCCCACACACTCAGCTCTTAACCCCAGTGTGCAGAAAGTGTCAAAACGTGTTTTTCAGCAGAAATAAACATGTTTCTGCAAGTTTGGTCAACCCCATGTAAGTTATGGGTCAGTAAATGCACACTTTTCAAAACGTGTTTTTCAGCCCGAAATAAACGCGTTTTTTCAGACAACTGAATCCCCATGTAACAGCAAGGCTCAGAAGAGCCCACACACTCAGATCTTAACCCCAGTGTGCAGAAAGTGTCAGAACGTGTTTTTCAGCAGAAATAAACATGTTTCTGCAAGTTTGGTCAACCCCATGTAAGTTATGGGGCAGTAAATGCACACTTTTCAAAACGTGTTTTTCAGCCCGAAATAAACGCGTTTTTTCAGACAACTGAATCCCCATGTAACATCAAGGCTCAGAAGAGCCCACACACTCAGCTCTTAACCCCAGTGTGCAGAAAGTGTCAAAACGTGTTTTTCAGCAGAAATAAACATGTTTCTGCAAGTTTGGTCAACCCCATGTAAGTTATGGGTCAGTAAATGCACACTTTTCAAAACGTGTTTTTCAGCCCGAAATAAACGCGTTTTTTCAGACAACTGAATCCCCATGTAACAGCAAGGCTCAGAAGAGCCCACACACTCAGATCTTAACCCCAGTGTGCAGAAAGTGTCAGAACGTGTTTTTCAGCAGAAATAAACATGTTTCTGCAAGTTTGGTCAACCCCATGTAAGTTATGGGGCAGTAAATGCACACTTTTCAAAACGTGTTTTTCAGCCCGAAATAAACGCGTTTTTTCAGACAACTGAATTCCCATGTAACATCAAGGCTCAGAAGAGCCCAGACACTCAGATCTTAACCCCAGTGTGCAGAAAGTGTCAAAACGTGTTTTTCAGCAGAAATAAACATGTTTCTGCAAGTTTGGTCAACCCCATGTAAGTTATGGGGCAGTAAATGCACACTTTTCAAAACGTGTTTTTCAGCCCGAAATAAACGCGTTTTTTCAGACAACTGAATCCCCATGTAACATCAAGGCTCAGAAGAGCCCACACACTCAGCTCTTAACCCCAGTGTGCAGAAAGTGTCAAAATGTGTTTTTCAGCAGAAATAAACATGTTTCTGCAAGTTTGGTCAACCCCATGTAAGTTATGGGGCAGTAAATGCACACTTTTCAAAACGTGTTTTTCAGCCCGAAATAAACGCGTTTTTTCAGACAACTGAATCCCCATGTAACAGCAAGGCTCAGAAGAGCCCACACACTCAGATCTTAACCCCATTGTGCAGAAAGTGTCAGAACGTGTTTTTCAGCAGAAATAAACATGTTTCTGCAAGTTTGGTCAACCCCATGTAAGTTATGGGGCAGTAAATGCACACTTTTCAAAACGTGTTTTTCAGCCCGAAATAAACGCGTTTTTTCAGACAACTGAATCCCCATGTAACATCAAGGCTCAGAAGAGCCCACACACTCAGCTCTTAACCCCAGTGTGCAGAAAGTGTCAAAACGTGTTTTTCAGCAGAAATAAACATGTTTCTGCAAGTTTGGTCAACCCCATGTAAGTTATGGGGCAGTAAATGCACACTTTTCAAAACGTGTTTTTCAGCCCGAAATAAACGCGTTTTTTCAGACAACTGAATCCCCATGTAACATCAAGGCTCAGAAGAGCCCACACACTCAGCTCTTAACCCCAGTGTGCAGAAAGTGTCAGAACGTGTTTTTCTGCAGAAATAAACATGTTTCTGCAAGTTTGGTCAACCCCATGTAAGTTATGGGGCAGTAAATGCACACTTTTCAAAACGTGTTTTTCAGCCCGAAATAAACGCGTTTTTTCAGACAACTGAATCCCCATGTAACATCAAGGCTCAGAAGAGCCCACACACTCAGCTCTTAACCCCAGTGTGCAGAAAGTGTCAAAACGTGTTTTTCAGCAGAAATAAACATGTTTCTGCAAGTTTGGTCAACCCCATGTAAGTTATGGGTCAGTAAATGCACACTTTTCAAAACGTGTTTTTCAGCCCGAAATAAACGCGTTTTTTCAGACAACTGAATCCCCATGTAACAGCAAGGCTCAGAAGAGCCCACACACTCAGATCTTAACCCCAGTGTGCAGAAAGTGTCAGAACGTGTTTTTCAGCAGAAATAAACATGTTTCTGCAAGTTTGGTCAACCCCATGTAAGTTATGGGGCAGTAAATGCACACTTTTCAAAACGTGTTTTTCAGCCCGAAATAAACGCGTTTTTTCAGACAACTGAATCCCCATGTAACATCAAGGCTCAGAAGAGCCCACACACTCAGCTCTTAACCCCAGTGTGCAGAAAGTGTCAAAACGTGTTTTTCAGCAGAAATAAACATGTTTCTGCAAGTTTGGTCAACCCCATGTAAGTTATGGGTCAGTAAATGCACACTTTTCAAAACGTGTTTTTCAGCCCGAAATAAACGCGTTTTTTCAGACAACTGAATCCCCATGTAACAGCAAGGCTCAGAAGAGCCCACACACTCAGATCTTAACCCCAGTGTGCAGAAAGTGTCAGAACGTGTTTTTCAGCAGAAATAAACATGTTTCTGCAAGTTTGGTCAACCCCATGTAAGTTATGGGGCAGTAAATGCACACTTTTCAAAACGTGTTTTTCAGCCCGAAATAAACGCGTTTTTTCAGACAACTGAATTCCCATGTAACATCAAGGCTCAGAAGAGCCCAGACACTCAGATCTTAACCCCAGTGTGCAGAAAGTGTCAAAACGTGTTTTTCAGCAGAAATAAACATGTTTCTGCAAGTTTGGTCAACCCCATGTAAGTTATGGGGCAGTAAATGCACACTTTTCAAAACGTGTTTTTCAGCCCGAAATAAACGCGTTTTTTCAGACAACTGAATCCCCATGTAACATCAAGGCTCAGAAGAGCCCACACACTCAGCTCTTAACCCCAGTGTGCAGAAAGTGTCAAAATGTGTTTTTCAGCAGAAATAAACATGTTTCTGCAAGTTTGGTCAACCCCATGTAAGTTATGGGGCAGTAAATGCACACTTTTCAAAACGTGTTTTTCAGCCCGAAATAAACGCGTTTTTTCAGACAACTGAATCCCCATGTAACATCAAGGCTCAGAAGAGCCCACACACTCAGCTCTTAACCCCAGTGTGCAGAAAGTGTCAAAACGTGTTTTTCAGCAGAAATAAACATGTTTCTGCAAGTTTGTTCAACCCCATGTAAGTTATGGGGCAGTAAATGCACACTTTTCAAAACGTGTTTTTCAGCCCGAAATAAACGCGTTTTTTTAGACAACTGAATCTCCATGCAACAGCAAGGCTCAGAAGAGCCCACACACTCAGCTCTTAACCCCAGTGTGCAGAAAGTGTCAAAACGTGTTTTTCAGCAGAAATAAACATGTTTCTGCAAGTTTGGTCAACCCCATGTAAGTTATGGGGCAGTAAATGCACACTTTTCAAAACGTGTTTTTCAGCCCGAAATAAACGCGTTTTTTCAGACAACTGAATCCCCATGTAACATCAAGGCTCAGAAGAGCCCACACACTCAGCTCTTAACCCCAGTGTGCAGAAAGTGTCAAAATGTGTTTTTCAGCAGAAATAAACATGTTTCTGCAAGTTTGGTCAACCCCATGTAAGTTATGGGGCAGTAAATGCACACTTTTCAAAACGTGTTTTTCAGCCCGAAATAAACGCGTTTTTTCAGACAACTGAATCTCCATGTAACAGCAAGGCTCAGAAGAGCCCACACACTCAGCTCTTAACCCCAGTGTGCAGAAAGTGTCAAAACGTGTTTTTCAGCAGAAATAAACATGTTTCTGCAAGTTTGGTCAACCCCATGTAAGTTATGGGGCAGTAAATGCACACTTTTCAAAACGTGTTTTTCAGCCCGAAATAAACGCGTTTTTTCAGACAACTGAATCCCCATGTAACAGCAAAGCTCAGAAGAGCCCACACACTCAGCTCTTAACCCCAGTGTGCAGAAAGTGTCAAAACGTGTTTTTCAGCAGAAATAAACATGTTTCTGCAAGTTTGGTCAACCCCATGTAAGTTATGGGGCAGTAAATGCACACTTTTCAAAACGTGTTTTTCAGCCCGAAATAAACGCGTTTTTTCAGACAACTGAATCCCCATGTAACATCAAGGCTCAGAAGAGCCCACACACTCAGCTCTTAACCCCAGTGTGCAGAAAGTGTCAAAATGTGTTTTTCAGCAGAAATAAACATGTTTCTGCAAGTTTGGTCAACCCCATGTAAGTTATGGGGCAGTAAATGCACACTTTTCAAAACGTGTTTTTCAGCCCGAAATAAACGCGTTTTTTCAGACAACTGAATCCCCATGTAACATCAAGGCTCAGAAGAGCCCACACACTCAGCTCTTAACCCCAGTGTGCAGAAAGTGTCAAAATGTGTTTTTCAGCAGAAATAAACATGTTTCTGCAAGTTTGGTCAACCCCATGTAAGTTATAGGGCAGTAAATGCACACTTTTCAAAACGTGTTTTTCAGCCCGAAATAAACGCGTTTTTTCAGACAACTGAATCCCCATGTAACATCAAGGCTCAGAAGAGCCCACACACTCAGCTCTTAACCCCAGTGTGCAGAAAGTGTCAAAACGTGTTTTTCAGCAGAAATAAACATGTTTCTGCAAGTTTGGTCAACCCCATGTAAGTTATGGGGCAGTAAATGCACACTTTTCAAAACGTGTTTTTCAGCCCGAAATAAACGCGTTTTTTCAGACAACTGAATCCCCATGTAACATCAAGGCTCAGAAGAGCCCACACACTCAGCTCTTAACCCCAGTGTGCAGAAAGTGTCAAAATGTGTTTTTCAGCAGAAATAAACATGTTTCTGCAAGTTTGGTCAACCCCATGTAAGTTATGGGGCAGTAAATGCACACTTTTCAAAACGTGTTTTTCAGCCCGAAATAAACGCGTTTTTTCAGACAACTGAATCCCCATGTAACAGCAAGGCTCAGAAGAGCCCACACACTCAGATCTTAACCCCATTGTGCAGAAAGTGTCAGAACGTGTTTTTCAGCAGAAATAAACATGTTTCTGCAAGTTTGGTCAACCCCATGTAAGTTATGGGGCAGTAAATGCACACTTTTCAAAACGTGTTTTTCAGCCCGAAATAAACGCGTTTTTTCAGACAACTGAATCCCCATGTAACATCAAGGCTCAGAAGAGCCCACACACTCAGCTCTTAACCCCAGTGTGCAGAAAGTGTCAAAACGTGTTTTTCAGCAGAAATAAACATGTTTCTGCAAGTTTGGTCAACCCCATGAAAGTTATGGGGCAGTAAATGCACACTTTTCAAAACGTGTTTTTCAGCCCGAAATAAACGCGTTTTTTCAGACAACTGAATCCCCATGTAACAGCAAGGCTCAGAAGAGCCCACACACTCAGCTCTTAACCCCAGTGTGCAGAAAGTGTCAAAACGTGTTTTTCAGCAGAAATAAACATGTTTCTGCAAGTTTGGTCAACCCCATGTAAGTTATGGGGCAGTAAATGCACACTTTTCAAAACGTGTTTTTCAGCCCGAAATAAACGCGTTTTTTCAGACAACTGAATCCCCATGTAACATCAAGGCTCAGAAGAGCCCACACACTCAGCTCTTAACCCCAGTGTGCAGAAAGTGTCAAAATGTGTTTTTCAGCAGAAATAAACATGTTTCTGCAAGTTTGGTCAACCCCATGTAAGTTATGGGGCAGTAAATGCACACTTTTCAAAACGTGTTTTTCAGCCCGAAATAAACGCGTTTTTTCAGACAACTGAATCCCCATGTAACAGCAAGGCTCAGAAGAGCCCACACACTCAGATCTTAACCCCATTGTGCAGAAAGTGTCAGAACGTGTTTTTCAGCAGAAATAAACATGTTTCTGCAAGTTTGGTCAACCCCATGTAAGTTATGGGGCAGTAAATGCACACTTTTCAAAACGTGTTTTTCAGCCCGAAATAAACGCGTTTTTTCAGACAACTGAATCCCCATGTAACATCAAGGCTCAGAAGAGCCCACACACTCAGCTCTTAACCCCAGTGTGCAGAAAGTGTCAAAACGTGTTTTTCAGCAGAAATAAACATGTTTCTGCAAGTTTGGTCAACCCCATGTAAGTTATGGGGCAGTAAATGCACACTTTTCAAAACGTGTTTTTCAGCCCGAAATAAACGCGTTTTTTCAGACAACTGAATCCCCATGTAACATCAAGGCTCAGAAGAGCCCACACACTCAGCTCTTAACCCCAGTGTGCAGAAAGTGTCAGAACGTGTTTTTCTGCAGAAATAAACATGTTTCTGCAAGTTTGGTCAACCCCATGTAAGTTATGGGGCAGTAAATGCACACTTTTCAAAACGTGTTTTTCAGCCCGAAATAAACGCGTTTTTTCAGACAACTGAATCCCCATGTAACATCAAGGCTCAGAAGAGCCCACACACTCAGCTCTTAACTCCAGTGTGCAGAAAGTGTCAAAACGTGTTTTTCAGCAGAAATAAACATGTTTCTGCAAGTTTGGTCAACCCCATGTAAGTTATGGGTCAGTAAATGCACACTTTTCAAAACGTGTTTTTCAGCCCGAAATAAACGCGTTTTTTCAGACAACTGAATCCCCATGTAACAGCAAGGCTCAGAAGAGCCCACACACTCAGATCTTAACCCCAGTGTGCAGAAAGTGTCAGAACGTGTTTTTCAGCAGAAATAAACATGTTTCTGCAAGTTTGGTCAACCCCATGTAAGTTATAGGGCAGTAAATGCACACTTTTCAAAACGTGTTTTTCAGCCCGAAATAAACGCGTTTTTTCAGACAACTGAATCCCCATGTAACATCAAGGCTCAGAAGAGCCCACACACTCAGCTCTTAACCCCAGTGTGCAGAAAGTGTCAAAACGTGTTTTTCAGCAGAAATAAACATGTTTCTGCAAGTTTGGTCAACCCCATGTAAGTTATGGGTCAGTAAATGCACACTTTTCAAAACGTGTTTTTCAGCCCGAAATAAACGCGTTTTTTCAGACAACTGAATCCCCATGTAACAGCAAGGCTCAGAAGAGCCCACACACTCAGATCTTAACCCCAGTGTGCAGAAAGTGTCAGAACGTGTTTTTCAGCAGAAATAAACATGTTTCTGCAAGTTTGGTCAACCCCATGTAAGTTATGGGGCAGTAAATGCACACTTTTCAAAACGTGTTTTTCAGCCCGAAATAAACGCGTTTTTTCAGACAACTGAATTCCCATGTAACATCAAGGCTCAGAAGAGCCCACACACTCAGATCTTAACCCCAGTGTGCAGAAAGTGTCAAAACGTGTTTTTCAGCAGAAATAAACATGTTTCTGCAAGTTTGGTCAACCCCATGTAAGTTATGGGGCAGTAAATGCACACTTTTCAAAACGTGTTTTTCAGCCCGAAATAAACGCGTTTTTTCAGACAACTGAATCCCCATGTAACATCAAGGCTCAGAAGAGCCCACACACTCAGCTCTTAACCCCAGTGTGCAGAAAGTGTCAAAACGTGTTTTTCAGCAGAAATAAACATGTTTCTGCAAGTTTGGTCAACCCCATGTAAGTTATGGGTCAGTAAATGCACACTTTTCAAAACGTGTTTTTCAACCCGAAATAAACGCGTTTTTTCAGACAACTGAATCCCCATGTAACATCAAGGCTCAGAAGAGCCCACACACTCAGCTCTTAACCCCAGTGTGCAGAAAGTGTCAGAACGTGTTTTTCTGCAGAAATAAACATGTTTCTGCAAGTTTGGTCAACCCCATGTAAGTTATGGGGCAGTAAATGCACACTTTTCAAAACGTGTTTTTCAGCCCGAAATAAACGCGTTTTTTCAGACAACTGAATCCCCATGTAACATCAAGGCTCAGAAGAGCCCACACACTCAGCTCTTAACCCCAGTGTGCAGAAAGTGTCAAAATGTGTTTTTCAGCAGAAATAAACATGTTTCTGCAAGTTTGGTCAACCCCATGTAAGTTATGGGGCAGTAAATGCACACTTTTCAAAACGTGTTTTTCAGCCCGAAATAAACGCGTTTTTTCAGACAACTGAATCCCCATGTAACAGCAAGGCTCAGAAGAGCCCACACACTCAGATCTTAACCCCATTGTGCAGAAAGTGTCAGAACGTGTTTTTCAGCAGAAATAAACATGTTTCTGCAAGTTTGGTCAACCCCATGTAAGTTATGGGGCAGTAAATGCACACTTTTCAAAACGTGTTTTTCAGCCCGAAATAAACGCGTTTTTTCAGACAACTGAATCCCCATGTAACATCAAGGCTCAGAAGAGCCCACACACTCAGCTCTTAACCCCAGTGTGCAGAAAGTGTCAAAACGTGTTTTTCAGCAGAAATAAACATGTTTCTGCAAGTTTGGTCAACCCCATGAAAGTTATGGGGCAGTAAATGCACACTTTTCAAAACGTGTTTTTCAGCCCGAAATAAACGCGTTTTTTCAGACAACTGAATCCCCATGTAACAGCAAGGCTCAGAAGAGCCCACACACTCAGCTCTTAACCCCAGTGTGCAGAAAGTGTCAAAACGTGTTTTTCAGCAGAAATAAACATGTTTCTGCAAGTTTGGTCAACCCCATGTAAGTTATGGGGCAGTAAATGCACACTTTTCAAAACGTGTTTTTCAGCCCGAAATAAACGCGTTTTTTCAGACAACTGAATCCCCATGTAACATCAAGGCTCAGAAGAGCCCACACACTCAGCTCTTAACCCCAGTGTGCAGAAAGTGTCAAAATGTGTTTTTCAGCAGAAATAAACATGTTTCTGCAAGTTTGGTCAACCCCATGTAAGTTATGGGGCAGTAAATGCACACTTTTCAAAACGTGTTTTTCAGCCCGAAATAAACGCGTTTTTTCAGACAACTGAATCCCCATGTAACAGCAAGGCTCAGAAGAGCCCACACACTCAGATCTTAACCCCATTGTGCAGAAAGTGTCAGAACGTGTTTTTCAGCAGAAATAAACATGTTTCTGCAAGTTTGGTCAACCCCATGTAAGTTATGGGGCAGTAAATGCACACTTTTCAAAACGTGTTTTTCAGCCCGAAATAAACGCGTTTTTTCAGACAACTGAATCCCCATGTAACATCAAGGCTCAGAAGAGCCCACACACTCAGCTCTTAACCCCAGTGTGCAGAAAGTGTCAAAACGTGTTTTTCAGCAGAAATAAACATGTTTCTGCAAGTTTGGTCAACCCCATGTAAGTTATGGGGCAGTAAATGCACACTTTTCAAAACGTGTTTTTCAGCCCGAAATAAACGCGTTTTTTCAGACAACTGAATCCCCATGTAACATCAAGGCTCAGAAGAGCCCACACACTCAGCTCTTAACCCCAGTGTGCAGAAAGTGTCAGAACGTGTTTTTCTGCAGAAATAAACATGTTTCTGCAAGTTTGGTCAACCCCATGTAAGTTATGGGGCAGTAAATGCACACTTTTCAAAACGTGTTTTTCAGCCCGAAATAAACGCGTTTTTTCAGACAACTGAATCCCCATGTAACATCAAGGCTCAGAAGAGCCCACACACTCAGCTCTTAACTCCAGTGTGCAGAAAGTGTCAAAACGTGTTTTTCAGCAGAAATAAACATGTTTCTGCAAGTTTGGTCAACCCCATGTAAGTTATGGGTCAGTAAATGCACACTTTTCAAAACGTGTTTTTCAGCCCGAAATAAACGCGTTTTTTCAGACAACTGAATCCCCATGTAACAGCAAGGCTCAGAAGAGCCCACACACTCAGATCTTAACCCCAGTGTGCAGAAAGTGTCAGAACGTGTTTTTCAGCAGAAATAAACATGTTTCTGCAAGTTTGGTCAACCCCATGTAAGTTATAGGGCAGTAAATGCACACTTTTCAAAACGTGTTTTTCAGCCCGAAATAAACGCGTTTTTTCAGACAACTGAATCCCCATGTAACATCAAGGCTCAGAAGAGCCCACACACTCAGCTCTTAACCCCAGTGTGCAGAAAGTGTCAAAACGTGTTTTTCAGCAGAAATAAACATGTTTCTGCAAGTTTGGTCAACCCCATGTAAGTTATGGGGCAGTAAATGCACACTTTTCAAAACGTGTTTTTCAGCCCGAAATAAACGCGTTTTTTCAGACAACTGAATCCCCATGTAACATCAAGGCTCAGAAGAGCCCACACACTCAGCTCTTAACCCCAGTGTGCAGAAAGTGTCAAAATGTGTTTTTCAGCAGAAATAAACATGTTTCTGCAAGTTTGGTCAACCCCATGTAAGTTATGGGGCAGTAAATGCACACTTTTCAAAACGTGTTTTTCAGCCCGAAATAAACGCGTTTTTTCAGACAACTGAATCCCCATGTAACAGCAAGGCTCAGAAGAGCCCACACACTCAGATCTTAACCCCATTGTGCAGAAAGTGTCAGAACGTGTTTTTCAGCAGAAATAAACATGTTTCTGCAAGTTTGGTCAACCCCATGTAAGTTATGGGGCAGTAAATGCACACTTTTCAAAACGTGTTTTTCAGCCCGAAATAAACGCGTTTTTTCAGACAACTGAATCCCCATGTAACATCAAGGCTCAGAAGAGCCCACACACTCAGCTCTTAACCCCAGTGTGCAGAAAGTGTCAAAACGTGTTTTTCAGCAGAAATAAACATGTTTCTGCAAGTTTGTTCAACCCCATGTAAGTTATGGGGCAGTAAATGCACACTTTTCAAAACGTGTTTTTCAGCCCGAAATAAACGCGTTTTTTTAGACAACTGAATCTCCATGCAACAGCAAGGCTCAGAAGAGCCCACACACTCAGCTCTTAACCCCAGTGTGCAGAAAGTGTCAAAACGTGTTTTTCAGCAGAAATAAACATGTTTCTGCAAGTTTGGTCAACCCCATGTAAGTTATGGGGCAGTAAATGCACACTTTTCAAAACGTGTTTTTCAGCCCGAAATAAACGCGTTTTTTCAGACAACTGAATCCCCATGTAACATCAAGGCTCAGAAGAGCCCACACACTCAGCTCTTAACCCCAGTGTGCAGAAAGTGTCAAAATGTGTTTTTCAGCAGAAATAAACATGTTTCTGCAAGTTTGGTCAACCCCATGTAAGTTATGGGGCAGTAAATGCACACTTTTCAAAACGTGTTTTTCAGCCCGAAATAAACGCGTTTTTTCAGACAACTGAATCTCCATGTAACAGCAAGGCTCAGAAGAGCCCACACACTCAGCTCTTAACCCCAGTGTGCAGAAAGTGTCAAAACGTGTTTTTCAGCAGAAATAAACATGTTTCTGCAAGTTTGGTCAACCCCATGTAAGTTATGGGGCAGTAAATGCACACTTTTCAAAACGTGTTTTTCAGCCCGAAATAAACGCGTTTTTTCAGACAACTGAATCCCCATGTAACAGCAAAGCTCAGAAGAGCCCACACACTCAGCTCTTAACCCCAGTGTGCAGAAAGTGTCAAAACGTGTTTTTCAGCAGAAATAAACATGTTTCTGCAAGTTTGGTCAACCCCATGTAAGTTATGGGGCAGTAAATGCACACTTTTCAAAACGTGTTTTTCAGCCCGAAATAAACGCGTTTTTTCAGACAACTGAATCCCCATGTAACATCAAGGCTCAGAAGAGCCCACACACTCAGCTCTTAACCCCAGTGTGCAGAAAGTGTCAAAATGTGTTTTTCAGCAGAAATAAACATGTTTCTGCAAGTTTGGTCAACCCCATGTAAGTTATGGGGCAGTAAATGCACACTTTTCAAAACGTGTTTTTCAGCCCGAAATAAACGCGTTTTTTCAGACAACTGAATCCCCATGTAACATCAAGGCTCAGAAGAGCCCACACACTCAGCTCTTAACCCCAGTGTGCAGAAAGTGTCAAAATGTGTTTTTCAGCAGAAATAAACATGTTTCTGCAAGTTTGGTCAACCCCATGTAAGTTATAGGGCAGTAAATGCACACTTTTCAAAACGTGTTTTTCAGCCCGAAATAAACGCGTTTTTTCAGACAACTGAATCCCCATGTAACATCAAGGCTCAGAAGAGCCCACACACTCAGCTCTTAACCCCAGTGTGCAGAAAGTGTCAAAACGTGTTTTTCAGCAGAAATAAACATGTTTCTGCAAGTTTGGTCAACCCCATGTAAGTTATGGGGCAGTAAATGCACACTTTTCAAAACGTGTTTTTCAGCCCGAAATAAACGCGTTTTTTCAGACAACTGAATCCCCATGTAACATCAAGGCTCAGAAGAGCCCACACACTCAGCTCTTAACCCCAGTGTGCAGAAAGTGTCAAAATGTGTTTTTCAGCAGAAATAAACATGTTTCTGCAAGTTTGGTCAACCCCATGTAAGTTATGGGGCAGTAAATGCACACTTTTCAAAACGTGTTTTTCAGCCCGAAATAAACGCGTTTTTTCAGACAACTGAATCCCCATGTAACAGCAAGGCTCAGAAGAGCCCACACACTCAGATCTTAACCCCATTGTGCAGAAAGTGTCAGAACGTGTTTTTCAGCAGAAATAAACATGTTTCTGCAAGTTTGGTCAACCCCATGTAAGTTATGGGGCAGTAAATGCACACTTTTCAAAACGTGTTTTTCAGCCCGAAATAAACGCGTTTTTTCAGACAACTGAATCCCCATGTAACATCAAGGCTCAGAAGAGCCCACACACTCAGCTCTTAACCCCAGTGTGCAGAAAGTGTCAAAACGTGTTTTTCAGCAGAAATAAACATGTTTCTGCAAGTTTGGTCAACCCCATGAAAGTTATGGGGCAGTAAATGCACACTTTTCAAAACGTGTTTTTCAGCCCGAAATAAACGCGTTTTTTCAGACAACTGAATCCCCATGTAACAGCAAGGCTCAGAAGAGCCCACACACTCAGCTCTTAACCCCAGTGTGCAGAAAGTGTCAAAACGTGTTTTTCAGCAGAAATAAACATGTTTCTGCAAGTTTGGTCAACCCCATGTAAGTTATGGGGCAGTAAATGCACACTTTTCAAAACGTGTTTTTCAGCCCGAAATAAACGCGTTTTTTCAGACAACTGAATCCCCATGTAACAGCAAGGCTCAGAAGAGCCCACACACTCAGATCTTAACCCCATTGTGCAGAAAGTGTCAGAACGTGTTTTTCAGCAGAAATAAACATGTTTCTGCAAGTTTGGTCAACCCCATGTAAGTTATGGGGCAGTAAATGCACACTTTTCAAAACGTGTTTTTCAGCCCGAAATAAACGCGTTTTTTCAGACAACTGAATCCCCATGTAACATCAAGGCTCAGAAGAGCCCACACACTCAGCTCTTAACCCCAGTGTGCAGAAAGTGTCAAAACGTGTTTTTCAGCAGAAATAAACATGTTTCTGCAAGTTTGGTCAACCCCATGAAAGTTATGGGGCAGTAAATGCACACTTTTCAAAACGTGTTTTTCAGCCCGAAATAAACGCGTTTTTTCAGACAACTGAATCCCCATGTAACAGCAAGGCTCAGAAGAGCCCACACACTCAGCTCTTAACCCCAGTGTGCAGAAAGTGTCAAAACGTGTTTTTCAGCAGAAATAAACATGTTTCTGCAAGTTTGGTCAACCCCATGTAAGTTATGGGGCAGTAAATGCACACTTTTCAAAACGTGTTTTTCAGCCCGAAATAAACGCGTTTTTTCAGACAACTGAATCCCCATGTAACATCAAGGCTCAGAAGAGCCCACACACTCAGCTCTTAACCCCAGTGTGCAGAAAGTGTCAAAATGTGTTTTTCAGCAGAAATAAACATGTTTCTGCAAGTTTGGTCAACCCCATGTAAGTTATGGGGCAGTAAATGCACACTTTTCA